>NC_083324.2:57201633-57524768 GCF_963455315.2 Globicephala melas
CAACAACAACAAACAACATTATTGTCACAAGGAGTAACTTAAATATAGGAAGAAGAAAAGAGGGACTTAAAAAAGCCTCACAAGAGATGAAAGGTCAGTGTTTCAAAGTGTGTGGTATCCTTAAATCTGAGGTCAATGAATAAAGACTTACTTTTGTTCCAGTGACAAACACTAACAGAAATGAAAGAAGCAGAATGATGGTGGTGAGGCTTATACACAGTCAATACAGAGAAGCACAAGCCACAGTCTACATGTTCAGGCTCTTTCTGCTTGGATTTCCATTAACCTTCCTTGATTAAGACTCTTCTAGCATGTAGTACACTGTGGGCTTTGTCTTTCTGAACTTATGCTGTTCTTCACTGTCAGTTACGCCACTCACCTTGCTAATCCACCAGTGGTATTCTGCTCACCATCTCTACCTCACCTCTTTGGAAAGCAATCAAGTGTTCCCACAAACCCTCTTGTGATTCTAGCTCTATCACTCCTTTCTAAGCTGTTAATGTTTCGGTATTTCCCTCTCTCATATTTTCCTTGTTCACCAAAAGGTAACTGCGTCTCTTCTTCTCATTTACGATCAAAAGAGGAAAAAAAAAAACAAACTAAGAGGCAATAAATTGTCACAGGGAGAGTCCAATCTGCCAAATGTTATAGTTCTTTCCAAGGTCAAATTCCTATGTTTCTGATTTTATCTTGAGTAGCATTGCATATAAATTGTGTAATAATATGTCTGTATCAAGAACAAGGTAAACAATGTTATTAATTATAATGTTTTTGCTATTATAACCATATACAACCCAAAATATACAAATATATAATTTTACATTATGTCATAGTATAGTAAACTAATTTTGAGTGACATATTCTGGGACCTGTGCAAACACTTTACATAGATTATTCCATTTATTGTTAGGAGGCAGCCCTAAAGATGCAATAAATGCACCATTCATGTCCTTCTTCTTCACTCTGTCCCCCTGTCTCTCTCTGTCTCTTCCTTGGCTTCTACTCTTTCAATTTCTCATCTCTGTTTTTCGGGCATCTCCACTCAGCAGAGAACATACCCACCAGCTGCTCTATGGTCACATTACTTAGCTAATTGTCTAACCAAAGAGAGAACAAAGTTTCTCTCTCAGCTTCAGCTTTCAAACTCCCAAAGAAGAACTGTGATCAGCATACATCACCTGGTCCTCTTTGTACCTTTCATTATTGCAGGGGAAGGGGTAAGGGGTCATGACTTGAATGATTTGACACCCCACAAACTACATGAGCCCTTCTCAGAAAGAAGAGGGTGATATTTTAGACAGGTAAAACTGTCCAGTAAAATGGATATAAACATCTTTAAGCAGAGAAAAAAATGTAACTCATGGTCAGCCCCACAGTCAATAATGGTCATGCTAAACAAATTGTGGATTTTTGCTTATATGTGTGTAGTGTTGGGACTTTTATTTTCTTCCCCAGGGTTATATGGAAAGAGAAGAAATTATGGAGGCAGGAGGGAGGATAGTGATAGAACAGACATGCAGAAAGGCTTCCAGTCTGTGATCTAGCCCTACACTTAACATGTTGTAAAATGGTGTGGTAGGCTGCTAATGCCCAGAGAGATGTCCATGTCCTAATCCCAGGAATCTGTACATGTTCCTTCATTTGGAAAGAGGACTTTGCAGAAGTAATTAAGTATCTTTGAGATCAGGAGATTGTCCTTCATTACCTGAGTGGACCCTAAATACCATCACAAGTGCTTGATAGAGACAGAAGGAAATCACAAACACACACACACAAAGCAGAGTATGATGTGAACAAGGATGCAGAGACTGGAGTGATGCAGTCACAGACTGAGGAATGCTGGCGCCACTAGAAGCTGGAATAAGCAAGGAAAGATTTCTCCCCCAGAGTTTCTAGAGGAAATGAAACCCTGCAGACTTCTGGCCTCTAGAACTCTGAGAGAATGAAGTCCTATTGTTTGAAAACACCAAATCTACAAACTACCTTCCACAGGACGTTGCTCATGGTTTTTACAAATCTTTGTAACTGATCATTGGAAGACTCTTTTCTTCAATGTCTCACCTGTTGTTAATAATCCCATACAGTTTTTCATCTTACATTTTGTAATTATCATATCTAGAAGTTTGATTTATGTCTTTTCTTGTATCTTTCATGTCTCCACCTTACTTTTTAAAAAACTATAATTTAGTTATAACAATTGTTTTGGTGTCCTTATTTACAATTCTAATGTGTCAATTATGGGTAAGTTTTGATTAGTTATTCTCTTTTATTACGTGTCATGTTTTCCTACTTCTTTGCATACCTGGTATTTTGATTGGATGCCATGCATTGTGAATTTCACATTTTTAGATATTATGTATTTTTGGTTTTATATAAATACTCTAGAGCTTTGTTCTGGGATTTTAACTATATTAAAAACATTTCTTTTTCTTTCCTCTTGCTTCTACTATTTGTTAGGTGGGACCAGAGAAGTGCGCATCGTAGGGCTCATTATTCCACATTACTAAGTAAGATCTTTGCATGTACTCCACTCAATGTCCCATGAATAATAAATGATGTTTTCCAGTATGCAAATTGGGAACAGGCACTATTCTTGTCCTGCTTCAATGTTGGCACTATTACCACTGATACTTTTTTTTTCTTTTTTGGCCACACTGCACGCCATGCGGGATCTTAGTTCCCCGACCAGAGGTTGAACACAAACCCAGGACCTCAGCAGTGAAAGCATGGAGTCCGAAACACTGGACTGCCAGGGAATTCCCAATCACTGATGCTTTTAGGTGGTGATCTTCTTCCCAAACTCAGGTATTTTTCTTCACATATACATGCTAATAAATATGCTGCGGATTCTAGAATTCTCTGTGTATTTCTCTCCTGTCCAGTACTACTACAATCTCTGGCTGCCTTGGTCCCTCCAGACTTTCAGCTCTGTCTTCTCAGTTCAGGGAGTTTTCTGAGTCCCTTCTCACCATGTCACAGCCTGGAAACACTCTCGAGGCTGTGAACTGGGGCAAGTCAGGACTCAGCTTATTTTTTTCCCTATTTCTCAAAGATCACTGTCCTTCACTCCCTAATGTCCAGTGTCATGAAACTGTTTTTCATATATTTTGTGTGCTTTTTGTTGTTTTAGATGAAAGAGTAAATGCAGTTCATGTGCACTCCAGCTGGCCACGAACATGTGCTATCTGAACTACATTCTGCTTGTAAGGGCAATCTTGTATCTCTCTCTTTCACAAGATCGTGAGTCTTGACAGGTAGATTCTTTGTGGGTTTTCATCTTAATCTCTGCCCCTCATTGTTAACACAGTGTTTTGTATATATTAAGCATTTATTTAATATTTGCTGACTTTTGAACAGCTAAACAAAGCTCCAAATTGAGATTTGTTGAATGTTGTACATGTTTCCATAAATTACAAAGATGGAAATTTAGCTTCCCTCACCCCTTAGCCTCATTTTATAACTATGGCAGATATGGCCCACAAGGGTCCTTTCTAATACTACTTAGAGTCCAACATAAAATGCAGTTCTGTGTTTGACTTTAAGAAAATTACTTAATCAGCCTGTGGTGGATGGTTTACATCCATCTATAAAATGAATATAATAATACTGGCTGTAAATAAATGACTGTTGTGTGGCTAAGATGAAGACTCAGTTTGTGGGTAATAGAGTACCCTCAGCAACTTTCTAAAATATTAATGAAAACAATAATTTTGCATATAAATAGTTTGAGCAAAGGATTCAAATGCTTTCAAAGAATTCAAAGGAAAAGGCATAAGAGAATAGTCACTATTTCATGTTCAAATGGAAAACACAACTTTCTTAACTAAATATCTGCTGTATATGCAGGTCATCAATGTTTATAACTATGATGATGATATAACCAACACAGCTAACACTGCTACCCCAAAAGACTCATACTCCCACACTGCTGTATCCATTTTTTGTGTGTAACTCCATCCGTTATGTGCTTCTTAAAAACACAAAAGTTAAAATGCTATGCCCATTCCTCTCATATAGTACTTTTCTAAATACATCACAAAAAAAGCAATTTTAATAATAATTCTTACCTTCTTTAAGCTCATAATTTAAAATATTATAAAAATATTATTAAAATGGACTTACTGTCCTAATTCTCTTTTTCATTTTTTTAAAAGATAGAGAAGAATTTTGTTTAGTCTGCTAGTATTTACAGGTACCCCAAAAGTTAGCCAGCTCTCCTTCTAAGTACAGATGAAGTCGCTAAGCCACTTGCTCCAAGGTAGTAACTTCAGCATTTCTAAAACACCAAAGTATTTTGGAAAGTATAAGAGCTCTTTCATTTCCCCTAGTAGCACACTTCAGCCTCAAGTTATGATAAACAGGCAGACAACAAATTAATGGACATGATAATGTTAGGATTTGGCTAATCAACAAAAATTAAATGAACACAAGCAGCCTAAAGGAAGCAGAATGTGTGCAAAGGATTGTCATTTCAGCTTTAATTAACTTGGTCTTCACACAGATCATGCTGTCTTTTAAACCTGGCCAAACTCTTTTAAAGGTCTGAAGCTTTGGACTGGTTCTAAATGGCAAACCTGATTTACTGGAGAAGATTTCAGTTCACTTGCACTTGTTTACTTATTAAGAAAATAAGTTAAAAAAAACAACATGCACATAAATTTTTAAAAAGTCCTAATGTTGAACTTCATCTAAAAAAACGATGAGCTATTTAAAATGCATGTTATATTATTTTTAATTGGAAAATTCAATTATACATGGTCTGCTTAAACATTCTTAAGTTATTATAGGTGAGAGAAATTCAATAAATTTATACTTGTTTTTCTGAAAGCATTTGTATTGTTCCCTTAGAGAAAGTTTGTAAACAAGTGTGGAAACAACAGAGAATAAGGCCTCAAACTGTTCTTGATACCAGTAAACCAGTACTCTGGAGAGGACGATTTCTGAAGGAAAAGTCATTACTCACAGAATAAAAATCAAAAGTTTTAGGACTATCTTACGACACTCCTGGTTTTAACTTATTTCATATGGAAATAAGGAATCATGGAAATTTATGGAAAAGGAATAATTTGGCAGAGCACTGCCACAATAAAATAAAAATCTATAATATGTTGACAGATATAACGCAAATACCAAGTGACACCTTGGGAAGTGCCATGGAGAAACGCTTGAGTAGTTTTAAAATTTTCTTTGATAATTGAGGAGCAAAGATTGTTTTGAATCATATGTTATTTATTGTTAATATTAAAGATAATTTGGTGGTGAGATTCAGACAAACGGGGTTGAAATGTAGAAGAAATGAAATTTGCAGCAGCTTTGCTTTCCGAATATTTTTCCTAAGTGTATTTTTACAGTGGACCAGTTTCATATGCTGTCAAAGAATAGCTACTTCTGTTGTCTTTTAGGGAAGGCTTTCCAGAGAAACTGCTTTTAAGCTTTAAAATGTGTGGCCAGTGAAAAGATGAAATGTCTGTATGATGCAATAAGGATGCAGATTAGAGAAAGATGTCAATCACAGTGGCTGGCCTGCTTTGGGATTAATCAGGCTGGTTAGGTTTGAATTTAACTGACATTTTGACTGTTACATATTTTAGAAAACAAGTACATGTCTGCTTAGCAATTCCTATAAACACCTATTTGACTTTTGTGCCACTGACACAACAGTATTTGTTTATGTTTCTATTATAATAATAATATGCTGGTGATACCAATTTATTAAATTCTAATGGTTCATTTTAATCTGTAAGATTTTGTATATTCCAACTAAGTGGTATACATAAGTGTCCCTGAATACCTAAAAAACAAATTTTCAGATCATTACATTAAGGTATTTGGAACTATTTGTCTGAAGACTAACACTTATAAGTGTCAAATAAAGATCACCTAGCACAGATTCTTTCAACCTGCTGATGGAAATTCTATGAAATAAATGCATATTTAAATGGAACTATCATCGCACATGCAGGTTACAAAAAGTTTGGAAGATTAGCATGATGCACTAGAAAACTATGACTTTAAAGGCAGATTAACTGTTTGAATTTTGGTTGTAACATGTTTCTGTTTTGCCAAATGGTGATACATTGTATTTTGGTGGGGGAACCTCACTCACTACTTTTTAGATTTAGGTGGAAACCTTACACCATTTTATGATTATCCTTCCAAGATAAGTGCAGATTAGAATTTCTACACACAACTGGGTGGATAGAGACTATCTTTTTGTTCATACTTCTACATCATACTACAGGTGTGCCTTGGTTTGCTTAAAAAATTTCAAAAACTTAAAACCTACATTAAATTTAATTTTCAAAAAACTAGATTAAATGTAATTAATAAAAGGAGTAATTTAACTTTTTTAAAGTTTGTAATTTAACTTTTTTAAATTAAAAAAGTTATTTCTCAGTTGTCAACAAGAGTACAGAGAATTTAATATGGTGAACTCATTAGTTTTAAAATTTGACTGAACTAAAGAGAATTTAGAAGGAATCTAATTTATTTTTAATTCAAAGTTTATATGTTTCATTCTCCTCTGAAAGTGAGTCATATTGCTGAAACTCTCCTTTCTTCAGTCTTTGGTGGTTTTTATTTATAACAAAGCTAAATGCTCATATAAAGGGCATGCTATATGTAACGATTTTTATAGTTTGATATGCTTCATTTTAGGTTGAAATAAAATATTTATGATTTAAAAACTATACTGGGTTTGATAAAATATAAATTTCTAGCTTTATTTTTAGAAGAGGACCTGAATAAAGGGAGGAAGAGTGTATCTTGCCATGCTGCACTGTTAACCCACTGACAAAGATGGGTTAGAAGCCGTTGACAACACAGAAAGAGAGTAGTGAAGTTGTTTTGCTTATTTTGCAAATAAATACTGAAGGAGAGAATGCTGAGAAACCATGGGAAAATATTTTTTAAAGTTTATTCTATTACTTACTCAACTGGGAAAGAACAGAGTGGAATTATAAAGTGACACACAATGAAAGTATCCAGAGAGATACATGTGCAGAGGAAAAGAAATTACCTAGGATGTCTATGCTCTCTGGTGATAGAGACCTCAAAGGAAATACCCTCTTCAATTTGGGAAAGAGCATCACAACATATATTTGGTATCCTTCTGAGATTTCAGCTTTCTTATATTAAGGGAATGAAATATAATAACACACAGCTGTAAAAAGAAAGATTGTATTTAAATTTTATGTCAACTGCCATATTGTTTAATACAAGTCATTTACCAGTGTATGTGTTTGAGACAATGAGCAACTATTAACATATTGAATATATTAACACCAGCTCCAAAAGTCAGATTTTTGAGGATTTCTTTAACTTCATAGACACAGGGCCTGGCACTAAGGCAGCTGGGTCAAATTGGTACTGTCTATTGTGCCTGGGACAATGCGAGGTGGTTTCTCATCCTTCATCTCATGTGTAACATCCTATCATAACTTGATGAAACAAGTTATTTCTTCCCTCAAATTACAGCTGAAGAAACTTAGAAAGGTGGTGATAATTTACCCCAGACCACACAGCTGGGTAATCTGACAGTGAATTCAAGTATGTCTCTCCAAACAGAGTAAATATGACTTACAGAAGAGAATATTATAAAATAAAATGGGCAGCTAAAAATAAAACAAGAAAAACCAGATTCTATGGATGGAGGTGTCATATCTCTAAAGGACAGTTTTCTAAAGTCAGACACAGCACTGGCGACTCCTCTTTGCTGAGACACAACCCTATCTGCGACAAGTTGCTTTTCTGTGCGTTCCTTCACTCCACTGTCAGTCCTAAATGAAACACTCCACCCCCTCATGTCAAGAGGCATTAGATTATATTTTTGATCTCTTTGTTCAATCAGTTTAAAGGACAAGATGTCAGAAAGATTGGCTATTGACTGGAAGCCCAAACCTTCTGCCTTGATTTCAGACCCTTAGCAATTTGGTTCCACCTATTTTTGTAACTGCACTTCCCAGTGCTCTGCTCACCAACAATCTACCACTCATTTCCTGACTAACTCCTATTCGTATCAGATTCATTTCCACATTGGTGTTTCCATTCCCCCTGTTAAGCTCATTGACCACATGTGCTCCAGGTTCTAACCGCTTTAAGAAGGAGAAAGGGGGTGCTTAGTTTACTTGGCAGTTGGGATATTGTAGACATATTCTCAAGCACAACTTCAGCATCTAAAAATATCTGCCCATCCATCAACAAGAGTAGAGCAAATTCCTCTATTTAACAACACTAATTTAAATATATAAATGTAATATGAGAATTCTTTTTAATTTATTTTTTATTGAAGTATAGTTGATTTACAATGTTGTGTTAATTGAGAATATTTTATTTTAGTGACACGAAAAATATTTATATAATCTTTCTTGAGTTCACCTCCTAGCACCCCACCCACTAATATCTCACTAATACCTAAAATCCCCCAACTCAGAACTCTCCTCCATGGGGACCATAAAAGTTAGACTATGGTGTGGCATAATAAAGCTAGAAATTTGTCTTAATAAATATGTAGCAATAGGGACTTCCCTGGTGGCCCAGTGGTTAATAATCTGCCTGCCAATGCAGGGACATGGGTTCAATCCTTGTGGGATTGAACAATCCACAATCTTCCTTCAATCCAGGAAGATCCCACATACCATGGAGCAGCTAAGCCTGTGAGCCACAACTACTGAACCAGTGTGCCATAACTACTGAAGCCTACCGCCTAGAGCCCGTTCTCTGCAACAAGAGAAGCCACCTCAATGAGAAGCCCATGCACTGCAACAAAGAATAGACCCCGCACAGCAACGAAGTCCCAACGCAGCCAAAAATAAATAAATAAAACATAAATAAATTTATAAAATAAAATAAAATAAATGTAGCAATACTATAAGGATGAAGACAGTATGGGAACATCTGAATTAAAAGTGTTGATTTTTAGATGAGACAATTTTAACTAGCATCACAAGAAGAAAAAAACAGGGTAATCTGTAGAAGATAGTGGCAAAAAATACTTTTAAAAATTATTTATTTTTTTATTTATTACATATTTGGCTGCGCTGGTTCAGGTCTTAGTTGCAGCACATGGGATCTTTAGCTGTGGCACACAGACTCTTAGTTGCAGCATGCATGAGGGATCTAGTTCCCTGACCAGGAATCGAACCCAGGCCCCCAGCATTGGGAGCGCAGAGTCTTAACCACTGGACGACCAGGGAAGTTTCCAAACAATACTTATCTTGAATGGATTAAATTGGGAAATAAATTAAAGAGTAATTAATTGACAACAACATTTTACCAAAAAGTTTGTAATATGCTTTAATTTTTAAACCACACAATGGCAATGCAAATGACAAGTGAGTTAGACTTAAAATTTATATTAATACTAATAAAAACTAACATTCAATGGATATGATGTTCCAGGCCCATTGTTTACTTTAACTATCATATTTTACATTAACTATCATAATTTGTTTTGACTGTAACCCCAAGATGTAGGTACATTCCCATTTTACTCATCATAAAACTAAGGCAACAAAATCCAAAACTACACAGCTAGAATGTGTCCAAGCTAGGAACTAAATCCACGTCCATCTGACTCTAAAGCTGATTGCTTAGTGTTCATAGATAAAACCCAATTATAAAATTCTATTGAGAAGAAACTCACCAAACTTTATTTCCTCTCCTGGGTTACATTTCAGTACACTTACTCCCTGTACATCTTATAATAAGAGGCAACATGTTAGAGGTGTTTTTAAATGCATGAGGTAGCCTCTACCCATTTTAATCTATAAAATAGAGAATTTTATTTAATCAATGAGATGGAACCTGTTATGACCTGACTTTAAATCCTCTTAGTGTCTCACTACGGAAACTTTTTCACATCAGGGAAAGAAATTAATTTTATCCAGGGAACACATACATGATACTGAGCACTAAGAATTTCTGTGTGCCTAATTTAAGAATTTTGGACCAATGTTGGGAGGGGCACATTGAAGGATGTATCTCCAGGAAGGGACATTAGAAAGTGTTTTTTGGTTCGTTGGTTGGTTTGCCTGGTTTTTTGTTTTGTTTTTATTTGTTTAATTTTTTTAGAGTTGAAAATACAGAGTCTCTATCACATATTAGGAAATCAAAGTCTCTGGCTACTATTGGTTGTGCTGTTTGTCTGATAATATTTGGGCCCATTGGGTTGGGTATTGTATAGGCAACAAGCTGCCTCTGCTTGTTTTTTCCAGGAAGTGGTCTTGCTGTCTAAACAAAGCATCAGTTAATCACTGTTTTGGTAGGATTGAGATTTGTACCCCTGTCATCAGTTTGGGTGGCCAGGCCAGAATTTTTCACCTTATGAGTTTCAGATCAATCAATTGATTTTAGTTGCTAGTTTTATTCTGTTATATACTATAAAAGGTCATTTCTGAAGAGCCCCAATATAAGCTTTCTGCACTAGAATCTTTGTTTTTTTAGTGCCAGGAGAATTATGTGAGAGTTTAATATAATTTATAAAAATTTAAATAAAGCAAATTCTCAAAAAGATATTATTTAAAGTTCAGATAAAGTTCTTTCCTCCATTCAGAATATTCGTGTTGACGACCAACATGGCAGCACTGGCATTCAAAACTGTGTATTAGTAGATATTGCTGCATTATAAACACCACAAAATTTCAGTAGATACAACAATAAGCACGTGTTTCACTCAGTGTCCATAAGCTGTCTGCATGTGGGCTGCTCTGGTGGGAATGGCTGGGTTTACCCCAAGCTGAGATTTGTGTTCACATGTGTCTCATCTTCCTTGGCCCAGAGGGCTTCTCAGGCCGTATTCTTCTCATGGAAATGGCAGAAGCATAAGAGGAGGTAAGCACATTGCATGCCTTTTCTTACTATATTTCCACTATATCACATTGGCCAAAGCAAGTCACATGGCCAGGGCCATAGTCAAAAGATAGAGAAGTATACTCTGTTCTCTACACTATGGCAAAAATATGGATGTATAATGCTACTACAGGTGAGTGAAGATTGGATACATAATTTGAGAGCGAAATGAAATTTCTACAAAATAAAAATAACTTTGTTGGAGAGAATAAATATCCTCAACCTTCATCATCATAAATTTGTTTGTAATCAACTGCTTCCTATCACTCATTTCCTGTTCATTCCAACACCTGGCTCTTTCTCCTAGAATGTTTTGCTTCTTCTTCTTAACCTGATATATTTTTACTCATTTTTTAAGCTCAACATATGCATCATCTTTTATTAGCAAGTAAATTCTGACCATTCTGGTTGAGGTCAGGTACACATTCATGCTCCCCAGCATGACACTTACCATGCTGCACTGTGATGATACATATGCCAGACTCCCCAGAAGGCTGAGAGCTCCTTTAAATCTTTTGTTTCTAACATTGCACCTAGGATGTAGCAAGAGCTCATTATACATTTATTGAATGACACAAAAAATGAAAACAAAAGAAGAAAAGACAAAACGAATCTCTGCCTTCAAACTTCTGTCCTATGCTCTAAAAATATATTTTTTCTCAATAGTTTTATGCAAGTGAATTTGATTTAAGAAACTTATATTCTTGCAGAAATGAAGTAACATAACTATTACATTCCATTTACTGTTATCACCTTTTAAACAATGCAACATGTATTTATTCTCTAAAACTAATTGCATTTTTGTTTTACATACAACTATGTGTAAGAGATCAATATGAGTAGGCATTACGTATACAAGTTTGGGCTTGGTTACTAATCATATGCAAACAACTGAATTGCTACACTGGAAAGAAAATACATCATTTAGTTATTATGAGTGGCTGTTAAGGACTGCTTGATAATATCATGCATCATTCTTTTAAATTATAAAATGGGAATCATTGAAGCAATTAAATCAAAGTACTCAAAACTCATTAAAGAAGTATGAAAACAAACCTTAGAATGACTCTATCAAATAAGTTTCTTTTATTCAGTAAACAAAAACAAAACAAAACCTGTTATTAAATCTAGCAATAAGCATAGATTTCCCAGCTAGGAATAATTTTTGAAAATAGTTATCTAAACCAGAATTACGTTAATATTTAGTCCCAGGATTTACTAAAATATGAATCATGGGAGGGAAGTAATGGCACAGGGTGTGAACGTTGGTCTGGAGACATTCAAGATGGTGGAAGAGTAAGACAGGAGATCAACGTCCTCACCACAAATACATCTACATGTTGAACAACTCCTGCAGAACACCTACTGAACACTGGCAGAATACTTCAGACTTCCCAAAAGATATATATATATTTTTTTTCCTTTTTCTCTTTTTGTGAGTGTGAATGTCTATGCTTCTTCTGTGATTTTGTCTGTATAGCTTTGCTTTTACCATTTGTCCTAGCGTTCAGCCTGTCTGTCTTTTTTTTTTGTTTGTTTTTTTAGTATAGTTTTTAGTGCTTGTTATCATTGATGGATTTGTTTTTTTGTTTAGTTGCTCTCTTCCTCCTTTCTTTTTTATTACTGCTTAATTTTTTAAAATAATTATTTTATTTTTTATTTTAATAACTATTTTATTTTATTATGTTCCATCTTTCTTTCTTTCTTTTTCTTTCTTTCCTTCATTCTTTTTCTTTTTTCTCTCTTTTCTTCTGAGCCTTGTGGCTGACAGGGTTTGGTCATCCAGCCGTGTCAGGCCGGTGCCCCTGAAGTGGGAGAGGTGACTTTAGGATATTGGACCACCAGTCATTTCCCAGTTCAACATAATATCAAGTGGCTAATGCTATCCCAGATATTTCCATCTCAATGCTAAGACCCAGCTGCACTCAATGATCAGCAAGCTACAGTGCTGGACACCCTATGCCAAACAAATAGCAACACAGGAACAAAACCCCACCAATTAGCAGAGAGACTGCCTAAATTCATAATAAGGTCACAGACACCCTAACACACATCATCAGATGTGGTTCTGTCCACCAGAAATACAAGATCCAGCCTCATCCACCAGAACACAGGCACTAGTCCCATCAACCAGGAAACCTACACAACCCACTGAACAAACCTTACCACTGGGGGCAGACACCAAAAACAATGGGAACTATGAACTTGAAGCCTGCAAAAAGGAGACCCCATACACAGTATGTTGAGCAAGATGAGAAGACAGAGAAACATACAGCAGATGAAGGAGCAAGGAAAAACCCATGAGACCAAATAAATGAAGAGGAAATAGGCAGTCTGCCTGAAAAAGAATTCAAAGTAATGATAGTAAAGATGATCCAAAATCTTGGAAATAGAGTGGAGAAAATACAAGAAACATTTAATAGGGACCTAGAAGAACTAGAGAGCAAACAAACAATGATGAACAGCACAATAAATGAATTAAAAATCCTCTAGAAGGAATCAATAGCAGAAAAACTGAGACAGAAGAACGGATAAGTGAACTGGAAGATAAACTAGTGGAAATAACTACTGCAGAGCAGAATAAAGAAAAAAGAATGAAAAGAATTGAGGACAGTCTCAGAGACCTCTGGGAAAACATGAAACACACCAAGATTCGAATTATAGGGGGTCCCAGAAGAAGAAGAGACAAAGAAAGGGACTGAGGAAATATTTAAAGAGATTATAGTTGAAAACTTCCCTAATATGGGAAAGGAAATAGTCAAGTCCAGGAAGTGCAGAGAGTCCCATAGAGAATAAATACAAGGAGAAACATGCCTAGATATATTAATCAAACTATCAAAAATTAAATACAAAGAAAAAATATTAAAAGCAACAAGGGAAAACAACAAATAACATACAAGGGAATCCCCATAAGGTTAACAGCTGATTAACCTTGACTTGCTGAAACTCTGCAAGCCAAAAGGGACTGACAGGACATATTTAAGGTGATGAAAGAGAAAAAGATACAACCAAGATTACTGTACCCAGCAAGGATCACATTCAGATTCAACAGAGAAATTAAGACCTTTAGAGACAACCAAAAGCTAAGAGAATGCAGCAACACCAAACCAGCTTTACAACAAATGCTGAAAGAACTTCTCTAGGCAGGAAAAACAAGAGGAGGAAAAGATCTACAATAACAAACCAAAAACAATTAAGAAAATGGTAATAGGAATATACATATTGATAACTACGTTAAATGTAAATGGCTTAAAAGCTCCAAGCAAAAGACATAGACTGGCTGAAAGGATACAAAAACAAGACCCACATATATGCTGTCTACAAGAGACCCACTTCAGACCTAGAGACACATACAGACTGAAAGTGAGGGGATGGAAAAAGATATTCCATGCAAATGGAAATCAAAACAAAGCTGGAGTAGCAATTCTCATATCAGACAAAATAGACTTTAAAATAAAGACTATTACAAGACACAAAGAATGACACTACATAATGAACAAGGGATCAATCCAAGAAGAAGGTAAAACAATTGTAAATATTTATGCATGCAACAGAGAAGCACCTCAATACATAAGGCAAATGCTAACATCCATAAAAGGGGAAATCGACAGTAACACAATCATAGTAGGGGACTTTAACACCCCACTTTCAACAATGGACAGATCATCCAAAATGAAAATAAATAAGGAAACACAAACTTTAAATGACACATTAAACAAGATGGACTTAATTGATATTTAAAGGACATTCCACCCAAAACAACAGAATAACTTTTCTTCTCAAGTGCTCATGGGAAATTCTCCAGGATAGATCATATCTTGGGTCACAAATGAAGCCTTGGTAAATTTAAGAAAAATGAGATTGTATCAAGTATCTTTTGAGACCACAACACTATGAGACAAGATATCAATTACAGGAAAAATATCTGTAAAAAATACAAACACATAGAAGCTGTACAATACACTACTAAATAACCAAGAGAACACTGAAGAAATCAAAGAGGAAGTAAAAAACTACCTAGAAACAAATGACAATAAAAACATGACTTCCCAAAACCTATGGGATGCAGCAAAAGCAGTTCTAAGAGGGAAGTTTATAGCAATACATTCCTCCCTCAAGAAACAAGAAACATCTCAAATAAACAACCTAAACTTACACCTGGAGCAATTAGAGAAAGAAGAACAATAAAACCCAGAAGTTAGCAGAAGGAAAGAAATAATAAAGAGCAGATCAGAAATAAATGAAACAGAAATGAAGGAAACAATAGCAAAGATCAATAGAACTAAAAGCTGATTCTTTCAGAAGATAAACAAAATTGATAAACCATTAGCCAGACTCATCAAGAAAAAAAGGGAGAAGACTCAAATCAATAGAAATAGAAATGAAAAAGGAGAAGTAACAACTGACACTGCATAAATACAAAGGATCATGAGAGATTACTACAAGCAATGATACGCCAATAAAATGCACAATCTGGAAGAAATGGACAAATTGTTAGAAAAGCACAACCTTCTGAGACAGAACCAGAAAGAAATAGAAAATATAAACAGACCAATCACAAGCATGGAAAATGAAACTATGATTAAAAATCTTCCAACAAAACAAGCTCAGGACCAGAGGGCTTCACTGGCGAATTCTATCAAACATTTAGAGAGGGGTTAACACCTATCCTTCTCAAACTCTTCCAAAATACAGCAGAGGGAGGAACACTCCCAAACTCATTCTATGAGGCCCCAATCACACTTATACCAAAACCAGACAGAGATATCACAACAAAAGACAACTAGAGGCCAATATCACTGATGAACATAGCTGCAAAAATCCTAAAAAAATACTTGCAAACAGAATCCAACAGCACATTAAAAGGATCATACACCATGACCAAGTGGGATTTATCTCACATATGCAAGGATTCTTCAATATACGTAAATCAATCAATGTGATAGACCACATTAACAAATTGAAAGATAAAAACCATATGATCATCTCAATAGATGCAGAAAAATCTTTTGACAAAATTCAACACCAAATTATGATTAAAAAACCCTCCAAAAGTAGGCATAGAGGGAACCTACCTCAACATAATAAAGGTCATATATGACAAACCCACTGCCAACATCATTCTCAATGTTGAAAAACTGAAACCATTTCCTCTAAGATCAGGAAAAACACAAGTTTGTCCACTCTCACCACTATTATTCAACATAGTTTTTGAAGTTTTAGCCACAGCAATCAGAGAAGAAAAAGAAATAAAAGGAATCCAAATCAGAAATGACGAAGTAAAGCTTTCACTGTTTGAAGATGACAGGATACTATACATAGAGAATCCTAAAGATGCTAAAAGAACCTCTTGCAAGGTTCCTTAAAAAAACTGAAACTAGAACCACCACAAGACCCAGCAATCCCACTACTGGGTATATACCCTGAGAAAACTGTAATTCAAAAAGAGTCTTGTACCACAATGCTCATTGCATCTCTGTTTACAATAGCCAGAACATGGAAGCAACCTAAGGTGCTTTTTCCATTCATTGACAGACGAATGGATAAAGAAAATGTGGCACGTATATATAATGGAATATTTCTCAAACATAAAAAGAAACGAAATTGAGTTATTTGTAGTGAGGTGGATGGACCTAGAGTCTGCCCTACAGAGTGAAGTAAGTCAAAAACTGAAAAACAAATACCATATGCTCACACATATATATCGAATCTGAAAAAAAAGAAATGGTTCTGAAGAACCTAGGGGCTGGGCAGGAATAAAGACGCAGATGTAGAGAATGGACTGGAGGACACAGGGAGGGGGAAGGGTAAGCTGTGATGAAGTGAGAGAGAGGCATGTACATATATACACTACCAAATGTGAGATAGATATCTAGTGGGAAACAGCTACACAGCACAGGGAGATCAGCTCAGTGCTATGTGACCAGCTACAGGGGTGGGATAGAAAGAGTAGTAGGGAGACACAAGGGGGAGGAGATATGGGGTTATATGTATATGTATAGCTGATTCACTTTGTTCTAAAGCAGAAACTAACACACCATTGTAAAGCAGTTATAGTTCAATAAAGATGTTTAAAATAAATAAATAAATAAAATTTATATGGAGAAAAAAATAATTTAAAAAATTAAAAATAAATAAAAATAAAAATACTTTCACAGCACCATCCAGATATGTTTGACCAAATACCTGGATACTGTGGCCTAGCCAAGTTGACACATACAATTAACCCTCACAATATCTGAGCCATAAAAATTAAATACCATTGGCCACATTGGGAGAGAAAATTGTGCTGAATAGGAAGGAAAGATTTGTTAGAAAATGCTTAACATTTCAGAACAAAACTTTAACCATGGTGATGCCTCTGATTTACCACAATTAAAACTATGTCTTAAGTGTTATGTTTAAATTGTTCTTTTCTCCTAAGAATCTTGAATTTACCCCAGTGTAGTCATACCATATGTGTATTGTTCTTTGTTTTAAAGGTCATTAAAATGAGTACATTGCTTATAAAAAAAATGTCATGTAATTTAAAAACATATATATGTAACCCTAAAGATTTTCAGTGTTTTAGCAATCTTAGCTTCATGTTTGTGTCATAGCTTCTCATTAAGAATTTGAAAAGTATTTATTACTTTAATCATTATAGTAATCAAATAATAACTTTAAAATTATCTATTTCATTTGACTTTATCAAGAAATGCACATTGTCATTCAAGTAATTCTATGAAGATTATTTCTGTTCAATTATTTTGAAGTAATAAAATTAAAAAAAAATCTATACCAAGAGTATACATGTGTGAAAAATAACTCAAAATATGTTTTTTTAATCAGAATATGATTCCTTTCATCACATACCAATTTTGTTTTATAAATTGATTTAATCTAGAATTTAGCATGGTGTGTATGGTACATCTTTCAAGTAATAAATGGTGTGAGTATTTAATACACTTAAATGAGTATATACGAATTGTTTCACATTAATACTGTTCATATAACTTTTGTTGAATATATTAGGTTGAACCATATGAAGTTGATAGTATCTGTTGAGTTTTTTCATTGTCAAAACTGACAATTTTACATGGTTTAATCTATAAAAATGTGTATTATTAACAGAACACTATACATGTATGTATATCCATACAGGAATGTTACTGTTTCATTTTCTAATTATTACCAATATCAGGATTTTTAAGTTATTATAAATTTTACAAGCTTTAAAAATATATGCATCAACAGGCAATCAAAGAAAATAAACTATAAATGCATGTAAGAGATGCTACTCTAAATCTAATATTCAGAGAAAGACAAATTTTAAAAACATGAGAAATCATTTTTATTTGTCTTTCACATCAACAAAAATTGCAAACAGCTTTTACTATTCATGATGTAGGAAAAGTAATATTCCTTTTCTTCGATTGTGGAAGTACAAATTTGTATAACCATTTTAAAGAGTTGTTTGGCAACATTTATCAAAATTTAATATTGTGCATACCCTAGGCAAATATATATATACCTAGATATATCTATTCCACAACTTTCATTAAGGTGAAAGTGCAATTGGACACTTTTTTGGAAAAATAAAATTTGTATATATGTGTATACATACAAAAATCAGAAATATGTAAAAACTGTTAAAACTAATGTTCTATGGCATTTGTATAGGGAAGAAATTTTCTTTTTTAAATTATATATTCCAACCAAAAGTGAAAATATTAGGATCATTTAGCTTCTTACTTTTTGTTTCTGTTTAAAAACATTGTCTATATTGAAATTGCTTTAGAACATTAAAAAAATGTTACTCATCTGCCAGCTCCATAGGCAAAAAGGGAAAAGAAGGGTATATATTTTGTGACTATAGAATAGCAGTAACAGTATGGACTGAGCTTCCATTATCTGATGTGTTGAACCTGTTTCTCTCCTCTCAATTTTATTCAGTTGAACATATTCATGTAGATAAAACCACTAATTACTTATATTTGTTATCCTGCTGGCTGTATTGATAAAATCAAACAAAGGCACACATACACACACACACACACACACACACACACACATTTGGAATGCACACTTTGCCACAGAATTGTTTAGCACAGAAATAGGAAATTATTTTGATTGATCTTAATTCCACAATAAAAAAATCCCAATAAAATTATTATTTTTATTTTTTAAAGACTGGAACATTTATATTAACATATTTCCATATAAATAACCCAAAGAAAGTTTAGTTGTTTTTTTTGTTTGTTTCTTTTTTTTTTTATACTGCAGGTTCTTATTAGTCATCAATTTTATACACATCAGTGTATACATGTCAATCCCAATCGCCCAATTCAGCACACCAGCATCCCCACCCCCAACATGGTTTTCCCCCCTTGGTGTTCATACATTTGTTCTCTACATCTGTGTCTCAACTTCAGCCCTGCAAACCGGTTCATCTGTACCATTTTTCTAGGTTCCATATACGTGCGTTAATATACGATATTTGTTTTTATCATTCTAACTTACTTCACTCTGTATGACAGTCTCTAGATTCATCCACGTCTCAACAAATGATTCAACTTTTTTCCTTTTTATGGCTGAGTAATATTCCATTGTATATATGTACCACAACTTCTTTATCTATTCGTCTGTTGATGGGCATTTAGGTTGCTTCCATTACCTGGCTATTGTAAATAGTGCTGCAATGAACATTGGGGTGCATGTGTCTTTTTGAATTATGGTTTTCTCTGGGTATATGCCCAGTAGTGGGATTGCTGGGTCATATGGCAATTCTATTTTTAGTTTTCTAAGGAACCTCCATACCATTCTCCATAGTGGCTGTATCAATTTATATTCCCACCAACAGTGCAAGAGGGTTCCCTTTTCTCCACACCCTCTCCAGCATTTGTTGTTTGTACATTTTCTGATGATGCCCATTCTAACTGGTGTGAGGCAATACCACATTGTAGTTTTGATTTGCATATCTCTAATAATTAGTGATGCTGAGCACTTTTTCATATGCTTCTTGGCCATCTGTATGTATTCTTTGGAGAAATGTCTATTTAGGTATTTTGCCCATTTTTGGATTGGGTTTTTTGTTTTTTTCATATTGAGATGCATGAGCTGTTTATATATTTTGGAGATTAATCCTTTGTCTGTTGATTCGTTTGAGGATATTTTCTCCCATTCTGAGGGTTGTCTTTTGGTCTTGTTTATGGTTTTCTTTGCTGTGCAAAAGCTTTGAAGTTCCATTAGGCTCCATTTGTTTATTTTTGTTTTTATTTCCATTACTCTAGGAGGTGGATCAAAAAAGATCTTGCTGTGATTTATGTCAAAGAGTGTTCTTCCTATATTTTCCTCTAATAGTTTTATAGTGTCCTGTCTTACATTTAGGTCTCTAATCCATTTTGAGTTTATTTTTGTGTATTGTGTTAGGGAGTGTTCTAATTTCATTCTTTTACATGTAGCTGTCCAGTTTCCCCAGCACCACTCATTGAAGAGACTGTCTTTTCTCCATTGTATATCTTTGTCTCCTTTGTCATAGATTAGTTGACCATAGGTGCGTGGGTTTATCTCTGGGCTTTCTATCTTATTCCATTGACCTATGTTTCTGTTTTTGTGCCAGTACCATATAATCTTGATTACTGTAGCTATGTAGTATAGTCTGAAGGCAGGGAGTCTGATTCCTCCAACTCTATTTTTTCCCCTCAATACTGCTTTGGCTATTTGGGGTCTTTTGCGTCTCAATACAAATTTTAAGATGATTTTTTCTAGTTCCATAAAAAAGGCCATTGGTAATTTGATAGGGATTGCATTGAATCTGTAGATTGCTTTGGGTAGTAGAGTCATTTTCACAGTATTGATTCTTCCAATCCAAGAACATAGTATATCTCTCCATCTGTTGGTATCATCTTTAATTTCTTTCATCAGTGTCATAGTTTTCTGCATATAGGTCTTTTGTTTCCCTAGGTAGGTTTATTCTTAGGTATTTTACCCTTTTTCTTGCAATGGTAAATGGGAATGTTTCCATAATTTCTGTTTCAGATTTTTCATAATTAGTGTATAGGAACGTAAGAGATTTCTGTGCATTAATTTTGTATCCTGCAACTTTACCAAATTCATTGATTAGCTCTAGTAGTTTTCTGGTGGCATTTTTAGGATTCTCTATGTATAGTATCATGTCATCTGCAAACAGTGACAATTTTACATCTTCTTTTCCAATTTGTATTCATTTACTTCTTTTTCTTCTCTGATTGTCATGTCTAAGACTTCCAAAACTATGTTGAATAATAGTGGTGAGAGTGGACATCCTTGTTTCATTCCTGATCTTAGAGGAAATGCTTTCAGTGTTTCACCATTGAGAATGATGTTTGCTGTGGGCTTGTCATATATGGCCTTTATTATGTTAAGGTAGTTTCCCTTTATGCCCACTTTCTGGAGAGTTTTTATCATAAATGGGTGTTGAAATTTGCCAAAACATTTTTCTGCATCTATTGAGATGATCATATGATTTTTATTCTTCAATTTGTTAATATGGTGTATCACATTGATTGATTTTCATATATTGAAGAGTCCTTGCATCCCTGGGATAAATCCCACTTGACCATGGTGCATAATCCTTTTAATATGTTGTTGGATTCTGTTTGCTAGTATTTTGTTGAGGATTTTTGGAGCTATATTCATCAGTGATATTGGTCTGTAATTTTCTTTTTTGTAGTATCTTTGTCTGGTTTTGATATCAGGGTGATGGTGGCCTCATACAATGTGTTCGGGAGTGTTCCTTCCTCTGCAATTTTTTGGAAGAGTTTGAGAAAGAAGGGCTTTAGCTCTTCTCTAAATGCTTGATAGAATTCACCTGTGAAGCCATCTGGTCCTGGACTTTTGTTCGTTGGAAGATTTTTAATCACAGTTTCAATTTCATTACTTGTGATTTGTCTGTTCATATTTTCTATTTCTTCCTGGTTCATTCTTGGAAGGTTATACCTTTCTAAGAATTTGTCCATTTCTTCAAGGTTGTCCATTTTATTTGAATAGAGTTGCTTGTAGTAGTCTCTTAGGATGCTTTGTATTTCTGCAGTGTCTGTTGTAATTTCTCCTTTTTCATTTCTAATTTTATTGATTTGAGTCCTCTCCCTCTTTTTCTTGATGAGTCTGGCTCATGGTTTATCAATTTTGTTTATCTTCTCAAAGAACCAGCTTGTAGTTTTATTGATCTTTGCTATTGTTTTCCTTGTTTCTATTTCATTTATTTCTGCTCTGATCTTTACGATTTCTTTCCTTCTGCTAACTTTGGGTTTTGTTTGTTCTTCTTCTCTAGTTCCTTTAGGTGTAAGGTTAGATCGTTTACTTGAGGTTTTTCTTGCTTTTTGAGGTAGGCTTGTATAGCTATAATCTTCCCTCTTAGAACTGCTTTTGCTGCATCCCATAGGTTTTTGATCATCGTGTTTTCATTGTCATTTGTCTCTAGGTATTTTTTGATTTCCTCTGATTTCTTAAGTGATCTCTTGCTTATTTAGTGACGTATTGTTTAACCTCCATTTGTTTGTGTTTTTTTATGTTTTTTTTCCCTGTAATTCACTTCTAGTCTCATAGCGTTGTGGTCAGAAAAGATGTTCGATATGATTTCAATTATCTTAAATTTACTGAGGCTTGGTTTGTGACCCAAGATGTGATCTATCCTGGAGAATGTTCCATGCGCACTTGAGAAGAAAGTGTAATCTGCGGTTTTTGGATGGAATGTCCTATAAATATCGATTAAATCTATGTGGTCTATTATGTCATTTAAAGCTTCTGTTTCCTTGTTTATTTTCATTTTGGGTGATCTGTCCATTGGTGTAGGTGAGGTGTTAAAGTCCCCCACTATTATTGTGTTACAGTCGATTTCCTCTTTTATAGCTGTTAGCAGTTGCCTTGTGTATTGAGGTGCTCCTATGTTGGGTGCATATATATTTTTAAGTTTTATATCTTCTTCTTCAATTGATCCCTTGATCATTATGTAGTATCTTCCTTGTCTCTTGTAACATTGTTTATTTTAAAGTCTCTTTTATCTGATTTGAGTATAGCTACTCCACCTTTTTTTTGTTTCCATTTACATTGAATATCTTTTTTCATCCCCTCACTTTCAGTCTGTATGTGTCCCTAGGTCTGAAGTGGTTGTCTTGTAGACAGCATATATATGGTTCTTGTTTTTGCATCCATTCAGCAAGCCTGTGTCTTTTGTTTGGAGCATTTAATCCATTCACATTTAAGGTAATTATCGATATGTATGTCCCTATAATCATTTTCTTAATTGTTTTGGGTTTGTTTTTGTAGGTCATTTTCTTCTCTTGTGTTTCCCATTTAGAGAAGTTCCTTTAGCATTTGTTGTAGAGCTGGTTTGGTGGTGCTGAATTCTCTTAGCTTTTGCTTGTCTGTAAAGCTTTTCATTTCTCCATCGAATCTGAATGAGATCCTTGCTGGGTAGAGTAATCTTGGTTGTAGGTTCTTCCCTTTCATCACTTTAAGTATATCATGCCACTCCCTTCTGGTTTGTAGAGTTTCTGCTGAGAAATCAGCTGTTAACCTTATGGGTGTTCCCTTGTATGTTATTTGTCATTTTTCTCTTGCTGCTTTCAATAATTTTCTTTGTCTTTAATTTTTGCCAATTTGATTACTATGTGTCTCGGCGTGTTTCTCCTTGGGTTTATCCTGTATGGGATTTGCTGTGCTTCCTGGACTTGGGTGGCTATTTCCTTTCCCATGTTACAGAAGTTTTCAACTATAATCTCTTCAAATATTTTCTCTGGTCCTTTCTCTCTCTCTTCTCCTTCTGGGACCCCTATAATGCGAATATTGTTGTGCTTAATGCTGT
Organism: Globicephala melas; assembly: GCF_963455315.2. NCBI lineage: Eukaryota > Metazoa > Chordata > Mammalia > Artiodactyla > Delphinidae > Globicephala > Globicephala melas. The sequence goes on from NC_083324.2 coordinate 57,225,308, forward strand.
CCCAGAGGTCTCTTAGGCTGTCTTCATTTCTTTTCATTCTTTTTTCTTTATTCTGTTCTGCAGCAGTGAATTCCACCATTCTGTTTTCCAGGTCACTTATCCATTCTTCTGCCTCAGTTACTCTGCTATTGATTCCTTCTAGTGTATTTTTCATTTCAGTTATTGTATTGTTCATCTGTGTTTGTTTGTTGTTTAATCCTTCTAGGTCTTTGCTAAACATTTCTTCCATCTTCTCGATCTTTGCCTCCATTTTTTTTCTGAGGTCCTGGATCATCTTCACTACCATTATTCTGAATTCTTTTTCTGGAAGGTTGCCTATCTCCACTTCATTTAGTTGTTTTTCTCGGGTTTTATCTTGTTCCTTCATCTGGTACATAGCTCTCTGCCTTTTCATATTGTCTATCTTTCAGTGAATGTGGTTTTTGTTCCACAGGCTGCAGGATTGTAGTTCTTCTTGCTTCTTCTCTCTGCCCTCTTGTCCCAATAAAAATTTTAAACAAATTTCAATATCCACATTTTCTTTTACATAAATCTGTATACATTTATATATAATGGGGGTATATATATATATATATATACCCCGTATTCCACGGAAGAGAGAAATGTCAGTGGTTTATAAAGGCAAAAAACTGCAACATTGCAAAACTTCTTTTAAAATTTGGTGCTGGCAAGCCAAAGCTATGCTTATCTTTATATGGTTGGTTGCTAAATGCTATCACTAGCAGGAGGTGGAAGTCCAGTACTGCGACAAGTTACAGGTGTTCTTGAGTTTCCTTGGTATTGTTTTTCTTCCAGTGTTATTGAGATATAATTGACATACAGTACTTTTTAAGTTTAAGGTGTACAGCATGATGATTTGACTTGCATACATCATCAAATACATTAAGTCTAGTGAGCATTCATCATCAAATATAGATGCAAGATTAAATAGATAGAAAAAAATTTTCCTCGTGATGAGAACTCTTAACATTTGCTCTCTTAATAACTCTCATATATAACACACAGCAGTGTTAATTACATGTATCATATTATACATTACATCCTGAGTACTTATTTATCTTTTAACTGGAGACATACTTTTTGACTACTTTCCTCAAATTCCCCATCCAGCCACCTCTTGCCTCTGGTAACCAGAAATCTTGTCGCTTCTCCTATGAGTTTGTTTGTTTGTCTGTGAAGTATAATTGATGTACAACACTAGGTTACTTCCTGATACACAGCATAGTGAGTCAATATTTCTATACATTTCAAAATGACCACAACAATAATTCTAGTTACGATATGTCACCATACAAAATTATCACATAGTTATTGACTATCTATATTCTCCACACTGTACATTTATACCCATGACTCACTTATTTTGCAACTGGAAGGTTGGATCTCTGAAATATCCCTCACCTATTTCTTTCTTCCTCCCATCCCCCTCCCCTCTAACAATACCTGTTGCTTCTCTGTGTCTGTAACACTGTTTCTCCTACGTTTGTTCATTTGTTTTGTTTTGTATTTGTCTTTCTCCATCTGACTTATTTTACTTAGCATAGTATCCTTTAGGTCCATCCATGTTTTTGCAATGGCAAGATTTCATTTTTTATGGCTAATATTTCATTGTATATCTATACAACATTTTATTTATCCATTCATCTACTGATGGGCACTTAGGTTGCTTCTGTACCTTGACTATTATAAATAATGCTGCAATGAACATAGGAGTGCATATATCTTTTCAAATTAGCAATTTCAGGAGTGGAAAGAATAGACAGAATGGTAGGTTTTTGGGGTTTTTTTTAAGATTTTGAGGAACCTTTGTACTGTATTCCACAGTAGCTACACCAATTTACTTTCCCACTGACAGTGCTTGAGGGTTCATTTTCTCCACATCCTCACCAACACTTGTTATTTTATGTATTTTTGATAATAGCCTTTCTGACAGGTGTGAGATGATATCTCTTGTGCTTTTGATTAGAATTTTCCTGATGATTAGAGATGGAGAGCATCTTTTCATGTGCCTGTTGACCATCTGTATGTCTTCTTTGGAAAAATATGTCTATTCAGAACCTATGCCTATTTTTTAATCAGGTCTTTTTTTTTTGATGTTAACTTGTATGAGTTCTTTGTATATTTTGGATATTAACCCCTTACTGGATCTATCAATTGTAAATATATTCTCCAATTTAGTAGGTGGTCTTCTCATTTTGCTGATAGTTTCCTTCAGTGTGCAAAAGCTTTTTAGTTTGATGTAGTCTCATTAGTTTATTTTTGCTTTTGTTTCCATTGCCTGAGACATACAAAAAATATTACTAATACTGAAGTCAAAGAGATTTCTGCTTATGTTTACTTCTAGAAATTTCATGGTTTCAGGTCTTACTTTTCAGCCTTTAATCCATTCTGAGTATACTTTTGTGTATGGTGTGAGAGAGCACTCCAGTTTCATTCTTTTGAAAGTAGCTGTCTAGTTTCCCCAACACCATTTATTGAAGAGGCTATCTTATCATGATTGTATATTCTTGCCTCCTTTGTTTTAGATTAATTACTCAAATAAGTATGGATACATTTCTTGGCTCTCAATTCTGTTCCATTAACCTATGTGCCTTTGTTCCAGTGGCATTATGTGTGGATTACTTTTGCTTTGTAGTACAGTCTGAAATCTGGGAACATGGTAAATCCAGTTTTGTTCTTCTTTCTCAAGATTGCTTTGGCTTTTAAAGGTCTTCTGTGTGCTATACAAATTTTAAGTTTTTTTTGCTCTAGATCAGCAAAAAAGGACATTGTAATATTTTTGTGCGTGTGTGGTACGCGGGCCTGTCCATTGTTTCTAGGTTATCTACTTCATTGGTGTATAACTGTTTGTAGTAATATCTTATGATCTTTGTATTTCTGTCCTGTTGGTTGTAACATCTTTATGATCATTACCCTGAACTCTATGTCAGGTAATTTTCTATCTCCACTTCACTTAGTTCTTCTCGGGTTTTATCTTGTTCTTTGTTTGGAAGATATTCCTCTGCGGCATCATTTTGCCTAAATGGCTTTTTAAATTTCTATATGTTTGGTAAGTTGGTTATGTTTTCTGACCTTAGAGAAGAGGCCTTTTATGGGAGACACCCTATGCATCCCAGCAGTGCACTCCCCTGTGGTCACCCAAACTGTATGCTCTAGGGGTGCCCCCTATGAGGGCTGCGTGTGTCCTTCAGTTGTGGCAGACAGACTACTATGGGCAGTCTGCTAGGTGTGGCTGGTCCCCAGTCTGGTTGGTTAACAGCCTTTGCCTTGTGTGCATGTTGCTGACCAATGATGGGCAGGGCCAGGTCATGAGGAGGCTGGCTTGGAGGTGTTTAAGATAGTAAGCCTGACAAAAACAGAAAGATAGATCAATGGAAGAGGATAGAGAGCCCAGAGATAAACCCATGCACATATGGTCACCTTATCTTTGATAAAGGAGGCAGGAATGTACAGTGGAGAAACGACAGCCTCTTTAATAAGTGGTGATGGGAAAACTGGACAGGTACATGTAAAAGTATGAGATTAGATCACTCCCTAACACCATACACAAAAGTAAGCTCAAAATGGATTAAAGACCTAAGTGTAATGCCAGAAACTATCAAACTCTTAGAGGAAAACATAGGCAGAACACTCTATGACATAAATCACAGCAAGATCCTTTTTGACCCACCTCCTAGAGAAATGGAAATAAAAACAAAAATAAACAAATGGGACCTAATGAAACTTCAAAGCTTTTGCACAGCAAAGGAAACCATAAACAAGACCAAAAGACAACCCTCAGAATGGGAGAAAATATTTGTAAATGAAGCAACTGACAAAGGATTAATCTCCAAAATTTATAAGCAGCTAATGCAGCTCAATATCAAAAAAACAAACAACCCAATCCAAAAATGAGCAGAAGACCTAAATAGACATTTCTCCAAAGAAGATATACAGATTGCCAACAAACACATGAAAGAATGCTCAACATCATTAATCATTAGAGAAATGCAAATCAAAACTACAATGAGATATCATCTCACACCAGTCAGAATGGCCATCACCAAAAAATCTACAAACAATAAATGCTGGAGACAGTGTGGAGAAAAGGGAAAATTCTTGCACTGCTGGTTGGAATGTGAATTGGTACAGCCACTATGGAGAACAGTATGGAGGTTCCTTAAAAAACTACAAATAGAACGACCACATGACCCAGCAATCCCACTACTGGGCATATACCCTGAGAAACCATAATTCAAAAAGAGTCATGTACCAAAATGTTCATTGCAGCTCTATTTATAATAACCAGGAGATGGAAACAACATAAGTCCATAATCAGATGAATGGTTAAAGAAGATGTGGCACATATATACAATGGAATATTATTCAACCATAAAAAGAAACGAGATTGAGCTTTTTGTAATGAGGTGGATGGACCTAGAGTCTGTGATACAGAGTGAATTAAGTCAGAAAGAGAAAGACAAATACTGTATGCTAACACATATATATGGAATTTAAGAAAAAAAATGTCATGAAGAACTTAGGGGTAAGACAGGAATAAAGACACAGACCTACTAGAGAATGGACTTGAGGATATGGAGAGGGAGAAGGGTAAGCTGTGACAAAGCGAGGGAGTGGCATGGACATATATATACTACCAAACGTAAAATAGATAGCTAGTGGGAAGCAGCCACATAGCACTGGGAGATCAGCTTGGTGCTTCATGCCCATCTAGAGGGGTGGGATAGGGAGGATGGGAGGGAAGGAGATGCAAGAGGGAATAGATATGGGAACATATGTATATGTATAACTGATTCACTTTGTTATAAAGCAGAAACTAACACACCATTGTAAAGCAATTATACTCCAATAAAGATGTAAAAAAATAAAAATAGAATTACCATACAATCCAGCAATTCCATTTTTGATAATACAATCAAAAGAATTGAAAGCAGAGTCTCAAAATGTATTTGTCCACTCATGTTCACAGCAGTATTCATAATAACCAAAAGGTGCAAGAAATCCAAGCATTCACTGGCAGATTATTAAATAGATAAGCAAAATGTGGTCCATCCATACAATGGAATATTATTCAGCCTTAAAAAGGAAGGTAATGCTAGTATCTGTACAACATGGATGGACCTTGAGGACATGATGCTCAGTGAAATGAGCCACAAAAGGACAAATACTGGATGATTCACTACATAACATACCTAAAGTAATCAAATATTTAGAAATACAAAGTATAATGGTGGTTGTCCTGGGCTGAGGGACAGGGGAATGGGAAATTATTGTTTAATGGGGGCAGAGTTTCAGGTTTGCAAGATGAAAAGAACCCTGGAGATGGATGGTGTGATGATTGCACAACAAAGTGAATGTACTTAAAACTACTGAACTGTACATTTAAAAATGGTTGAGATGGTAAATTTTATGTTATGTGTATTTTACCACAATTTAAAATAAACAAATAAAATTTTAAAAAAAGATAGTAGGTCTGCTAGTGGGTGGGGCTGTCTCTCCACCTGTCTCATTCCTTAGCCTGAGTCATCCCAGTACTTGTTCTGACAGAATGGTGGGAGGACCCCAGTCCTGGCACCAATGAGCTAGAAGGAGGATTCCAAAATGGTGCTTGCCAGCACCTGTGTCCTTGTGGCAGAATGAGATCTACAAAATAGCTCCCACCAGTGTCTGTGTCCCCAGAGTGAGCTCCATTGCCTCCTGCTTCTGCAGGAGACTCTCCAAGATCAGCAGTTGTGTCTTACCCTGGGTCCTGGAGCATGTATGGGATTATGTATGCACCCTTTAAGAATAGAGTCTCTATTTCCCACAGCTCTCTGGTTCTTCAAGAAGTTGAACTCCCTGGCCTTCAAAGCCAAACATTCTGGGGGCCTGATTTCCCAGTACAGGACCCGCAGGCTGCAGAGCCCAAGGTGGGGATGAGACCCGTCATTCCTAGGGGAGAACATGTGCAATTCTAATTATCCTCCCATTTTTGGGTCTCCCACCTGGGAGTATGGATCTTGACTATACCATGACTCTGCCCCTCCTACCGCCTAATTGTGGTTCCTTATTTATATCATTAGTTGCAGGACATTTTTTCTGCTAGTCTTCTGGTCTGTCTCATCAATAGTTGCTCTGTAAATAGAAAATTTGGTGTGCACATGAGAGGAGTTGAACTTAAGGTCTTCCTACACTGCCATCTTGGCCACTCCTTCCCTGTTTTAATTATTCTTGAATAGTCCTAAAAATATACTATTTTAGTGCATATAGTTGTGGTGTAGTTAGGAATGTACAACGATTTATTTTACCAGGCCTTTTAAATTAAACATTTAGTTTGTTTTCAACATTTGGTTATTATAATAATTCTATAAAGAACATCTGTGAATATTAATCTTTGATCTTACCTCTCATTATCTCCTTAGGATAGATTTCTACAAATGAACTTAATTGTCAAAGAGTGGATTTAGTATAAAATTATGACTGAAATTATATGTGATACCATGATTATAGTTTCAAATCTCTTGTAATTTTTGAGAATAGTACATGACAGATGCTATTACAGACAATGAGTAATTTACCCATTTTAGTTCTTGTCATTTTTTCATTACAGATGAAAAACATGGATTTTCTTTAGAAAGTGATTATTCAGCTTTTATATGCCTTTCATTAAAAAAAAAGACAAAGGTAGTATATTAAGCACTACATCCTCCCTCTTATTAAAGTTTTATGGTTTTTATTTTATTGATTTGCTTATTTTGTAAATTGGTCTGATGTATTATCAATCCAAAAAGCTCATATTCTTCATGAATGTCGAAGTTCTAACCTGTATTTAACCTGTATTCTGGACTGATGCCTGGCTTTCTTCCAACCAGTTTCATTTGGAAAATTTACTCATATATTTACTAATATATTACTCATAAATTTACTCATATATTTACTCATATATTACTCATATACTCAGAAATTTTCAGTGTAATGATACTTTTTCTGTAAGAGCATGAGTTTTTTAAAGGAGACTAGATTTTAAGAAGTAAAGATTTACCATAATCTGAGTTCAGTTCAGGAATCTGGCAAAGTAAGTTTGTTCCCTAAAACTGCATGCCTCTAAGAAGTTGCTTTTTGTATAGTTCTGAATAACAAAACATTGGTTTGCACAGTACCTCATATTTTAACATTGTTAGAGACACTCTAATCTATTATCCAAGTACAGTATTTTAGTAATATTGCATTCATATATTGGCTATAATATTTTTCCAGGTGTATTCCAAATCAATGCTGGCTAAAAATCTGTGTAGTTTTCTATTTACAGTTATAAGCAAAATAGTGAACTCATAACATATATTAAAACAAAATCTTCTACTAAATATTGTTGGGAAAGAAATCCTTACCGACTTTTATGCTCTGATATATTTGTTGTTTTTGACTCTGGCTTATGTCATGTATGACCAAAGAAAAAATACTGGGGAACACAACCTACTGTAAACTTGAAGAGAGGGATCAAGATGGCAGAGTAGGAGGACGTGGAGCCCACCTGTCCCAACAAACACATCAAAAATACATCTACATGTGGAAAAATTCTCACAGAAAACTAACTGGAAACTAGTAGAAGACCTCATATAAAACTAAAGCTGCAAGAAAGATCTCCCTGTAAATGGGTAGAAAGGAAAAAAAAAAGGCCATTAGATCAGGACCAGCATCCCTGGGAGGGATCAGTAAAGAGGAGAAGGTCATATGGGCAGACCCTCATCTCGGGAGCCCACTTCCTGCTGGGAAATCTGCTGGGGAAGATTGAGGGGCTGGAGAAGCCTAGACTCTACTCCTGAGGAGTGTGTGGGTAAAAGCTTGCTATCTCAATCAGAGTGGGGAGACCTGTGCTGGCAGCTACTACCTTGCTGCACTTCCCAATCTGAAGGGGTTAACACCCCAGCCCTGCTCACTCCACACCACAGCCTGACCCAAAATCAAGACAGAGGTTTGGTCTAGCTATGAAGAGAGACTGGGGCACCTGGAGTGTGATCAGGGTGGAACCAGGGAAACCATTGTCAGCACATGCATGGGGGCAGAGAATTAAACCAGACAGTTCAGTGAGAAAAGTGGGCAGAACCACAAGAATGTGCAGTGGATAAGCAATGAATCTCAGACAGACAGGCCCTGGGAAAAGACTTGGTCTAGCTGCATGGAGACAGCTTGGGAGTGTGTGGTCAGAGGGAGTTATGAAGCCCATTAGCATGCACATAACAGTGGCAGCTCTAGTCATGGGGCCCATTGTAAGCTTGCACATGTCAGAGGTGTGTCTCTGGTAGACAGGCCCTGGGTGGGAGAGTGTGGTGAATCATTTCCCAGTGGGAGCACCCTAGATCCATCCACTCTATATCAGAGCTTGGTGTTGGCTCTGTGGCAGACAGGTCCTGGGAGAAATTTGCCACAGAGGCAGTCCAGGTCCCAAGCAGCAGCATAGCCACCTTGATTCCTGTAGCCATTGGGCCTCATCCCCAGCCTGAGACTTGCAGTAGATTTGGGATGAACACAAAGGAGAATGGGATGCGACCTTGTGTTGCTTCTGGGTGGAACTGTGGATGCCCGCATGGATGGCACATAGGTTCACTGTGTCTGCATGTGCTTCACTTGTTTCAGCTGTCACCTCCTTAGGGGCAGGGCATGCACTCAGTGGCAATGGAGCTTGATTAACCCAACTCTTGGGGCTTCTACTCCAACAACTGGAGAGAAGATCCTGACCCCAACATGGCTGTGACAGCCATAGATCAAAGGGAAAAGCCCACCTCACAACCAGCACAGGCTCTGGACACCACAACATCAATCACACTCCCTATCAAGGGGATAATGTCTACCATACTCTGAGGAAAAACATGGCTGGCATCCAAAACCAACTCAGCCCTCACACTAAAAATATTGGATACACACAGTCTACACAGGGATGTTAACCCATAAAATCACTTTTTCAAGACCACAGTCGATAACTGTTCCTTCTAAATTCATAGAGACAGAGAAAGTTAAGTAAAATGAACACAGCAGAAGAACTACTTCCAATTAAAGAACAAGAAAACTCCTCTGAAAAAACAAATGAAACAGACCTCACCAGTTTACTTGACCACAAGTTCAAAAAGGAGCCAATAATAATGCTAAAGGAATTAAGAAGGATCATCTATAGAAATTCAGATCACTGTAACAAGGAACTAGAAATTATAAAGATGAACCAATCAAAATGAGACAATTTAATTGCTGAGATAAAAACCAATCTAGAAACAATGAATGGCAGGCTAAATCACACAGAAGAACAATAAACACATCTGGAATGTAGAATAAAGGAAACCACCCACACAGAAAAGCATGCAAAAATACCAATAAAAGAAAAAAGAATAACACAACACTCGAGATCTATGGGATAATATATATTGCTCAAACTGACACATAATAGAGGCTCCAGAAGGAAAAGGGAGAGAAAAGGGGATTCAAAATGTATTTGAAGAAATTATGGCTGAAAACTTCCCAAACCTAAATCAGGAAACAGATATTCAGGTACAGGAAGCACAAAAGGCCCCAAACAAGATGAACCCCAAAAGACCCACACCAAGAAATATCATAATAAAAATGGCAAATCTTAAAAATAAGGAGAAGATTCTAAAGACAGCAAGAGAAAAACAAAGACTCAGTCACAAGGCAACTCCCATAAGGCTACAGTTGTTTCCTCTGCAGAGATTTTCAGGCCAGGAGATTTTCAGGAGTGGCCTGAGGTACTCAAAGTCATGAAAGGGAAAAATCTGCAACCTGGGATATTCTACTCAGATTATCAGAATAGAAGGACAGATAAAGAATTTCTCAGACAAGCAAAAACTAAAATAATTCAGCAAACTAAGCCTACCTTTAAAGAAATATTGAAGGATCTTCTCTGAATAGAAAAGAAGCAACAATCCATAGGAAAGGGAACATCTCAGTAAGAAAGGCAAACCTATAAAAGGACTGAAGAGCACTTTAAAAAAAACAGTAAACAGATTAAAACACAATAAAAATGTAAAAGCAATTATAAGTAAAATTAATAGCAAAAGGATAAGCATGAAGATGTAAAATAGGACACCAACATCACAAAATGTGGGGGAGGGAATATAAAAATGTAGGTCATTTAGAATGTGTTTGAACTTGTCTGATTATCAGTTTAAAGCAAGTAGATACAGTTATGGGTCAACATTTTTGGACTCCACAAATCAAAAACAGCAATAGAGTCACGTACACACACACACAAATTATCAGACCATTAAATAAAAGAAGAAATGAAACAAAATGAACTACAAAACAGCTGGAAAACAAGGTTTAAAATGACAATAAGTACGTACCCATCAATGATTACTTTAAATGTCAAAGGACTTATGGAATAAATGCTCCAATCAAAAAACATAGAGTGGCAGATTGGATCAAAAAAACCCAAAAAGTTACAATATTCTGCCTACAAGAGACTCACTTCAGGGTGAAAGAAACACACAGATTGAAAGAGTGGGGATGGAAAGAGATTATTTTTCATGCAAATGGAAATGAGAAGAAAGCAGGGATAGCAACACACATATCAGACAAAATAGACTACAAAACAATGACCATAAAGAAAGACAAAGAAGGACATTGTATAATGATAAGGGATCAATACAAGAAGAGGGTATTACACTCCTTAGCATATATGCACACAATATAGGAGCACTTGAATATGTAAAACAAATACTAACATACACAAAGGGAGAAATGGACAAGAGTACAATAATAATAGGAGACTTTAACACCCCACTGACATCAATGGGCAGATCATACAGACAGAAAATAAATATGGCAACAAAGGTCCTAAATGACTCAATAGACCAGTTGGACTTAATTGACATCTATAGGATACTATATCCAAAAACACCCCCATAGAATACACATTATTTTCAGGTGCACATGGAACATTTTCTAAGATAGACCACATACTATGTCACAAATCAAACCTCAACAAATTTAAGAGGCTAGAAATGATTTCAAGCATCTTTTCTGACCACAGTGTTGTGAAACTGTAAAACAACCACAGGAAGAAAAACAGGAAAAGAACAAACACATGTAGACTAAACAACACACTAATAAAACACCAGGGGGTCAATGATGAAATCAAAGAAGAAATCAGAAAATACCTCAAGACAAATGAAAACACAACCTTACAAAATCTATGGGATACAGTGGGGGACCTTCAAGATGGCGGAGGGGTAAGACATAGAGATCACCTTCCTCTCCACAAATACATCAAAAATACATCTACATGTGGAACAACTCCTACAGAATACCTACTGAATGCTCTCAGACTTCCCAAAAGGCAAAAAACTCCCCATGTACGTGGGTAGAGCAAAAAAAAAAAAAGAAAAAAAACAGAGACAAAAGAGTAGGGGTGGGACCTGCACTTTGGGGAGGGGGTCATGAAGGAGGAAAACTTTCCACACTAGGAAGCCCCTTCACTTGTGGAGATGGGAGTGGGTGGGGGGAAGCTTCAGAGCCATGGAGGAGAGTGCAGCAACAGGGGTGCAGAGGACAAAGTGGAGAGATTCCCACACAGAGGATCAGTGCTGACCAACACTCACCAGCCTGAGAGGATTGTCTACTCATCCACTGGGGAGAGTGGGGGTTAGGAGCTGAGGCTCGGGCTTTGGAGGTCAGATCCCAGGGAGAGGACTGGGGTGGGCTGCATGAATACAGCCTGAAGGGGGCTAGTGTGCTACAGGTAGCCAGGAGGGAGTCCGGGAAAAAGTCTGGAACTGCCTAAGAGGCAAGAGAGAATTGTTTCAGGGTGCGTGAGAAGGTTATCAGAGAACTGCCTAAACAAGCAGAGATTTAAACATCCAGAGATGGGCGTGAGCCAGAGCTATCAGCGTGGACACCAGAAACGTGCATAAGATGCTAAGGCTGCTGCTGCAGCCACCAAGAATCCTATGTGCAAGCACAGGTTACACCACATCTCCCATCCCAGGAGCCTGCACAGCCCACCACTGCCAGGGTCCTGTGATTCAGGGACAACTTCCCCAGAAGAACACAAGATGCACCTCAGTCTGTTGCAACATCATGTCAGCCTCTGCTACTGCAGGCTTGCCCTGCATTCCGTAGCCCTCCCTCCCACTGGTCTAAATGAGCCAGAGCCCCTTAATCACTCTCTCCTTTAGCCCCTCCTGTCTGGTTGAAGAACAGACGCCAGAGGGTGACCTACATGCAGAGGCAGGGCCCAATACAAAGCTGGACCCCAGGAGCTGTGCACACAAAGAAAAGAAAGGGACATTTCTCCGAGCAGCCTCAGGAGCAGTGGATTAAACCTCCAAAATACATTTGATGTACCCTACATTTGTGGAATACCTGAATAGACAACAAATCATCCCAAAATTAAGGCAGTGGACTTTGGGAGCTACTGTAGACATGGGGTTTGCTTTCTGCAACTATTTGTTTCTGGTTTTATGTTTATCTTAGTTTAGTATTTAAAGCTTATTATAATTGGTAGAATTGTTTATTGATTTTGTTGCTCTATTTATATATATATACTTTTTTAATTTTTCTCTTTTTCTGAGTGTGTGTGTGTATGCTTCTTTGTGTGATTTTATCTGTATAGATCTGCTTTTACCATTTGTCCTAGAGTTCTCTCTGTCCTTTTTTTGGTCTTTTTTTAGTATAGATTTATAGGGCTTGTTATCATTGGTGGATTTGTTTATTGGTTTCGTTCCTCCTTTCTTTTTTTAATTACTTTTTTATTTTTAACAATAATTTTTTATTTTAATAAATTTATTTTATTTTTCTTTCTTTCTCACTTTTTATTTTCTCCCTTTTCTTCTGAGCCATGTGGCTGAGAGGGTCTTTGTGCTCTGGCTGGGTGTCAGGCCTGAGCCTCTGAAGAGCAAAGCTGAGTTCTGACATTGGTCTATCAGAGACCTCCAGACCCCACATGATATCAGTTGGTGAGAGCTCTCCCAGAGGAACTCCATCTCAGTGCTAATACCCAGCTCCACTCAATGACCAGCAAGCTCCAGTGCTGGAAATGCCATGCCAAACAACAAGCAAGATGGGAACACAACCCCACCCATTAGCAGAGAGGCTGCCTAAAATCATAATAAGTTCACAGAAACCCCAAAACACAGCACCAGACACAGTCTTGCCCACCATAAAGACAAGATGGAGGCTCATCCACCAGAACGTAAGCACCAGTCTCCTCCACCAGGAAGCCTACACAAGCCACTGAACAAACCTTACCCACTGGGGCAGACACCCAAAACAATGGGAACTACGAACCTGCAACCTGTGAAAAGGAGACCCCAAACACAGTAATTTAAGCAAAATGAAATGGCAAAGAAATACACAGCAGATGAAGGAGCAGGGAAAAACCCACGAGACAAAACAAATGAAGAGGAAATAGGCAGTCTCCCTGAAAAAGAATTCAGAGTAATGATGGTAAAGATGATTTAAAATCTAGGAAATAGAATGGAGAAAGTAAATGTTTAACAGGGACCTAAAAGAACTAAAGAGAAAAGAAACAACGATGAACAACACAATAAATGAAATTAAAAACTCTCTAGAAGGAATCAATAGCAGAATAAATGAGGCAGAACAAGGGATAGGTGACTTGGAAGATAAAATAGTGGAAATAACTACAGCAGAACAGAATAAATAAAAAATTATGAAAAGAATTGAGGATGGTCTCAGAAAGCTCTGGGAAAACATTAAATGCAACAACATTTGAATTTTAGGGGTCCCAGAAGAAGAAAAAAAGAAAGGGACTGAGAAAATATTTGAAGAGATTATAGTTGAAAACTTCCCTAACATGGGAAAGGAAATAGTCATTCAAGTCCAGGAAATGCAGAGAGTCCCATACAGGATAAATTGAAGGAGAAAACACCATGACACATATTAATCAAACTATCAAAAATTAAATATAAAGAAAAAACAGTAAAAGCAGCAAGGGAAAAGCAACAAATAACCTACAAGGGAATACCAGTAAGGTTAAAAGCTAATCTTTCAGCAGAAACTCTACAACCCAGATGGTTGTGGCAGGACATATTTAATGTGATGAAAGTGCAAAACCTAAAACCAAGATTACACTACCCAGCAAGGATTTCATTCAGATTCGATGGAGAAATTAAAACTTTACATACAAGAAAAAGCTAACAGAATTCAGCACCACCAAACCACATTTACAACAAACCTTAAAGAATTTCTCTAGGCAGGAAACACAAGAGAAGGAAAAGACCAACAATAACAAACCCAAAGCAATTAAGAAAATGGTAATAGGGACATACATATTGATAACTATCTTAAATATAAATGGATTAAATGCTCCAACCAAAAGGCACAGACTGGCTGGATGGATACAAAAACATGACTGTATATATGCTGTATACAAGGGACCCATTTCAGACCTAGGGACATACACAGACTGAAAGTGAGGGGACAAAAAAAGATATTTTATGCAAATGGAAATCAAAAAAAGCTTGAGTAGCAGTTCTCATATCATACAAAATAGACTTTAAAATAAAGAGGCAAAGAAGGACACTACATAATAATCAAAGGATCAATCCAAGAAGATAGAACAATTGTAAACATTTATGCACCCAACAGAGGCGCACCTCAATACATAAGGCAAATGCTAACAGCCATAAAAGGGGAAATTGACAGTACCACAATATTAGTTGGGGACTTTAACTCCCTACTTTCACCAATGGACAGATAATCCAAAATGAAAATAAACAAGGAAACACAAGCTTTAAATGATACATTAAGCAAGATGGATTTAATTGATATTTATAGGACATTCCATCCAAAATCAACAGAATATACTTTCTTCTCAAGTGCTAATGGAACATTTTCCAGGATAGATCATATCTTGGGTCACAAATCAAGCCTTGGTAAATTTAAGAAAATTGAAATTGCATCAAATATATTTTCTGACCACAGTGTTATGAGACTAGATATCAATTAAAGGAAAAAGTTTCTAAAAAATACAAATGCATGGAGGCTAAACAAAACGCTACTAAATAACCAAGAGACCACTGAAGAAATCAAAGAAGAAATCAAAAAATACCTAGAAACAAATGTCAATGAAAACACGATGACCTAAAACTTTTGCAATGCAGCAAAAGCAGTTCTAAGAGGGAAGCTTAGAGCAATACAGTCCTACCTCAAGAAACAAGAAATATCTCAAATAAACAACCTAACCTTACACCTAAAGCAATTAGAGAAAGAACAAAAAAACACCCAAAAGTTAGCAGAAGGAAAGAAATCATAAACATCAGATCAGAAATAAATGAAAAAGAAATGAAGGAAACGATAGCAAAGATCAATAAAACTAAAAGCTGGTTCTTGGAGAAGATTAATAGATTTGATAAACCACTAACCAGAGTCATCAAGAAAAAAAGGGAGAAGACTCAAATCAATAGAATTAGAAATGAAAAAGTAGAAGTAACAACTGACACTGCAGAAATACAAAGGATCATGAGAGATTACTATAAGCAACTATATAAAATAAAATGGACAACCTGGAAGAAACGGACAAATTCTTAGAAAAGCACAGCCTTCCAAGACTGAACCAGGAAGAAATAGAAAATATAAACAGACCAATCACAAGCACTGAAATTGAAACTATGAATAAAAATCTTCCAACAAAAAAAGCCCAGGACCAGATGGCTTCACAGGCAAATTCTTTCAAATATTCAGAGAGGGGTTAACACCTATCCTTACCAAACTCTTCCAAAATATAGCAGAGGGTGGAACATTCCCAAAAACATTCTATGAGGCCACCATATCCCTGATACCAAAACCAGACAAAGATGTCACAAAGAAATCTACATACCAATATCAGTGTTGAACATAGATGCAAAAATCGTCAACAAAACACTAGCAAAATGATTTCAACAGCACATTAAAAGAACTGCTGTTGGCTGTGGGGAGAGGGACTGAGGGGACAGGAGGGTGGAAATCTGCAACAGGTAATGCCTATAGAGGAAGACCTGACTGCCATGGAAGCAGGCGCTATTGCTGAGTCACACGCAGGGAGAGGAGTCACTATTGTAGCCTCTCTCTCCCCACACATGGGCACCTGCCGATGACAATAAAAGAAGCCCTCTCATGGCTGGCTTTCGTGTGCCAGCTGCCAAGCAATAGAAAAAGCCCCCTCAGGGCTGGCTCTCACATGCCGGTCACCCAACAATAGAAAAAGCCCTCTCAGGGCTGGCGCTCGCATGTCTGTTGCTGGGTGCTAGAAACAGCCCAGTCAGGGCTGGCCCTCATGCACCTTACGCCAGGCACCAGAAAAGGCCCTCACTAGGGCCATATCTTACATCCAAGGCTACTGGCTTCCCTGTGCATTTGGCGCCACCAGGGCTCCCACCATCCAAGCAGTCATGCCACCTCTGCACCCTGTCCTCACTGGGGCAAACCCAAGAGCTCCAAGGCAGCCTCAGGACTAGACTCCTGTGGGTGGACCACAAGGAGAGGTGGGGATAAAACCAAAGCTGAACCCCAGTGGCAGGCAGATTAAGGAAGAGGATTGAAAATCTTTCCATCAGCTGCACAAGCTCCAGATTAAATCCCTGTGATCAGCTAGACCCTGCGTCTATGGAATATCTGAGTAGACAATGAGTGTTCCCACAAATGAAAATGGTCTTGCTTTGGCAGCTGTGGACTTTGTGGGCAAGCACATGCAGGAATTGGGCCACATCAGAGTCTGAGTGGTGTCCCAGGGCCCAGAGCAGGTCCAGAGACCAGCCCAGAAGCAGAGCAAGACCACTTGGGGAGGCAGAGGTGGGCTGTGGCTCACAGCATATGCAAAGACACTTACAGCTGAGACCCCAGGGAAATATAATTATTACTATTAATTTTATTGTGTTTTGATTCATTTTGTTGTTGGTTCTGGCTTTTTGTTTGTTTTGTTGTTTTAGTAATTTTTTATTTGGTCTTTTGGGATGTTTTATTACATATTTTTTATTCTTATTTTTTTATATATTTCTCTTTTTACATTGTTTTTCTATTATTCTGCTTTCTATCCCCTTATTTTTTCTTCTTTTTCTTGAACATATTTTAAATTTTTTTAATATTTCCATTTCTAATTTGCTTTTCTGTTGGTCTGTGTTTTTTTTTGTTTTTTTTTTTATGGTTTGTGGGCCTCTCACTGTGTGGCCTCTCCCATTGTGGAGCACAGGCTCTGGACACGCAGGTTCAGCCGCCATGGCTCACGGGCCCAGCTGCTCCGCAGCATGTGGGATCTTCCGGGACCAGGGCACGAACATGTGTCCCCTGCATCAGCAGGCAGACTCTCAACCACTGCATCACCAGGGAAGCCCTGGTCTGTGTTTTTTTTTTTTTAATCATTTATATCAGTTGTTCTCTTTCCCTGCTTTATTTTTCAGTTGCCACACTGCTTTGGTTTTGTTTTTAGGTATTGTGTCTCTGTTAGTTTTGATTCTAATTGTTTGATTTCATTTTTGGGTTCTTCTGTTTGTCTGGTTGTTCTCTTGCTTTTTGTTTTATTTGGTTCAATTTTTTTTTTCTTTTTTTTGTGTGTGTGTGTTTCCTTGTTTCTGTTTTTGTTTGTCTGATTTACTTTTTACCATTTTTCTGGGGTTTTGTTAATCTTTTTTTTTTTAATCACCTTTATTGTTTGGACAAGACTTGTGCGGTCTTGGTTCCTTGACTGGAAGTTGGGCCTGAGGCTCTGGGGTGGGAGCACCAAGTCCAGGATGCTGGACCTCTAGAGAATTCCTGGCCCCAGGGAAGATTAATTGTTGAGAGCTCTCATGGAGGCCTCTACCAAAATCCTAGACCTGGCTCCACACAAATGCCTGCAGCTCCCAGCACTGGATACCTCACACCAAACAACAAATAAGACAGGAACAAAACCCAACCATGAGCACACAGAATACCTAAAGTCATACTAAGCTCACAGACAAGCCGAAACAAACCACCTGACACAGCTCTGCTCATCATAGGGAAAAGACTCAGCTCCACCCACCAGAAAACAGGCACCAGTCCCTCCTATCAGGAAGCCTATGCAAGCCACTGGACTAACCTCACCACCAGGGGCAGAAAACAGACGCAAGAAGAACTACAACCCTGCAGCATAGGGAAAGGGGACCTCAAATACTGTAAATTAAACAAAATGAGAAGACAGAGAAATATCTTGCAGGCAAAGAAGCAAGATAAAAACCCACAAGACCAAATAAATGAAGAGGAAATAGGCAAACTACCTTAAAAAGAATTCAGAGAAATGATAGTAAAGATGATCTAAAAACTCAGAAATGGAATAGAGAAAATACAAAAAAATGTTTCACAAAGACCTAAAGAACTAAAGAGCAAACAAACAGTGATGAACAACATATAACTGAAATTAAAAATACTCTAGAAAGAATCATTGCAGAATAACTGAGGCAGAAAAATGGATAGGTGAGCTGGAAGATAGAATGGTGGAAGTTACTGCCACAGAGAAGAATAAAGAAAAAAGAATGAAAAGAATGGAGGAAACTCTCAGAGACCTCTGGGAAAATGATAAGTGCACCAGCATTCAAATTATAGGCATCCCAGAAGAAGAAGAAGAAAAGAAAGGGTCTGAGAAAATACTTCAAGAGATTCTAGTCAAAAAGTTCCCCATTATAGGAAAGGAACTAGTCAATCAAATACAGGAAGTGAAGAGAGTTGCATACAGGATAAACCCTAGGAGAAACACACCAAGACACATATTAATCAAACTAACAAAAATTAAAAACAAAGAAAAATATTAAAAGCAGCAAGGGAAAAGCAACAAATAACATACAAGGGAATCACCATAAGGTTAACAGCTGATCTCTCAGCAGAAACTTTGCAGGCTAGAAGGGAGAGGCAGGATATATTTAAAGTGACGAAAGGGAAAAACTTACAACCACAATCACTCTAACCAGCAATGATCTCATTCAGATTCAATGTTGAAATAGAAATCAAAAGCTTTACAGACAAGGAAAAATTAAGAGGATTCAACAACACAAAACCAGCTTTACAACAAATGCTAAAGGAATTTCTCTAGGCAGGAAACACAAGAGAAAGGAAAGACCTATAGAAACAACCACAAAACAATTAAGAAAATGCAAATAGGAACATACATATCAATAATTACCTTAAATGTAAATGGATTAAATACTCCAACCAAAAGACACAGACTGGCTGAATGGTTACAAACACAAGACCCATATATATTCTGTCTACAAGAAACCCACAGCAGACCTAGAGACACATACAGACAGAAAGTGAAGGAATGGAAAAATATATACCATGCTAATGGAAATCAAAAGAAAGCTGGAGTAGCAATATTCATACCAGAAAAAAATAGACTTTAAAATTAAGACTATAACAAGAGACAAGGAAGGACACTACATAATAATCAAGGGATCAATCCAAGAAAAAGATATAACAATTGTAAATATCTATGCACCCAACATAGGAGCACCTCAATACATGAGACAATGCTAACAACCATAAAAGGGGAAATCAACAATAACACAATAATACTAGGGGAATTAAATACCCCATTTACACCAATGGACAGATCATCCAGAAGAAAAGAAATAAGAAACAAAAGTTTTAAAAGATACATTAGACCAGATAGACTTAATTGATATTTATAGGATATTCCCTCCAATATAACAGAATGCAATTTCTTCTCAAGTACGCATGGAACATTCTTCAGGATAGATCACATCTTTGGTCACAAATTAAGCCTCAGTAAATTTAAGAAAATTGAAATTGTATCAAGCTTCTTTTCCAACCACAACATTATGAGACTAGATATCAATTACAGGAAAAAAAACTGTAAAAAAATATAAACACATGGAGGCAAAACAATACATTACTAAATAACCAAGAGATCACTGAAGAAATCAAAGAGGAAATCAAAAAAATACCTAGAAAAAAATGCCAATGGAAACACGATGACCCAAAACCTATGGGATGCAGCAAAAGCAGTTTTAAGAGGGAAGTTTATAGCAACACAATCCTGCCTCAAGAAACAAGAAACATCTCAAATAAACAACCTAACCTTACACCTAAAGTAATTAGAGAAAGAAGAAAAAAACCCACAAAGTTAGCAGAAGGAAAGAACTCATATAGATCAGATCAGAAATAAATGAAAAAGAAATGAAGGAAACAGTAGCAAAGATCAGTAAAACAAAAATCTGATTATTTGAGAAGGTTAACATAATTGATAAACCATTAGCCAGACTCATCAGGAAAAAAAAGACAGAACACACTCTCCAACAGAATTAGAAATGAAAAAGTAGAAGTAGCAACTGGCACTGCAGAAATACAAAGGATCATGAAACTACTACAAGCAACTATATGCCAAAAAAATGGACAACCTGGAAGAAATGGACAAATTCTTAGAAAAGTACAACCTTCCAAAAATGAACCAGAAAGAAATATAAAGTTTGAACAGACCAATCATAAGCACTGAAATTGAAACTGTGATTAAAAATCTTCCAACAAACCAAAGCCCAGGACCAGATGTCTTCACAGATGAATTCTACCAAACAGTTAGGGAAGAGCTAACACCTATCCTTGTCAAACTCTTCCAAAATATAGCATAGGGAAGAACACTCCCAAACTCATTCTATGAGGCCACCATCATCCTGACACCAAAACCAGACAAAGATGTCACAAATAAAGTAAATTACAGGTCAATAACACTGACGAACATAGATGCAAAAATCCTCAACAAAACACTAGCAAACAAAATCCAACAGCACATTAAAAGGATCATGCACCGTGATCAAGTGGGGTTAATCCCAGGAATGCAAGATTTCTTCAATATACACAAATCAATCAATGTGATACACCATATTAACACATGGAAGGATAAAAACCATATGAGCATCTCAATAGATGCAGAAAAAGCTTTTGAGAAAATTCAACACCCATTTATTACATAAACTCTGCAGAAAGTGGGCATACAGGGAACCTACCTCAACATAATAAAAGCCACACATGACAAAACCACAGACATCATTCTCAATGGTGGAAAAACTGAAAGGATTTCCTCTAAGATCAGGGACAAGACAAGGTTGCCCACTCTCACCACTATTATTCAACATAGTTTTGGAAGTTTTAGCCATAATCATAGAAGAAAAATAAATAAAAATAATCCAAATTGGAAAAGAAGTAAAACTGTCACTATTTGCAGATGACATGATACTATACATGGAAAATCCTAAATATACCACCAGAGAACTATGAGGGCTAATCAATGAGTTTGGTAAAGTAACAGGATACAAAATTAATATACAGAAATCTCTTACATCTGTACACTGACAATGAACTATCAGAAAGAGAAATGAAGGAAACTCTCCCATTTACCACTGCAACACAAAGAATAAAATACTTAGGATTAAACCTACCTAAGGAGGCCACAGTCCTGTATGCAGAAAACTATAAGACACTGATGAAAGAAATCAAAGACGATACAAACAGATGGAGAAATATACCATGTTCTTGGATAGGATGAATCAACATTGTGAAAATAGCTATACTACCCAAAGCAATCTACAGATTCAAGGCAATCCCTGTCAAATTACCAATGGCATTTTTCACAGAACTAGAACAAGAAATTTTACAACTTGTATGGAAACACAAAAGACCCCAAATAACCAAAGCAATCTTGAGAAAGAAAAACGCAGCTGGAGGAATCAGGCTCCCTGACATCAGACTATACTACGAAGGTACAGTAATGGAGACAGTATCGTACTCACCCAAAAACAGAAATACAGATCAATGGAACAGGATAGAAAGCCAAGAGATAAACTCATGCATATGTGGCCACCTTGTCTTTGACAAAGGAGGCAAGAATATAGAATGAAGACAGCGTCTTCAATAAGTGGTCCTGGGAAAACTGGAGAACTGCATGTAAAAGAATGAAATTAGAACACTCCTTAACACCATACACAAAAATAAACTCAAAATGGATTAAAGACCTAAATGTAAGGCCAGACACCATCAAACTCTTAGAGGAAAACATAGCAGAACACTCTATGACATAAATCACAAGATCCTTTCTGACCCACCTCCTAGAGTAATGGAAATAAAAGCAAAAGGAAACAAATGGGACCTAATGAAACTTAAAAGCTTTTGCACAGCAAAGGAAACCTTAAACAAGACCAAAAGACAACCCACAGAATGGGAGAAAATATTTACAAATGAAACAACTGATAAAGAATTAATCTCCAAAATTTATAAGCAGCTCATGCAGCTCAATATCAAAAAACAAACAACCCAACCCCAAAATGAGAAGAAGACCTAAATAGACATTTCTCCAAAGAAGATATACAGATTGCCAAGAAACACATGAAAATATACTCAACCTCACGAATCACTAGAGAAATGCAAATCAAAACTGCAATGAGGTATCACCTCATACCAGTCAGAATGGCCATCATCAAAAAACCTACAAGCAATAAATGTTAGAGAGGTTGTAGAGAAAAGGGAACCCTTTTGCAGTGTTGGTGGGAATGTATATTGATACAGTCACTGTGGAGAACAGTATGGAGGTTTTTTAAAAGACTAAAATAACACTACCATACGACCCAGCAATCCCAGTACTGGGCATATACCCTGAGAAAACCATAACTCTAAAAGATTCATGTACCACAATGTTCATTACAGCTCTATGTACAATAGCCAGGATATGGAAGCAACCTGTCCATTGACAGATGAATGGTAAAGAAGATGTGGTATATTCCATATACCATGGAATATTTCTCAGCCATAAAAACATATATAATTGAGTTATTTGTAGTGTGGTGGATGTACCTAGAGTCTGCCATACAGAGTGAAATGAAAGAGAAAAACAAGTACCATATGCTAATGTATATGTATGGGATCAAAAAACGGTATTGATGAACGTAGTGGCAGGGCAGAGATAAAGACACAGACATAGAGAATGGACTTGAGGACACAGCGGGGAAGGGAAAGTTGGGACAGAGTGAGAGAGTAACATTGACATATATACACTACCAAATGTTAAACGGATGGCTAGTGGGAAGCTGTTGCATAGTACATGGAGATCAGCTCCATACTTTGTGACAACCTTGAGGTGTGGGATAGGGAGTGTGGGAGGGAGGTTCAAGGGGGAGGGGATATGTGGATATATGTATACACATAGCTGATTCACTTTGTTGTACAGCAGAAACTAACACAACATTGTAAAGCAATTATACTCCAGGAAAGATGTAAAAAAAATAAAATAAAGAGGTATTTTATGAAGCTAAAAAAAAAAGAAGAAAAAAAAATAATTAGAAAGAGAAGAACAAACAAACCCAAAGCCAGCAGAAGGAAGAAAATAATAAAGATCAGAGAGGAAATAAAAAAGAGATGAAAAATAACAAAATAAATAATCAAGAAATCCAAGAGTTGGATGTTTGAAGAAATAAATGAAATTGACAAACCTTTGGCCAGGCTCACCAGGAAGAAAAGATAGAAGACACAAGTAAACAAGATAAGAAATGAAACGGGGAAATAACAACTAATACTGCAGAAATTAAAAAAAAAAATTAAAGAATACTATGAACAGTTATATGCCAAAAAAATTGGAGAACCTAGAAGAATGGAGAAGATTCTAGAAACATATGGCCTGCTAAAACTGAGTCAAGGTGAAACAGATAATTTCAACAGACATCACTGGAAGTAAAATTAAATCTGTATTTTTTAAAAAAGTTCCCTGCATACAAAAGTGTGGTACCAGCTGGCTTCAGTGGGGAAATCTACCAAACTTTCAAAGAAGAACTAATACTGATCCTGCTCAAAGTATTCCAAAGAATTGAAGAAGAGGGAACACTCCCAAATTCATTCTATAAAGCCATCATCATCATGATACAAAAGCCAGACAAGGACACTAACAATAAGAAATTTACAGACCAATATATTGATGAATAAAGATGCCAAAATTGCTCAAAAAATATTAGCAAACAGAATCCAACAACACATAAAAACTATAATACACCATGATCATGTTGGATTCATTCCAGGGTCAGACGGATGGTTCAACATATGCAAATCAATCACAGTGATCCACCACACTAAAAAAAGGAAAGGCAGAAACCATATGATGATCTCATTAGATGCAGAAAAAGCATTTGACAAAATTCAACACTTATTCATGATAAAAACTCTCACCAAAGTGGGTACAGAGGGAACATATCCTAACATAATAAAAGGCATTTACAACAAATCCACAAGTCAACATGATACATAACAGTGAAAAGCTGAAAGCCCTTCCACTAAATTCAGGAACAAGACAAGGATGCCCACTCTTACCACTTCTATTCAAATAGTAATGGAAATCCTAGCCACAGCAATCAGACAAGAAAATGAAATAAAAGTTATCCAAACTGGAAGGGAAGATGTTAAAATGGTCACTATTTGCAGATGACATGATACTCTATATAGAGAGTCCCAAAGTCTCCAGGCAAAAATTATTAGAACTAATAGATAAATTCAGCAAGGTAGTAGGATACAAGTTTAATATGTAGAAATTTGTTTCATTTCTTTACACTAGTAACAAAATATTGGACAGAGAAAGTAAAAAAAAAAAATCTCATTTAAAACCACACACAGAAAATAAAATACCTAGGACTAAACATAACTAAAGTGAAAGACCTGTACCCTGAAAACTTACAGAACTTAACATCTTATGGAAGAACCTGAACGAACTTTTTGGCCAGCCCAATATAAAACACAGATAAAGGAAATTGAAGATGATTCAAAGAAATTGAAATATATCCCATGCTCTTGTATTTGAAGAATTCATAATTTAAAATAAACATAATACCCAAAACAATCTACAGATTTAATGCAATCTCTATCAAAATACCCATGACATTTTTCACAGACGTAGAACAAATAATCTTAACATTTATATGGAACCATGAAAAACAGAATTGCCAAAGCAATCCTGAGGAAAAAGAACAAAGCTGGAGGCATTAACCTTCCAGACTTCAGACTATACCACAAAGCTACAGTTATCAAAACTGCACAGAATTGGCATGAAAACAAGCATATAGATCTATGGAACAGAATAGAGAGCCCAGAAATAAACTCACACTCCTACAGTCAATTAATCTACTACAAAGAAGGCAAGAACATTCAATGGAAAATTGTGTCATACCTTATATTTAGGTCTTTAAAACATTTTGAGTTTACTTTTGTATACGATATGAGGGAGTGTTCTAATTTCATTGGTTTATATGTAGTTGTCCACCTTTCCCAACACACCTTGTTGAAGAGATTGTCATTAAAACATTCTCTTACATAAATCATTTCAATATTTTCTTAGATCAATCTCCCAAGGCAAAAGGAAGAAAAGCAAAAATAAGCAAATGGGAGCTAATCAACGCAAAAGCTTGTGCACAGCAAAGGAAACCATAAACAAAATGAAAAGCCAATATACAGAAAGAGAAAATATTTGCAAGTGATGCACCTGACTAGGGGTTAATATCCAAACTATACAAAGAGCTCATACATCTCGATATCAAAAAAAGAAAAAGAAAAAAAAAATCAAAAAATGGGCAGAACTAAATAGCCCTTTTCCCAAAGAAGACATACAGGCACATGACAACAGGCACATGAAAGTATGGTCAACATCACTAATTATTAGAGACATGCAAATCAAAACCACAATGAGGTGTCACCTCACACTGGTTAAAATGGCCATCATCAAAACAATCTACAAATAATAAATGCTGGAGAGGATTTGGAGAAATCCAACTGTTTTGGTGGGAATGTAAGTTGGTGCATCCACTATGGAAAACAGTATGGATGTTCCTTAAAAAAACTTAAAATAAAGCTACCATAAGATTCAGCAATTCCACTCCTGGGTATGTATCCAGAAAAGATAAAAATCTAATTTGAAAAGATACATGCACCCTGATGTTCATAGCAACACTGTTTACAATAGCCAAGACAAGGAAGCAACCAAGTACCCATCAAAAGGTAATTGTTTTAAGAAAAAGTGGTATATGTATACTATAGAATATTACTCAGCCATAAAATAAGAATGAAATATTGCCTTTTGCAGCAATATTGATGGGCCTAGAGAATAATTTACTTACTGAAGTATGTCAGATAAAGACAAATATTATATGATATCACTTATATATGGAATCTAAAAAATAATACAAATGAATCTATATACAAAACAGAAACGGACTCACAGACATAGAAAACAAACTTATAATTACCAAAGGGAAAGTGGGGGAGGAATAAGTTAGGAGTATTGGATTAACAGGTACAAATTATTACAAATAGAATAACTACATTCAATATCTTATATTAACCTATAATGGAAAGTAATCTCTTTCTCTCTCTCTCTAAAACTTGATATAAAAAGTTTTATACATATATAAAGCTTTCACTTTGCTGTACACCTGAAACTTACTCAATATTGTAAAACAATTATACATCAATTAAAAATAAAACAGTAAAATCCTACTACTTTTAGCTGTTAGATCAGATTCAAGTATTATTTCTAGTCATTATCATTTGAAACAAATCTTTTGCCTAATACCTTTGTATTTTAAAGAGAGTGGGAGAATAGTCTTTTTTTTTTTCTATGCTGGAGCTCAAATGTTGCTTTATTTTACTGTGAAAAATATCAGCATGAGAACAATTTTTTGGTATACATTTGACATCTGTGTGATATTTAGGTAGTATCTCAAACACATTTCTATTTTGCTTTTGTAAAAGAGTCTTTCATGCTTTATGCAAATACAATATTCCCTTGTTCTAAAAAATAGTACATATCTAATTAAGTAAAACTCTATTATAGATTAAATTCAGATGGGATAATTTTATTTAAATTTAAATATCCCAATTTATTTTTTTATAACCTTGCATGCTGATTCTAGGAGAATAATTTTCAGTTAGAAGTTTTACTAAAATCAAATTGCCTGGAGTTTATACAAAATATCCCATTCCTAATAAGAAAAATGTTCATAGATTATATCTGCTGAAATCATATATCATGATGTTTGAAAAGAAGCACATGAAATTTTCCCTTAAATATATTTTTACATATTAAACCCAATATACATGTAAAATTTGTGAAGACAAATTAGAGATGCAGTAAGTTGAATTTAAGAATGGTGTTTCTACACTCAGAATTCTTGGTTCAAGTCACAGATACCACTTAGTTACTCAGCAAGTTCTTAATCTCTCTATGCCACAGTCTTCTGAGCTGCAAAGTGGTTAGGGAGTAGTGTTTTTTTTTTTTTTTGTAAGTTATATAAACAGAACACTGCTGGACACCTTCAATAAATTATGTTACCATATTAGTAGTAACTTATTTTGAAAAGTTGCATATTCAGTTATTAGTTAATATTTGTTGAAAACCCAAAGTATAGAGTATTGTAGATATCAGCAATTTACAAAGATACATTGAAAAGGCAAATCTTGAGTATGTAAGTTTGAAAAGGTTAGTAGGAGAAATGCATGGGCATAGTGAGAAAGTAGATAAAGTTATTAGAGCAATTGTCAGTGAAGGCAAAATTCAAAAATATATAACACAGTCATTTTATTAAATATGAAAGATTAAGGAAATGAATTTAAAAAGTGAAACTGCTAAGCACACAGACATGGAAAGAAGGAAAATACAGTGTCTTAGTATTTTGAAAGGAATTATCTGTATAGGCAGGTAACATATGTTTTGAAGACCTATGTATGATGATTAGACAAAAGAAAACTCAAAAGAATCAAATAAATTAGATACCCTGGAAATTATGTTTCTAACGTTTTATTTTGACACACAAGGCAGGCTTTTGGACTGCTCTTATAGGAATGGTGCTGATATGCTATAATTATTTTACTCCTAAATGTGATGAGTAGAATAACTTTCAAGATAGTGCTTTGGGGTTAGAGTTTCAGTTTACTTAGTTAATGGATGCATGATCACATCTACATTAGTAACCAGTGAAATTTTACTTAAACACATTTATCTCACGTGCATCTGATAAAGGCACCATTATCCTTATTTTATTGTGGAGGAAACAAACTTATTTTCTTCATGTGCTCAAAGCCCCAAAGTGGCAAAAGAAATATTCTGAAATCCTGTCTGACTTCTAAGCTGATCCTTTTTCTTTGGAAATCACACTGTCTCTATAAAACTTGAGGAAAGACATTAGATAGGGTAGATATCATAGGGAATTAGAAAGGAAAGGGAAAAGGAAAACATTGACGATTTTATAAACAGTTTTCATTTGAAACAAATGCATAGATAAAAATGCAGGTGGTGGAGGCACATTTTTTTTGAAACTCTGAAGAGAGGAGAGTGTTAAATAAACAAAAAATGCAGCCAACAAAATATTTTAGTCATCATCCACTTCCATAAAACAAAAAGAGTAGGTCCCATTGTTAATTAGGAGTTGTAAACTTCCATGAGATTATTACAAAGTTAATTGAAATTCTTGAGAAATGATATTTTAGAAAGAGGGAGTATGAATAATTATCTATTGTTCATGTTGGTCTGGGTATTACTGAATTGATTCAGGCATATATCAACATCTCTTGTAAAATCAATGGCATTTCATATTCAGAACAAGACTATAGATTTTACTGACCAAAGTGAGTAATGCACTTTCAAAAAATACCTTTATTAGAAACAAAATACAAATATTTGTAAAAGTAAAATACTACCAGGATTTCCTCACTAGGTGCTCTTTATCTTTTCCTCTTCTTATTTTGAAGTTTTTTGCCCTTTAGTTTCATCAAGATTTCTAATCCATTATATTTGAAAGATGCGTATGTGAGTGAAATGTAAAGCAGCAATTGTTAAAGAAATTAATCAAAGCTCTCACAATACCCCTTACTTGTGCTAAGAAAAAAAAAAAAAAAAAGGCAGAAACAGACAACAACAGCCTGAACCAGCAAGAATATTTTGTTTTAAGATTTTTTTTTGACGTTGACCATTTTTAAAGTCTTTATTGAATTTGTTACAATATTGCTTCTGTTTTATGTTTTGTTTTTTTGGCCAGGAGGCATGTGGAATCTTAGCTCCCTGACCAGGGATCAAACCTGCACCCCCTGCATTGGAAGGCAAAGTCTAAACCACTGGACCACCAGGGAAGTCACAAGAATAATTCTTCAACAGCAATTCAACTTAAAAACACCCTGTTCTTCTGCACTCTTCCACCTAGTCCTCAAAATAACTCCAAATTAATAATTTGAATTTTTTCCTTTAATCTCTTCTTCAGGTGAGTTCATTCATTGCTTTTTAAATTAAACTATTCTGTGTTCTTGGGATAAACCTAATTTTTTCCATGGTACATTTTATTTTAAGTTACTATTATCATTGCTACATAGTTTACTGATATTTTGTTTAGGATTTTTTGCATCTGTGCTCCTCATGTCAACAGTCTTCAGTAATTTACCTTTCATGCATTGCCATTTTCAGGTTTTGGTGTCCAAGTTATACAGTCAAAAGATAAATTCTTGAAAAGTTTCTGAATTTCTATACTCTGGAATAGTTTGTGTAAACATTGACATTTGTTCTTTGAATGTTTCACATAAAACACCAGAGGAGGCTTTATATTAGAGAATTTTCTCAGCAGTTTTCTACCAACTGGTGCTCTTGCAATGCTTTTTTTTTTTTTTTTGGTTGCATGGCATGTGGGATCTTAGTTCCCCAACCTGGACCAGGGGACCAGGGATCAACACTGGACCACCAGGGAAGTCCCTATTTTTAGTTCTTGAGCCAATTTTGTCACATTATACTTCTCTGGGAATTTGTCATTAATGTAAAATTTGACATTTACTGACATGGAAGTTGTCAATAATATACTTTTTTATTAGCATATTTGTGAGTTTTGGTAATTTGTGAATTTTCTCTCTTTTATTTGTTATTTAAATCAGAGACTTTCCAAATTTATTACCCCCCCCTTTCTTTTAAAAGGATTAATTTCTGGCTTTTTTGCTTTCTTTTGAGCCTCTCTCCCAAATGTTTCTGCTTCATCAATCTGTTATTCTTCTACATTTTATCCTGGGAACATTTTTCTTTCCTTTCTCTCTCTCCATCTTTTTTATTTTTTTATGTTTGCTTGTTCCATTAAATTTTAGCCTATATTCTTTATTAATATGTTTTTAAGGTTCTACATTTTTTTCTAAATACTGCTTTAATTACATCCCCAAGTTTTAATTTGTAGCATTTTCATTATCACTGTCAATGAATTATAGATATATTTTTTAATATTTATGATTTCTTCCTTAAAACATGGATAAATCAAACACATTTCATATTGCTTTGTAAATTAAATACAGTGATGTCAGAGAAAATTCTCTGTAGGTTCAGAGTTCTTTGAAGTAGAATGGATTTGTTTTAGAATCTTTTTGCAATAAATTTTTGTATATAATCTCATGTGTCTAAAAATAATGTAATCTTGCAGTGGTTGAGTGTAATGCAAAAATTTTAAGTCATTACAACTTACAGGTGTATTGATGCTTTTATTAAGTTACCCAGTCTCTAGTATTTTTTTTTTAACCTGTTGCTCTGCTCAGGTGTTAACATAACTGTGTTTTCTTTAATAAAAACAACTTATATATATTTCCATCCTTTCCCTTTATGATATTTGTCTTTTCATTTAGTCCATTTATACTTATTATAATTATTAATATATTTGAATTTAATTTCTACCATCCTATATTGTTTCTTGATTTGTCCTTTGTGTTCTGTGTGTTCTTTTTTCTTCTATCTTAAATTGGCAAAAACACTTTTTTCTCCTTCCATGTTTTACTCTCTACTAGTTTGGAAATTAAATTGCCTGCTTCTAGTTATAAAGTATTTAATTTGTCATAGTGCACTTAATTCATCAAAGTCTAAAGTTAATAACTATAAATTTCTTAAAAAATTGCACATAAAATAATTTTGTTTATATCCACTGGTCCAATGTCCAGATGCATATGATACTCATTTAACTCATTTATATACAAATTTATATTTAGATTTAAACATTATACATTATTTTTATTCACATAAGATATTATGTCTTACATAGTAAAATTTATTTGCTCTCTTTTTTTTTTTTTTTTGTGGTATGCAGGCCTCTTACTGTTGTGGTCTCTCCCGTTGCAGAGCACAGGCTCCGGACATGCAGGCTCAGTGGCCATGGCTCACGGGCCAAGCTGCTCCATGGCATGTGGGATTTTCCTGGACTGGGGCACGAACCCATATACCCTACATCGGCAGGCGGACTCTCAACCACTGCGCCAACAGGGAAGCCCTATTTGCCCTCTTTTTAAAACATATTTTAATATTTTAACCATTCTTGAAATTAGTTTCCATCTGGAATCATTTTTTAATATTCCAAAATTTTCTTTAATGAGGATCTGCTAGTGGATATATCGATTAGTTTTACTTTGTCTGATAATCTGGATCTCACATTTAAAAGATTAAATTTGAAATTTTATACAGTATATATAGGGCATATAGTTCTAGACTGACTGTTCTTTACTTTTGGCACTTTGAAAGTATCATTCCTGTCACCTCACTTGCATTTTTTCTGATGAAAAATCAGAATGAAAACAACTAATTAGAAAATGTAGTAAAAATTTAAAATACTCTTCCCATATCTATAAGCTATTATCTATAGCAAGGAGTAAGTATGAATGTAGTATAGAAAATTCTAAATGAAAAAATATACAATGTTCCTGAATATAAATATTCAATATCATAAAGATGTCTGTCCTCCTTAAATTAATCTATAAATAAAATATGATTTTAATCAAAATTCTAAAAGTTTTGCATATATCTGTAGGTAAATTCTGAAATTTGCATGGTGGTATAAACAGACAATAATAGCCAAGAAAATTTTGAAGAAGATTAAGAAGAGTAGTGTGGGGTTTTCTCTACTTATTTTCAATATTTATTACAAAATTTGGGTGATTGATATCTTTGAATTTTTATAGGGATAAAAAGACCTGAATACATTTTTTCTGAAATAGTGAAGGCTATCATATTCTACTATCATAGAAGCCATGAATGTGAGATTGTTCAAAAGGAAGTGAAGGAAAAAGAACCAATGACATAGCTAGTGGCTAAGAATATGGAATTTGGAATAAGTGAGAATCTCAATTTTTGTCACTTTTAACTGTAACCTCAATTTTGTTCCTCATTTGGAAAATGAAATTATAAATAAGGTTGCTCTAAGATTAAATAATATTTAAAATCCCACTTTCTGGAACATAGAAAATACTAGTATTTCATAATTCCACTAATTTACTGAGATCCCCATAATTTGGCTTTTTATTATTTCAGAAGTGGTGTAAGACAAATAAGTAAGCTTGAAACATGTTATTCAACTCTTTTCCACTAGAATAAATAGATAGTTGGCTTTCTTTGTAGGGTCTGAAGAATTTTCAAAATATGTAATAATTTTTTAATGTAACCTATAGCATTCAACATATATCTTTCAGTGTTTCATTTATTCAACAAATATTAACTGAGTTCCTATTATCAGCCAAGCATGATTCAAATGATGGAACTTGGTATTAAACAAAGCAAGCATAATTTTATACTTACAAAACTTGCTTTTGAGTCTATTCCTCTTAAAGTTTGAATTAAAACAACATTGTAAATCAACTATACTCCAATAAAAATTTTTAAAAAGAAGATGAATTGGTATATATTTACAATGAAATACTATTCAGCTATAAAAAAATTAAATAATGCCATTTGATATCACTCATCTGTGAAATCTAATTTTTAAAAATGATATAAATGAACTCTTTTACAAAACAGAAAGACTCACAGATTTTGAAAACAAACTTATGGTTGCCAAAGGGGAAACATGGAGTGCGGGATAAATTAGGAGCTTGGGATTAACATACACCCACTGCTATATATAAAATAGATAACAAATAAGGACCTACTGTATAGCATAGGGAACTCTACTCAATGTGCTGTATAACCTACATGGGAAAAGAATCTGAAGAAGAATGAATATACCTATCTGTGTAACTGAAGCACTTTGCTGTACACCTGAAACTAACACAACATTGTAAATCAACTATACTCCAATAAAATTTTAAAAAATAGAAGTTATTAGTGAGCAGTTTTATATAAACAAGTAAAATAGTTATATAATTTAAAAAATAATATTGTGTATAATGACAAAAGAATCCAGACAAATGCTTAAGGAACTTGAAAAAATTTTAATACATAGCATGGCTATAGTTTAGGTTATGTACAAGATTACCTTTGGGCTTCCCTGGTGGCACAGTGGTTGGGAGTCTGCCTGCCAATGCAGGGTTCGTGCCCCAGTCTGGGAGGATCCCACGTGCCGCGGAGCAGCTGGGCCCGTGAGCCATGGCCGCTGAGCCTGCGCGTCCAGAGCCTGTTGCTCCGCAACAGGAGAGGCCACAATGGTGAGAGGCCCGTGTACCGCAAAAGCAAACAAACAAACAAAAAAAAAACAACATAAAAAGATTACCTTTATACTTAGAAAGCATATTGGATTTATTTAAAAGGAGCCAATATACTCAATTTCCATAGACTTTTTAAAAATGTACCTTAACACCGTATATTGTATCCTGCAGTAATAGTTTATAAGAACAGATGGTCACATTTGAAAATATGTCATGGAGTATGAGGACTGCCCATTATTTAATAAGAATTCTTCATTACTCTATAAAATGCAGATAATGACCTTGAATTTCCAAGCTACTTATATTTTATGTTTCCATTATATGCAATATAAAATATGCAGAAGAAAATCACTGAAGCTTTCTAAATTATATAATAATATGATAATAATAATAATATGATAATAAAGAATAAAACTAAGAAGTTGGTTTTTATAGAAAGAAGCTCGTGTTTTAATATAGCATCAGATGTAAATGTAAACTGTAAAGTAAGAGAAAATTAAAAATAGCACAAGGGTGGGGTCTTCAAGTAGACAGAGGAGTAAGATGTGGAGATCACCTTCCTCCCCACAGATACATCAAAATTACATCTACATGTGGAACAACTCCTACAGAACACCTACTGTATGTTGGCAGAAGACCTCAGACTTCCCAAAAGGCAAGAAAATCCCTACATACCTGAGTAGGGCAAAAGAAAAATGAAAAAACAGAAACAAAAGAATAGAGACAGGACCTGTACCTCTGGGAGGGAGCTGTGAAGGAGGAAAAGTTTGCACACACTAGGAAGCCCCTTCACTGGCAGAGACAGGGTGTGAGTGGGGGAGGGGGGAAGCTTCAGAGCCATGGAGGAGAGCTCACACAGGAGTGCAGAGGGCAAAGTGGAGAGATTCCCACACAGAGGATTGGTGCCGACCAGCACTCACCAGCCTGAGATGCTTTTCTACTCACCCACCAGGGTGGGTGGGAGCTGGGAGCTGAGGCTCAGGCTTCGGCGGTCAGAACCCAGGGAGAGGACTGGGGTTGGCTGCATGAAGACAGCCTGAAGGGGGCTAGTGCACCACAGCTAGCCAGGAGGGAGTCCAGGAAAAACTCTGGACCTGCCTTAGAGGCAAGAGACCATTGTTTCAGGGTGCACGAGGAGAGGAGATTCCTTCCCTGTCTGCCCACAGAAGGCAGAGCACCACCTAAACAAGCTCCAGAGATGGGTACAAGCCACAGCTATCAGCTCAGACACAGAGAGGGGCAAGAAACCCTAAAGCTGCTGCTGCAGCCACCAAGAATCCTGTGTGCAAGAACAGATCACTATGTACACACTTCCTTGCCCCCAGGAGCCTGTGCAGCCCACCACTGCCAGGGTCCCATGACCCAGGGACTAATTCTCCAGGAGAACACATGTGCTTCTCAGGTGTTGAAACGTCAGGCCAACCTCTGCCACCACAGGCTTGCCCCACATTCCAATTATAACTACTGTACCCCTCCCACCCTGTGACCTGAGTAAGCCAGAGGCCCCTAATCAGACGCTGCTTTAACTGCCTTCTGTCTGCATGGGGAACAGATGCCTAGGGCAACCTACATGCAAGGGTGGGGTCAAAATGAAATATGAACCCCAGGAGCTGTGAGAACAAAGAAGAGAAAGGGAAATTTCTCTGTGCAGCTACAGGAACAGGGAATTAAATCCCCACAATCAACTTGATGTACCCTGCATCTGTGGAATACTTGAATAGACAACAAATCATCCAAAAATTGAGATGGTGGTCTTTGGGAGCAACTGTAGACTTGGGTTTTGCTGTCTGTGACTGATTTCTTTCTGATTTGTATGTTTATTTTCGTGTAGTTTCTAGTGCTTGTTACATTGGTGGATTTGTTTATTGATTTGATGGCTCTCTTCTTTTATTTGTTTTAATTATTAATAATTTTTTATTTTCTTATTTTAATAATATATTTCAATGTTTTTAAAATTAATTTTTAATTATAATTATTTTTTCTTTCTTTATCTCTCCCTTTTCTTCTGAGCTGTGTGGTTGACAGCATCTTGGTTACTCTAGCGGGGTGTCAGGCCTGAGTTCTGAGGTGGGAGAGCCAAGTTCAGGACATTGGACCACCAGAGACCTCCTGGCCCCACATAATATCAGTTGGCGAGAGTTCTCCCAGACATCTCCATCTCAACACTAAGACCCAGCTCCACCCAATGGCCAGCAAGCTACAGTGCTGGAAGCCACATGCCAAAAAACTAGCAAGAGAGGAACACAACCCCACCCAATAGTAGAGAGGCTGCATAAAATCATAATAAGGTCACAGACACCCCAAAACCCACCACTGGACTCAGTCCTGCCTACAAGAAAGAGGGAATCAAGGCCCACCTAACAGAACAGAGGCACAAGTCCCCTCCAAAAGGAAGCCTGCACAAGCCACTGAACTAACCTCACCCACTAGGGGCAGGCACCAAAAGCAACAGGAACTACAAAACTGCAGGTGGCAAAAAGGAGACCCCAAACACAGTAAGAAAAAAATGAAAAGACAGAGAAATATGTAGCAGATGAAGAAGCAAGGTAAAAACCCACAAGACCAAACAAATGAAGAAGAAATAGGCAGTCTACCTGAAAAGAATTCAGAGTAATGATAGTAAAGATGACCCAAAATCTCAGAAATAGAATGGAGAAAATACAAGAAACATTTAACAAGGAGCGAGAAGAACTAAAGAGCAAACAAACAATCATGAACAACACAATAAAAGAAATTAAAAATTCTCTAGATGGAATCAATAGCAGAATAACTGTGGCAGAAAATGGATAAATGACCTGGAAAATAAAGTAGTGGAAATGACTGCCACAGAGAGGTATAAAGAAAAAAGAATGAAAAGTATTGTGGACAGTCTCAGAGACCTCTGGGACAAAATTAAATGCACCAACATTTGAATTAAAGTGGTCCCAGGGAAGAAGAGAAAAAGAAGGGACTGAGAAAATATTTGAAGACATTATAGTTGAAAACTTCCCTAACCTGGATAAGGAAATAGCCAATCAAATCCAGGAAGTGCAGAGAGACCTATAAGGATAAATCAAAGGAGAAACATGCCAAGACATATTAATCAAACTATCAAAAATTAAATACAAAGAAAAAACTTAAAAGCAGCAAGAGAAAAGCAACAAATAACATACAAGGGAATCCCCATAAGGCTAACAGCTGATATTTCAACAGAAACTCTGCAAGACAGAAGGGAGTGGCAGGACATATTTAAAGTGATGAAAGGGAAAAACCTACAACCAAGATTACTCTACCCAGCAAGGAACTCATTCAGATTCGAGAGAGAAATTAAAACCTTACAGACAAGGAAAAGCTAAGAAAATTCAGCCCCACCAAACCAGCTTTACAACAAATCCTAAAGGAACTTCTGTAGGCAGGAAACACAAAAGAAGGAAAAGACCTACAATAACAAACCCAGAACAATTAGGAAAATGGTAATGGGAACACACATATCAATAACTGACTTAAATGTAAATGGATTAAATGCTTCAACCAAAAGGCATAGAGTGGCTGGATGGATACAAAACAAGACCCATATATATGCTGTCTTCAAGGGACTCACTTCAGACCTGGGAAAATATACAGACTAAAAGTGAGGGGATGGAAAAAGGTATTTTATGCAAATGGAAATCAAAAAAAAAACTTGAGTAGTAATTCTCATATCAGACAAAATAGACTTTAAAATAAAGACAAGAGAAAAAGGACACCACATAATGATCAAAGGATCAATCCAAGAAGAAGATATAACAATTGTAAATATTTATGCGTGCAACAGAAGAATGCCTAAATACATAAGGCAAATGCTAACAGCCATAAAAGGGGAAATTGACAGTAACACAATGATACTAGGGGACTTTAACTCCCCACTATCACAAATGGACAGATCATCCTAAATGAAAACAAGGAAACACAAGCTTTAAATGACACATTAAATAAAATGGACTTAATTGATATTTATGGGACGTTCCAACCAAAACCAACAGAATACACTTTATTCTCAAGTGCTCATGGAACATTCTCCCAGATAGATCATATCTTGGGTCACAAACCAAGCCTTGGTAAATTTAAGAAAATTGAAATCGTAGCAAGTATTATTCTGACCTCAAGGCTATGAGACTAGATATAAATTACAGGAAAAAACCTGTAAAAAATAGAAACACATGGAGGCTAAACGATACTCTACTAAATAACCAAGAGATCACTGAAGAAATCAAAGAAGAAATGAAAAATACCTAGAAACAAATGACAGTGAAAATATGATGACTCAAAACCTATGGGATGCAGCAAAAGCAGTTCTAAGAGGAAAGTTTATAGCAATACGATCCTACCTCAAGAAAGAAGAAAAATCTCAAGAAAACAACCTAACCTTACACCTAAAGCAATTAGAGGAAGAAGAACAAATAAAACGCAAAGTTAGCAGAAGGAAAGAAAGCATAAACATCAGATCAGAAATAAATGAAGAAGAAATGAAGGAAACGATAGCAAAGATCAATAAAACTAAAAGCTGGTTCTTTGAGAAGGTAAACAAAACTGATAGACCATTAGCCAGACTCATCAAGAAAAAAAGGGAGAAGACTCAAATCAACAGAATTAGAAATGCAGGGCTTACCTGGTGGCGCAGTGGTTGAGAGTCCTCCTGCCGATGCAGGGGACACGGGTTCATGCCCCAGTCTGGGAAGATCCCACATGTCATGGAGCAGCTGGGCTCATGAGCCATGGCCACTGAGCCTGCACGTCTGGAGTCTGTACTCCACAATGGGAGAGGCCACAACAGTGAGAGGCCTACGTACCGCAAAAAAAAAAAAAAAAAAAAAAAAGAAATGCAAAAGAAGAAGTAACAACTGACACTGCAGAAATACAAAGGATCATGAGGCACTACTACAAGCAACTATATGCCAATGAAATGGACAACCTGGAAGAAATGGACAAAATCTTAGAAAAGCACCAACTTCCGAGACTGAACCAGGAAGAAATAGGAAATATAAACAGACAAATCACAGCATTGAAATTGAAACTGTGACTAAAAATTTTCCAACAAACAGAAGTCCAGGAGCAGATGGCTTCACAGGCGAATTCTACCAAACAATTAGAGAAGAGTTAAAACCTATCCTTCTCAAACTCTTCCAAAATATAACAGAGGGAAGAACGTTCCCAAACACATTCTATGAGGCCACAATCACCATGATAGCAAAACCCGACAAGGACATCACAAAAAAAGAAAACTACAGGCCGAAATCACTGATAAACATACATGCAAGAATCCTCAACAAATACTATGCTCAAGTGGGGTTTATCCCAGGAATGCAAGGATTCCCCAACTTACATAAGCCAATCAATTTGATAAACCATATTAAGAAACTGAAGGATAAAAAACATATGATCATCTCAATAGATGCAGAAAGAGCTTTTGGCAAAATTCAACATTGATTTATGATTAAAGTCCTCAAGGAAGTAGGCATAGAGGGAACTTACCTCAACATAATAAAGGCCATATATGATACACCCACAGCAAACATCATTCTCAATGGTGAAAAACTGAAAGCATTTCCTCTAAGATCAGGAACGAAACAAGGATGTCCACTCTCACCACTATTATTCAACATAGTTTTGGAAGTCCTAGCCACAGCAATCAGAGAAGAAAAAGAAATAAAAGGAATACAAATTGGAAAAGAAGAAGTAAAACTGTCACTGTTTGCAGATGACATGATACTATACATAGAGAATCCTAAAAATGCCACCAGAAAACTACTAGAGCTAATCAATGAATTTGGTAATGTAGTAGGATACAAAATTAATGCACAGAAATATCTTGCATTTCTATACACTAATGATGAAAAATCTGAAAGAGAAATTAAGGAAACACTCCCATTTACCACTGCAACAAAAAGAATAAAAGACCTAGGAGTAAACCTACATAAGGAGACAAAAGACCTATATGAAGAGAACTGTAAGATACTGATGAAAGAAATTAAAGACTATACAAACAGATCGAGAGATATACCATGTTCCTATATTGGAAGACTCAACATTGTGAAAATGACTATACTACCCACAGCAATCTGCAGATTCAA
The DNA here is from genome assembly GCF_963455315.2 of Globicephala melas. Lineage (NCBI taxonomy): Eukaryota > Metazoa > Chordata > Mammalia > Artiodactyla > Delphinidae > Globicephala > Globicephala melas. The sequence goes on from NC_083324.2 coordinate 57,264,790, forward strand.
TGCAATCCCTGTCAAACTACCAATGGCATTTTTCACAGAAGTAGAACAAAAAATTTCACAATTTGTATGGAAACACAAAAGAACTCGAATAGCCAAAGCAATCATTAGAAAGAAAAACAGAGCTGGAGGAATCAGGCTCCCTGCCTTCAGACTATACTACAAAGCTACAGTAATCTAGATAGTATGGTACTCACACAGAAACAGAAATATAGATCAATGGAACAGGATAGAAAGCCCAGAGATAAACCCACACACATATGGCCACCTTATCTTTGATAAAGGAGGGAAGAATATACAATAGATAATAAACAGCCTCTTCAATAAGTGGTGCTGGGAAAACTGGACAGCTATATGTAAAAGAATGAAATTAGAACACTTCCTAACACCATACACAAAAAGAAATTCGAAATGGATTAAAGACCTAAATGTAAGGCCAGGCAGTATAAAATTCTTAGAGGAAACTATAGGAAGAACAGTCTTTGATATAAATCACAGCAAGATCTTTTTTGACCCACTTCATAGAGAAATGGAAATAAAAACAAAAATAAACAAATGGGACCTAATGAAACTTAAAATCTTCTGCACAGCAAAGGAAACCATAAACAAGACAAAAAGACAACCCTCAGAATTGGAGAAAATATTTGAAAATGAAGCAACTGACAAAGGATTAATCTCCAAAATGTACAGACAGCTCACACAGCTGAATATCAAAATAATAAACAACCCAATCCAAAAATGGGCAGAAGACCTAAATAGACATTTCTCCAAAGAAAATATACAGATTTCCAAAAAACACAAGAAAGGATCCTCAACATCACTAATCATTAGAGAAATGCAAATCAAAACTAGAATGACTTATCTCCTCATACCAGTTAGAAGGCCATCATCAAAAAATCTACAAAAAATAAATGCTGTAGAGGGTGTGGAGAAAGGGGAACCCTCTTGCACAGTTGATAGGAACATAAATTGATACAGCTATTGTGGAGAACAGTATGGAGGGTCCTTAAAAAACTAAAATAGAACTACGACACAACCTAGCAATCCCACTACTGGGCATATACCCTGAGAAAGCCATAATTCAAAAAGAGTCATTCACCACAATGTTCATTGCAGCTATATTTACAATAGCCAGGACATGGAAGCAACCTAAGTTTCCATTAACAGATGAATGGATAAAGAAGATGTGGCACATATACACAATAGAATATCACCTCACCTTAAGAAGAAATGAAATTGAATTATTTGTAGTGAGGTGGATGGACCTAGAGACTGTCACACAGAGTGAAGTAAGTCAGAAACAGTAAAACATATACCATATGGTAACACATATATATGGAATATAGAAAAATTTTAAAATGGTTCTGAAGAACTTAGGGGCAGGACAGGAATAAGATGCTGACATAGAGAATGGACTTGAGGACCTGGGGAGGGGGAAGGGTAAGCTGGGACGAAGTGAAAGAGTGGCACGGACATATATACACTACCAAATGTAAAATAGCTAGTGGGAAGCAGCCACATAGCATAGTGAGATCAGCTTGGTGCTTTGTGTCCACCTAGAGGGGTGGGATAGGGAGGGTGGGAGGGAGCTGCAAGAGAGAGGGGATATAGGGATATACTTATATGTATAGCTGATTCACTTTGTTATACAGCAGAAACTAACACACCATTGTAAAGCAATTATACTCTAATAAAGCTGTTAAAAACTATAGCAAAAAGATATCTAGCTGAACATATATTTTTTATCATAAAAAGAAGAAAAACTCAGTGTGCTGTTTCAATGTTGCATTTGGGCAAGGCAAGAAGGAAATTGAGTGAAGGGGGAAATGTTTGTTGAGCTTGAGATGACATACCCTGCCACACACAGCACTACAGGATTCCCAGGTGCATAATAGCACATCCCATGTGTCTGAGATGTGTCTTATTTCAATTATTTTTATCAAAACCCAATAAAATAGGTATTCATATTTCCATTTTAAAATATTTTACTGAGGTATAGTTGATTTACAATGTGTTCATTTCTGCTCTACAGCAAAGTGATTCATATATATATGTATATATATAGATATAGATAGATAGATATTCGTTTTCATATTCTCTTCCATTATGGTTTATCTAGCAGGACCTTGTTTTTTATCCATCCTTATATAATAGCTTGCATCTGCTTATCCCCAGCTCCCAATCCTTCCCTCCCTCACCACTCCTCCTCTTCCTTGGCAACTACTTGTCTGTTTTCTACGTCTGTGAATCTCTTTCTTATTTTTAGATAAGTTCAGTTGTGTCATATTTTAGATTCCACATATAAGCAATATCATATGATATTTGTCTTCCATTGGCTTTGCTTAGTATGATAATCTCTAGGTCCATCTATGTTGCTACAAATGGCATTATTTCATTCTTTTTCATGGCTGAGTAATATTCTATTGTATATCTAAATATATTCATTATATATATAAAGATATACAGTATATATATATATATATATAAAGGTATACATTATGTGTGTGCATGTGTGTGTGTGTGTGTGTGTGTATATATATATATATATATATATATATCACATCTTTATCCATTCAGTGGATATTTAGGTTGTTTCCATTTCTTGGCTATTGTAAATAGTGCTGTTATGAACATAGGAGTGCATGTAACTTTTCGAATTATTGTCTGGATATACACCAAGGAGTGGGATTGCTGGATCATACAGCAACTCTATTTTTAGATTTTTGAGGAACCTTCATACTATTTTCCATAGTAAACTGGCTGAACCAGTTTACATTCCCACCAACAGTGCATGAGTGTTCCCTTTTATCCTCACCCCCTCCAGCATTTGTTATTTGTAGACTTTTTAATGATGGCCATTTTGACCAGTGTGAGGTGACACCTCATTTGGTTTTGACTTGCATTTCTCTAGGAATTAGCACATATCTCCATTTTTATCCACAAGGATATATAGGCTCAGTGCCTTTTATTGCAAGAAATGAAAGAAGCATGAGCATGCCTGTTTATAAAGAAAAATGGTAACTGATCTTTAAGGTTCAATCATGTTCATTCCACACACATATTAAGGCACTTGGCAAGCACTGGACATGTTCCCAAATATACTGTGCTCTTTCCTTTCCACTGCTTCTCTTTGACCTCTCTGGTTCAGTTTAGGAAATGTCAATTCCTTCCCTCATTTGTTAAACCTCATATGCATTATCTAACATTGCCCGGTTTTAACATAATTTTATCCTAAGTAAGAACAGCTCGATGACCTCACAAAATAACCTGATGATAGCATGTCAGTAATGGACACACACACACACACACACACGTAACTACTTAAGATAAAAGTGCCTAACTTGGTAGAGGGGATTTCAGTCTTTTCCCTGAAATAAGAAATATCTCATGCCTTGAGTAGGGAAAATATCTCCAGGCAAAGGGTTCATTTTGTAAAATTGAAATATAGCATTGTGTAAGTTTAGGGTGTGCAACATGTTGATTTGATACATTTATATATTGCAGTATGATTATCTCCTTCACATTAGTTGGCACCCCCATATCATCAAATAATTATCATATTTTTTGTGGTGGGAACAATTAATGTCTAGTCTCTTAGCAACTTTGAAGTTCATAACACTGTACTGTTGACTATGATTATTATGCTCTGCATTGGCTCCCCAGGACTTACTTATCTACTACTCAGTTTGTCCCCTTAAACAACCCAACCTCAATCCCCCACCACCAGCCTCTGGTAACCACCATTCAGCTCTCTGTTCTTATGAGTTTGGCTCTCTTGATTATACATATTAAGTGATATCATACAGTATATGTCTTTCTCTGTCTGACATCTCACTTAGCATGAAGTCCTCAAGGGCTATCCACGTTGTTACAATTGGCAGGATTTCCTTTTTTCTTGTGGCTGAATAATATTCCATTGTGTAAATATACCACAACTTTCTAATCCATTCATTCATTGATGGACACTTAGGTTATTTTCATGTCTTTATTGTAAATAATGCTGCAATAAACAAGGGAGTATATATAGCTCTTCAAACTTCTGTTTTCATTTCCTCTGGATATATAGCCAGAAGTGGAACTGCTGGATCATATGGTAGTTTTATTTTTAATTTTTTTGAGTAATCTCTATACTGTTCATAGTGGCTGAACCAATTTACATTCCCACCAACAATGCTGCCCAAGTGTCCCCTTTTCTCTACATCCTTGCCAACACTTGTTAACTCTTGTCTTCTTGATGACTGCCATTCTAATAGGTGTGAGATAATATCTCACTGTGTTACATATTGGCCATTTGGATGTCTTCTTTGGAAAAATGCCTATTTTGTTCCTCTGCCCATTTTTTTTTTAAATCAGATTGCTTATTTTATTGTTATTGAATGGTATGAGATCTTTATATACTTTCTATATTAACCCCTTATCCAATACATGTTTTGCAAATATTTTCTCCCATTCTGTAGTTTACTGTTTCATTTCTTTAGATTGCTGCTTCTTCATAGTGTCTTTTGCTATGAAGAAGTATTTAATTTTGATGAAGTCTCACTTGTTGAGTTTTGCTTTTGTTGCCTGAGGTTTCTGGTGTCATATCTGAAAAATAACTGCCAGTCCAATATCAAGGATTTTCTTCACTGTTTTCTTCTAGGAGTTTCATGGTATCAGGTCTTATGTTCAAGTCTTTAATCCATTTTGAGTTATTTTTTGTGAGTGGTGTAAGATGGGGGTCCAGTTTCATTTTTTTGTGTGTGGTTATCCAGTTTTCCCAACACCATTTGTTGATGAGACTCTCCTTTCCCCACTGAGCATTTTCTTGGCTTTTCATTTGTTGAACATACAAGTGGAGGTTTAATTCTGGGCTCTTTATTCTGTTCCATTGGCCTAAAGGTCTACTTTTATCCTGTACCATATTGTTTTTATTACTATAGATTTGTAGTATACTAGTTTGAAATCAGGAAGTATGATGCCTCTGGCCTTGCTTTTTCTCAGGATTGCTTTGGCTTATTTGGGATTTTTGTGTTTCTATACAAAATTTAGGATTGTGTTTTCTATATATGTGAAAAATACTATTGGAATTTTGATAGGGATTGTATCAAATAAGTAGATGTTTTGAGTAGAATGGACACTTTACAATATTAATTCTTCTGATCCATGAACACGGTATATTTTTCCATTTGTTTGCATCTTTTCAATTTCTTACATCAAGGTGTTGTAGATTTTATTGTATAGATCTTTTATTCATTGGTTAAATTCGATCCTAAGTATTTTATTGCTTTTGATGCTGTTGTGAATGATCGATGAGATACAATTTATTTATTTAATTTTTGCTGTTCCTTTGTTAGTGTATAAAACCACCACTGATTTCTGTATGTTGATATTTATATCCAGCAACTTTACTGAATTCATTGATTAGTTCCAAGTGTTCTGGTTGAGTCTTTAGGATTTTCCATATATAAGATCATATCATTGCAAATAATGACAATTTTACTTCTTGCTTTTCAATTTGGATTCCTTTTTTCCCCTAACTGCTCTAGCTAGGACTTCCAGTACTATGTTGAATAAGAGTGGGCATCCTGAACTTATTCCTGATCCTAGAGAAAAAGCTTTGAATTTTTCACCATTGAATATAATGTTAGCTGTAGGTTTGTCATATATGGCCTTTATTATGTTGAGGTATATTCTTTCAATACCCAATTTGTTGAGGGTCTTAATCATGAAAGAATATTTTATTTTTCCAAATGTATTTTTTCTGTATCTGTGGAGATGATCATATGGTTTTTATCCTTTATTATTAATGTGGTATATCATATTGATTGATTTGCATATTTTGAACCATCCTTGCATCCAGGGGTGTCTCCATTGGCCATGATGTATAACCCTTTTAATGTGTTGTTGAATTAAGTCTGCTAATATTTCTAAGAATGTTTATATCTATATTCATCAGGGACATTGGTCTATATCTTTATTGTAGTGTCCTTATCTGGATTTGGTATCAGGATAATCTAGCCTCACAAAATTAGTTTGGAAGTGCTCCTTCCTCTTCAATTTTGGAAGGGGTTGAGAGGGATTGGTGTTAATCCTTCTTTAAACACTTGGTAGAATTCACCAGTTAAGTTATCTGGACCTAGGCTTTTCTGTGTTGAGAGGTTTTTGATTACTGATTCAATCCCCTTCTTATTATGTGCTTATTGTACTTTTCCTTTTCTTCTTGATTCAGTCTTGGTAGGTTGTATGTTTCCAGAAATTTATCTATTTCTTCTAGGTTATCCAATTTTTTTGGCATATAAATATTCACAATAGTTTCTTAAGATTCTACGCATTTCTGGCCCCCTCCCCCTTCTGGGTATCTGGAAATCTTGGGCCCAGGAGCCAATGCTTGAAAGGGATGTGGGCCCAGGCTGCTGCAGGAAGCCAAGGATAGAGTATTACATTTAGTCTTCATGTCTCCATAAGCTCCTCTTGGCTGTGACAATTTCTCATGCTTTCCTCATTTTTGAAAACCTCGACAATGTTGAGGAGTACTACTCAGTTCTAAAGGCTCAGAGTCTTCTGCTTCAGTTGACAGAAAGGGAAAGAGACAATGGAGGAGTCACTTCAAATTAATAAAAACCACACATTAGAGGTAAAGATCAAGATTCTCCATATGAATAGCTAATTATTTCTCTGCTATTAGTTGAAAAGACTTTCCTTCCCTCCATTGAATTGAATTTTTGCCCTTGTTGGAAGTCTTTAGAACATATAAGGGAGCTGTCCATGCTTTTGTGTTTCTGATATGGATATTTCTGAAGGAGACCTCCTCTAGCACTCAGTGCTAAGGCAACATTTCCAATTTGAATATTCCATTGGTCAGGCTGCTGCAGGTGGCCTGGCTTTAGGAAGACCTGCCAGGTGGCAGACAGAGTCCTGGTTCGCCATCCAGGTGTCAGGCCTGCACCTTTGAGGTGGTAGAGCCGAGTTGAGGACATTGGTCCACAAGAGGCCTCCTGGCACCACATAATATCAAATGGCAAAAACTCTCTAAGAGATGCAATTCTCAAAGCTAAGACCAGGCTCACTCATTGGCCAGCAAGCTACAGTGCTGGACACCCTATGCCAAACAACTAGCAAGACAGGAACAAAACCCCACCCATTAGCAGGGTGGCTGACTAAAATCATAATTTCACAGACAGCCCAGAACACACCACTGGACATGGTCCTGCCCACCACAAAGACAAGATGAAGCCTCATCCACCAGAACACAGGTACCAGTTCCCTGGAGCAGGAATCATACACAACCACTGAAACAACCATACCCACTGGGGGCAGACACCAAAAACAATGGGAATTATGAATGTGCAGTCTGCAGAAAGGAGACCCCAAACACAGTTAGTTAAGCAAAATGAGAAGACATGAAAACACACAGCAGATGAAGGAGCAGGGTAAAACCCACCAGACCAAACATATGAAGAGGAAATAGGCAGTCTACCTGACAAAGAATTCAGAGTAATGATAGTAAAGATAATCTAAAATCTCGGAAATAGAATGGAGAAAATACAAGAAACCTTTAACAAGGAACTAAAAGAAATAAAGAGCAAACAAACAATGATGAACAACACAATAAATGAAATTAAAAATTCTCTATAAGTAATCAATAGCAGAATAACTGAGGCAGAGGAAGGTATAAGTGACCTGGAAGACAAAATAGTGGAAATAACTACTGCAGGGCAGAATAAATGAAAAAGAATGAAAAGAATTGAGGACAGTCTCAGAGACCTCTGGGACAACATTAAATGCACCAACATTCGAATTATAGGGGTCCCAGGAAAAGGAAAGGGTCTGAGAAAATACTTGAAGAGATTATAGTTGAAAACTGCCCTATTATGGGAAAGGAAATAGTCAATCAAGTCCAGGAAGTGCAGAGAGTCCCAGACAGGATAAATCCAAGGAGAAACATAACAAGACACATATTAATCAAACTATCAAAAATTAAATACAAAGAAAACATAATAAAAACAACAAGGGAAAGGCAATAAATAACCTACAAGGGAATACCCATAAGGTTAACAGCTGACCTTTCAGCAGCAACTCTGCAATCCAGAAGGGAGTGGCAGGACATATTTAAAGTGATGAAAGGGGGGCTCCCAGGAAGATGGCGGAAGAGTAAGATGCGGAGATCACCTTCCTCCCGACAGATACACCAGAAATACATCTACACGTGAAACAACTCCTACAGAACACCTACTGAATGCTGGCAGAAGACCTCAGACCTCCCAAAAGGCAAGAAACCCCCCACGTACCTGGGTAGGGCAAAAGAAAAAAGAATAAACAGAGACAAAAGGATAGGGACGGGACCTGCACCAGTGGGAGGGAGCTGTGAAGGAGGAAAGGTTTCCACACACTAGGAAGCCCCTTCGCGGTCAGAGACTGCGGGTGGCGGAGGGGGAAAGCTTTGGAGTCATGGAGGAGAACACAGCAACAGGGGTATGGGGGGCAAAGCGGAGAGATTCCTGCACAGAGGATCGGTGCCAACCGGCACTCACCAGCCCGAGAGGCTTGTCTGCTCTCCCCGCCGGCGCGGGCGGGTCTGGGAGCTGAGGCTCGGGCTTCGGTCAGAGTGCAGGGAGAGGACTGGGGTTGGTGGCGTGAACACAGCCTGCAGGAGGTTAGTGCACCACTGCTGGCCGGGAGGGAGTCCGGGGAAATGTCTGGACCTGCCGAAGAGGCAAGAGACTTTTTCTTCCCTCTTTGTTTCCTGGTGCGCGAGGAGAAGGGATTAAGAACGTTGCTTAAAGGAGCTCCAGAGACAGGCGCAAGCCATGGCTAAAAGTGCAGACCCCAGAGACGGGCATGAGATGCTAAGGTTGCTGCTGCCACCACAAAGAAGCCTGTGTGCGAGCACAGGTCACTATCCACACCTCCCTTCCGGGGAGACTGTGCAGCCCACCACTGCCAGGGTCCCGGGATCCAGGGCCATCTCCCCCGGGAGAATGGATGGCACGCCTCAGGCTGGTGCAACGTCATGCTGGCCTCTGCTGCCGCAGGCTTACCCCGCACTCCGTGCCCCTCCCTCTCCACGGCCTGATTGAGCCAGAGCCCCCAAATCAGTGGCTCCTTTAACCCTGTCCTGTCTGAGCGAAGAACAGATGCCCTCAGGCGACCTAAACGCAGAGGCGGGGCCAAATCCAAAACTGAACCCCGGGAGCTGTGAGAACAAAGAAATGAAAGGGAAATCTCTCCCAGCAGCCTCCCAGCAATCTCTCCAGGAAGCAGCGGATTAAATCTCCACAATCAACGTAATGTACCCTGCATCTGTGGAAAACATGAATGGACAAAGAATCATCCCAAATTACGGAGGTGGACTTTGAGAGCAAGATTTATTATTTTTTCCCCTTTTCCTTTTTTTGTGAGTGTGTATGTATATGCTTCTGTGTGAGATTTTGTCTGTATAGCTTTGCTTCCACCATTTGTCCGAGGGTTCTATCTGTCCGCTGTTTGTTTTCTCTTAATAATTATATTTTTATTTTAATAACTTTATTATATTTTATCTTTATTTTATTTTAATTTATCTTCTTTCTTTCTTTTTTCTTCCTTCACTCTTTCCTTGTTTCCTCCCTCCCTCCCTCCCTCGTTCCTTTCTTTCTTTCTTTCTACTTCTATTAATTCTTTCTTTCTACTTTTTCTCCCTTTTATTCTGAGTCGTGTGGATGAAAGTCTCTTGGTGCTGCAGCCAGGAGTCAGTTCTGTGCCTCTGAGGTGGGAGAGCCAACTTCAGGACACTGGTCCACAAGAGACCTCCCAGCTCCACATAATATCAAATGGCGAAAATCTCCCAGAGATCTCCATCTCAACACCAGCACCCAGCTTCACTCAACGACCAGCAAGCTACAGTGCTGGACATCCTATGCCAAACAACTAGCAAGACAGGAACACAACCCACCCATTAGCAGAGAGGCTGCCTAAAATCATAATAAGTCCACAGACACCCCAAAACACACCACCAAATGTGGACCTGCCCACCAGAAAGGCAAGATCCAGCCTCATCCACCAGAACACAGGCACTAGTCTCCTCCACCAGGAAGCCTACACAACCCACTGAACCAAGCTTAGCCACTGGGGACAGACACCAAAAACAACAGGAACTATGAACTTGCAGCCTGCAAAAAGGAGACCCCAAACACAGTATGATAAGCAAAATGAGAAGACAGAAAAACACACAGCAGATGACGGAGCAAGATAAAAACCCACCAGACCTAACAAATGAAGAGGAAATAGGCAGTCTACCTGAAAAAGAATTCAGAATAATGGTAGTAAAGATGATCCAAAATCTTGGAAATAGAATACACAAAATGCAAGAAACATTTAACAAGGACCTAGAAGAACAAAAGATGAAACAAACAAAAATGAACAACACAATAAATGAAATTAAAAATATTCTAGATGGGATCAATAGCAGAATAACTGAGGCAGAAGAACGGATAAGTGACCTAGAAGATAAAATAGTGGAAATAACTACTGCAGAGCAGAAAAAAGAAAAAAGTATGAAAAGAACTGAGGACAGGCTCAGAGACCTCTGGGACAACATTAAACACACCAGCATTCGAATTATAGGGGTTCCAGAAGAAGAAGAGAAAAAGAAAGGGACTGAGAAAATATTTGAAGAGATGATAGTTGAAAACTTCCCTAATATGGGAAAGGAAATAGTTAGTCAAGTCCAGGAAGCACAGAGAGTCCCATACAGGATAAATCCAAGGAGAAATATGCCAAGACACCTATTAATCAAACTGTCAAAAATTAAATACAAAGAAAACATATTAAAAGCAGCAAGGGAAAAACAACAAATAACACACAAAGGAATCCAGCTGAACTTTCAGCAGAAACTCTGCAAGCCAGAAGTGACTGGCAGGACCTATTTAAAGTGATAAAGAAGAAAAACCTTCAACAAAGATTACTATACCTGGCAAGGATCTCATTCAGATTTGATGGAGAAATTAAAACTTTACAGACAAGCAAAAGCTGAGAGAGTTCAGCACTACCAAACCACCTCTACAACAACTGCTAAAGGAACTTCTCCAGGCAAGAAACACAAGAGAAGGAAAGACCTACAATAACAAAACCAAAACAATTAAGAAAAGGGGAATAGGAACCTACATATCGATAATTACCTTAAATGTAAATGGACTAAATGCACTCACCAAAAGACACACACTCAGTGAATGGATACACAAACAAGACCCATATATTTGCTGCCTACAAGAGACCCACTTTAGACCTAGAGACACATACAGACTGAAAGTAAGGGGATGGAAAAAGATATTTCATGCAAATGGAAACCAAAAGAAAGCTGGAGTAGCAATTCTCATATCAGACAAAATAGACTTTAAAATAAAGACTATTAGAAGAGACAAAGAAGGACACTACATAATGATCGAGGGATTGATCCAAAAGAAGATATTACAATTGTAAATATTTATGCACCCAACATAGGAGCACCTCAATACATAAGGCAAATACTAACAACCATAAAAGGGGAAATTGACAGTAACCCATTCATAGCAGGGGACTTTAACACCCTACTTTCACCAGTGGACAGATCATCCAAAGTGAAAGTAAGTAAGGAAACACAAGCTTTAAATGATACATTAAACAAGATGGACTTAATTGATATTTATAGGACATTCCATCCAAAAACAGCAGTATACACATTTTCCTCTAATGCTCATGGAACATTCTCCAGGATAGATCATATCTTGGGTCACAAATCAAGCCTTGGTAAATTTAAGAAAATTGAAATTGTATCAAGTATCTTTTCCAACAACAATGCTATGAGACTAGATATCAATTAAAGGAAAATATCTGTAAAAAATACAAACACATAGAGGCTAAACAATACTCTACATAATAACGAAGTGATCACTGGAGAAATCAAAGAGGAAATCAAAAAAATACCTAGAAACAAATGACAATGGAGACACAATGACCCAAAATCTATGGGATGCAGCAAAAGCAATTCTAAGAGGGAAGTTTATAGCAATACAGTCCTACCTTAATAAACAGGAAACACCTCGAATAAACAACCTAACCTTGCACCTAAGGCAATTACAGAAAGAAGAACAAAAAAACCCCCAAAGTTAGCAGAAGGAAAGAAATCATAAATATCAAATCAGAAATAAATGAAAAAGAAATGAAGCAAACGATAACAAAAATCAATAAAACTAAAAGCTGGTTCTTTGAAAAGATAAGCAAAATTGATAAACCATTAGCGAGACTCATCTGGAAAGAAAGGGAGAAGACTCAAATCAATAGAATTAGAAATGAAAAAGGAGAAGTAACAACTGACAGTGCAGAAATACAAAAGATCATGAGAGATTACTACAAGCAATTCTATGTCAATGAAATGGACAACCTGGAGGAAATGGACAAATTCTTAGAAATGCACAACCTGCCAAGACTGAATCAGGAAGAAATAGAAAATATGAACAGACAAATCACAAGCACTGAAATTGAGACTGTGATTAAAAATCTTCCAACAAACAAAAGCCCAGGACCAGATGGCTTCACAGGTGAATTCTATCAAACATTTAGAGAAGAGCTAACACCTATCCTTCTCAAATTCTTCCAAAATATAGCAGAGGGAGGAACACTCCCAAACTCATTCTACGAGGCCACAATCACCCTGATACCAAAACCAGACAAAGATGTCACAAAGAAAGAAAACGACAGGCAAATATCACTGATGAACATAGATGCAAAAATCCTCAACAAAATACTAGCAAACAGAATCCAACAGCACATTAAACAGATCGTACACCAAGACAAAGTGGGATTTATTCCAGGAATGCAAGTATTCTTCAATACATGCAAATCAATGAATGTTTTACACCATATCAATAAATTGAAGGAGAAAAACCGTATGACCATCTCAATAGAAGCAGAGAAAGCTTTCGACAAAATTCAACACCGATTTATGATAAAAACCCTGCAGAAAGTAGGCATAGAGGGATTTTTTCCTCAACATAGTAAAGGCCATATATGACAAACCCACAGCCAACATCGTTCTCAATGGTGAAAAACTGAAAGCATTTCCACTAAGATCAGGAACAATAGAAGGTTGCCCACTCTCACTACACTTATTCAACATTGTTTTGGAAGTTTTAGCCACAGCAATCAGAGAAGAAAAGGAAATAAAAGGAATCCAAATCGGAAAAGAAGAAGTAAAGCTGTCACTGTTTGCAGATGACATGATACTATACATAGAGAATCCTAAAGATGCTACCAGAAAACTACTAGAGCTAATCAATGAATTTGGCAAAATAACAGGATACAAAATTAATGCACAGAAATCTCTGACATTCCTATATAATAATGATGAAAAATCTGAAAGTGAAATCAAGAAAACACTCCCATTTACCATTGCAACAAAAAGAATAAAATATCTAGGAATAATCCTATCTAAGGAGACAAAAGACCTATATGCAGAAAATTATGACACTGATGAAAGAAATTAAAGATGATACAAATAGATGGAGATATATACCATGTTCTTGGATTGGAAGATTAAACATTGTGAAATTGACTATACTACCCAAAGCAATCTACAGATTCAATGCAATCCCTATCAAACTACCACTGGCATTTTTCACAGAACTAGAACAAAATATTTCACAATTTGTATGGAAACACAAAAGACCCCGAATAGCCAAAGCAATCTTGAGAATGAAAAACGGAGCTGGAGGAATCAGGCTCCCTGACTTCAGACTATACTACCAAGCTACAGTAATCAAGACAGTATGGTACTGGCACAAAAAAAGAAAGATAAGTCAATGGATCAGGATAGAAAGCCCAGAGATAAACCCATGCAAGGTCACCTTATCTTTGATAAAGGAGGCAGAAATGTACAGTGGAGAAAGGACAGCCTCTTCAATAAGTGGTGCTGGGAAAACTGGACAGGTACATGTAAAAGTATGAGATTAGATCACTCCCTAGCACCATACACAAAAATAAACTCAAAATGGATTAAAGACCTAAATGTAAGGCCAGACACCATCAAACTCTTAGAGGAAAACATAGCAGAACACTCTATGACATAAATCACAGCAAGATCCTTTTTGACCCACCTCCTAGAGAAATGGAAATAAAAACAAAAATAAACAAATGGGACCTAATGAAACTTCAAAGCTTTTGCACAGCAAAGGAAACCATAAACAAGACCAAAAGACAACCCTCAGAATGGGAGAAAATATTTGCAAATGAAGTAACTGACAAAGGAGTAATCTCCAAAATTTATAAGCAGCACATGCAGCTTAATAACAAAAAAACAAACAACCCAACCCCAAAATGGGCAGAAGACCTAAATAGACATTTCTCCAAAGAAGATATACAGATTGCCAACAAACACATGAAAGAATGCTCAACGTCACTAATCATTAGAGAAATGCAAATCAACACTACAATGAGATATAATCTCACACTGGTCAGAATGTCCATCATCAAAAAATCTAGAGATAATAAATGCTGGAGAGGGTGTGGAGAAAAAGGAAAACTCCTGTACTGCTGGTGGGAATGTAAATTGATACAGCCACTGGGGAGAACAGTATGTAGGTTCCTTAAAAATGTACAAATAGAACTACCATATGACCCAGCAATCCCACTACTGGGCATATAACCTGAGAAAACCATAATTCAAAAAGAGTCATGTACCAAAATGTTCATTGCAGCTCTATTTACAATAGCCCAGAGATGGAAACAACCTAAGTGTCCATCATTGGATGAATGGATAAAGAAGATGTGGCACATATATACAATGGAATATTACTCAACCATAAAAAGAAACGAAATTGAGCTATGTGTAATGAGGTGGATAGACATAGAGTCTGCCATACAGAGTGAAGTAAATCAGAAAGAGAGAGACAAATACCGTATGCTAACACATATATATGGAATTTAAGAAAAAAAAATGTCATGAAGAACCTAGGGGTAAGACAGGAATAAAGACACAGACCTACTAGAGAATGGACTTGAGGATATGGAGGGGGGAAGGGTAAGGTGTGACAAAGCGAGAGAGAGGCATGGACATATGTACGCTACCAAACGTAAGGTAGATAGCTAGTGGGAAGCAGCCGCATAGCATAGGGAGATCAGCTCGGTGCTTTGTGACCACCTGGAGGGGTGGGATAGGGAGGATGGGAGGGAGGGAGATGCAAGAGGGAAGAGATATGGGAACATATGTATATATATAACTGATTCATTTTGTTGTAAAGCAGAAACTAACACACGATTGTAAAGCAATTATACTCCAATAAAGATGTTAAAGAAAAAAAATAAAGTGATGAAAGGGAAAAGACTAAAATGCAGATTACTCTAAACAGCAAGGATTTCAGTCAGCTTCAATGGAGAAATTAAAACATTTACAGACAAGCAAAAGGTAAAAGGATTCAGCACCACGAAACCAGCTTTACAACAAATGCTAAAGGAACTTCTCTAGGTGGGAAACACAAGAGAAGGAAAAGACCTACAATAACAAACACCAAACAATTAGGAAAATGTTCATAGGAACAGACATATTGATAACTGCCTTAAATGTAAATGGATTAAATGCTCCTACCAAAAGACACAGACTGGCTGAATTGGTAAAAAAACCCCAAGATCCGTATATACAGTGTCTATAAGAGACCCATTTCAGACCTAGGAACACATACAGACTGAAAGTGAAGGGATGGAAAAAGATATTCCAAACAAATGGAAATCAAAAGCAAGCTGGAGTAGCAATTCTCATATCAGACAAAATAGACTTTAAAATAAAGACTACAAGAGACAAAGAAGGACACTACATTATGATCAAGGGATCAATCCAAGAAGATATAACAATTGTAAATATCTATGTACCCAACATAGGAGCACATCAATACATAAGGCAAACGTTAACAGCCATAAAAGGGGAAATTGACAGCAACACAATCATAGTAGGGGACTTTAACACCCCACTTTCATCAATGGACAGATCATTCAAAATGAAAATAAAAAACGAAACAAAAGCTTTAAATGACACATTATATAAGACGGGCTTAATTGATATTTATAGGACATTCCATCCAAAAACAACAGAATACACTTTCTACTCAAGTGCTTATGGGACATTCTCCAGGGTAGATCATATTTTGGGTCACAAATCAAGCCTTGGTAAATTTAAGAAAATTGAAATCACATCAAGTATCTTTTGTGACTACAATGCTAGGAGACTAGATATCAATTACAGGAAAAAAAATCTGTGAAATATACAAACATGTGGAGGTTAAACAGCACATTACTCAATAGCAAGAGATCACTGAAGAAATCAAAGAGGAGATCAAAGAATACCAAGAAAAAAATGACGGCTCAAAACCTATGGAATGCAGCAAAAGCAGTTCTAAGAGGGAAGTTTATAGCAATACAATCCTACCTTAAGAAACAAGAAACATCTCAAATAAACAACCTAACCTTATATCTAAAGCAATTGGAGAAAGAAGAACAAAGAACCCAGAGTTAGCAAAAGGAAAGAACTCAAAAAGATCAGATCAGAAATAAATGAGAAAGAAATGAAGGAAACAAGAGCAAAGATCAATAAATTTAAAGGCTTGTTCTTTGAGAAGATAAACAAAACTGATAAAGCACTAGTCAGACACAACAAAAAAAAAGGGAGAATACTCATATCAATAAAATTAGAAATGAAAAAGTAGAACTAACAACTGACACTGCAGAAATACAAAGGGTCATGAGCGATTACTACAAGCACTATATGCCAATAAAATGCACAATCTGGAAGAAATGGACAAATTCTTGGAAAAGCACAACCTCCCGAGACTGAAACAGGAAGAAATAGAAAATATAAACAGACCAGTCACAAGCACTGAAATTTAGACTGTGATTAAAAATCTTCCAACAAATAAAGCCCAGGACCAGATGGCTTCATAGCAAATTCTACCAAACGCTTAGAGAAGAGCTAACACCTACCCTTCTCAAACTCTTCCAAAATGTAGCAGACGAAAGAAAACTCCATATCTCATTCAACAAGGCCACCATCACCCTGATACCAAAATCAGACAAAGATGTCACAAAAAGAAACACTACAGAACAATATCACTCATGATCATAGATGCAAAAATCCAACAGCACAAGAAAACAGTAGCAAACAGAATCCAACAGCACATTAAAAGGATCATACAACATGATCAAGTGGGGTTTATCCCAGGAATGCAAGGATTCTTTAATACATGCAACTCAATCAATGTGATACACCATGTTAACAAATTGAAGGAGAAAATCCATGTGATCATCTCAATAGATGCAGAGAAAGCTTTTGACAAAATTCAACACCCATTTATGATAAAACATTCCAGAAAGTAGGCATAGAGGGAACTTAGCTCAATGTAATAAAGGCAATATATGACAAACCCACAGCAAACATCATCCTCAATGGTGAAAAACTGAAATCATTTCCACTAAGATCAGGAACAAGTTTGCCCACTTATTCAACATAGTTTTGGAATTTTTAGCCACAGCAATCAGAGAAGAAAAAGAAATAAAAGGAATCCAAATCAGAAAAGAAGTAAAGCTGTAACTGTTTGCAGATGACAGGGTACTATACATAGAGAACCCCAAGATGCTACCTGAAAGCTACTAGAGCTGATCAATGAATGTGGTAAAGTAGCAGGATACAAAATTAATGCACAGAAATCTCTGGCATTCCTATACACTAAGGATGAAAAATCTGAAAAAGAAATTAAGGAATCACTCCCATTTACCACTGCAACAAAAAGAATAAAAGACCTAGGAATAAACCTACCTAAGCAGCCAAAAGACCTGTATGCAGAAAAGTATGACACTGATGAAAGAAATTAAAGGTGATACAAACAGATGGAGAGATATTCCATGTTCTTGGATTGGAAGAATCAACATTGTGAAAATGAGTTTACTACCCAAAGCATCTGTACATTCAATGCAATCCCTATCAAACTACCACTGGCATTTTTCACAGAAGTAGAACAAAAAATTTCATAATTTGTATGGAAACACAAAAGACCCCGAGTAGCCCAAGCAATCTTGAGAAAGAAAAAAGGAGCTTGAGGAATCAGGCTACCACACATCAGACTATACTACAAAGCTACAGTAATCAAGACATTATGGTATGGGCACAAAAACAGAAATATAGATCAAGGGATTATGGTAGAAAGCCCAGAGATAAACTCACACACAAATTGTCACTCTATCTTTGATAAAGGAGGTAAAAACATACAGTGTAGAAAAGACAGCCTCTTCAATAAGTGGTGCTGGGAAAACTGGACAGCTGCATGTAAAAGAATGAAATTAGAACGCTTCCTAACACCATACACAAAAATAAACTCAAAATGGATTAAAGACCTAAATGTAAGGCCAGACACTTTAAAACTCTTACAGGAACACCTAGGGAGAACACTCTATGACATACATCACAGAAATATCCTTTTTGACCCACCTCCTAGAGAAATGGAAATAAAAACAAAACAAAACAAAATGGACCCAATGAAACTTAAACGCTTTTGCACAGCAAAGGAAACCATAAACAAGACCAAAAGGCAACCCTCATAATGGGAGAAAATATTTGCAAACGAAGCAAGTGATAAAGGATTAATCTCCAAAATATACTAGCTGTTCATGCAGCTCAATATCAAAAAAACAAATAACCTAATGCAAAAATGAGCAGAAGACCTAAATAGACATTTCTCCAAAGAAGATATACAGATTGCCAACAAGCACATGAAAGGATGCTCAACATCACTAATCATTAGAGAAATGTAAATCAAAACTACAATGAGGTATCACCTCACACCTGTCAGAATGGCCATCATCAGAAAATCTACAGGTCGTAAAGGCTGGAGTGGGTGTAGAGAAAAGGGAACCCTCTTGCACTGTTGGTGAGAATGTAAATTGATACAGCCACTATGGAAAACAGTATGGAGGTTCCTTAAAAAACTAAAAATAGAGCTACCATATGACCCAGAAATCCCACTACTGGGCATATGCCCTGAGAAAACCATAGTTCAAAAAGAGTCATGTACCACAGTGTTCATTGCAGCTCTATTTACAATAGCCAGGACATGGAAGCAATCTATGTGTCCATTGACAGTTGAATGGTTAAAGAAGATGTGGCTCATATATACATGAAATATTACTCAGCCATAAAAAGAAATGAAGTTGAGTTATTTGTAGTGAGGTAGATGGACTTGGAGTCTGTCATACAGAGTGAAGTAAATCAGAAAGAGAAAAACAAGTACCATATGCTAACACATATATATGGAATATTAAAAAAATTCTTTTTCCTGAAGAACCTAGGGGTAGGACAGGAGTAAAGTTGCATACGTAGAAAATGGACTTGAGGACACAGGGAGGGGGAAGGGTAAGCTGGGACGAAGTGATAGAGTGGCATGGACATGTACACTACCAAACGTAAAATAGATAGCTAGTGGGAAGCAGCCGCATAGCACAGGGAGATCAGCTTTGCATTTTGTTTCCCCCTAGAGGAGTGTGATAGGGAGGGTGGGAGGGAGAAGCAAAAGGGAGGTGATATGGGGATATATGTTTATGTATAGCTGATTCATTTTTTTATACAGCAGAAACTAACACACCATTGTAAATCAATTATACTCCAATAAAGATGTTAAAAAAATTCTATGTGTTTCTGTAGTAACAGTTGTAATGTCTCCTCTTTCATTTCTGATTTTGAGTCTTCTCTTTTTTTCTTAGTTTATCTAAAGGTTTGTCAGTTTTGATTTTATTTTAAAAAAATACAACAGCTCTTAGATTTGTTGTTTTTTTTTTTTTCTATTGCTTTTTCTGGTCTCTATTTCATTTATTTCTGCCCAGATCTTTATTTTATTCTGTCTGCTAACTTAGGGGTTCATTTGTTCTTTCATTTCTAGTTCCTTGAGGTGTAAAGTTAGGTTTTTAAATCTGAGATCTATTTTCTAATTGCATGCATTTATCACTGTATACTTCCCTCTCAAAACTGCTGTTTGAGACAAAAACTTACGGGTTTTGTATGCTGTGTTTCCACTTTTATTGATTTTGAGATTTTAAAATTTTTGGTTTTGATTTTTTTTGCTTAATTCATTGGTTGTTCAGGTGAGTGTTAATTTCAACACATTTGTAGATTTTCCATCTTCTTCTTGTTGATTTCTAGTTTCAGTCCATTGTAACTGGAAAAGATACTTAATATGATTTCAATTTTCTTTAATTTCATAAGACTTGTTTCATGTCCTATTTTATGGTCAATCCTGGGGAATGTTCCAAGTGCACTTGAGAAAAAACTGTATTCTGCTTTTGTTGGATGGATTGTTCTAAAAATGTCTGTTGAATCCATTTGGTCCAATGTATTGTTCAAGACCATCGTTTCCTTTTTGATTTTTTGTCTGGAAAATGATGTATCCATTGTTGATAATGGGTATTGAAGTCCCCTACTCTTACTATATCTTTGTTTTTTTCTCCCTTCACATCTGTTAGTGTTTACTTAGCATGTTAGGTGCTCCTATGTTGGATGTATATATATATTTACAACTGTTATATCTTCTTGATGGATTGACCCCTTTATATTACATGATGACCTTCTCTGTCTCTTTTTGCAGTTTTTGGCTTAAAGCCTTATTTTTTCTCATATACTTATTACTATCCCTGCTTTCTTTGGGTTTTCGCTTGCATGGAATTTTTTTTCCACCCATTTCTTTGAGCTTATAAGTGAGTCTTTTGTAGGAATTATATATTTGGGTTTTGTTTATTATTCCATCCAGCTGCTTTGTGCCTTTTGATTGGTGAATTCAATCCATTTACATTGAGTTTCTATTGATACGGTAGGACTTACAAATGCCATTTTATTAACTGTTTTGTATTTTCATTGTTTCATATTTTCCCTTTGTTTCTGCCTGTCTTTGTAAATTGGTGATTTTCTGTGCTGGTATGATTTTTTCTCTTCCTTTATCTTCTGTTCATCTGTTCTAGGTTTTTGCTTTGTGTTACCATGAGGCTTACAGAAGATATCTTATTGATTAAACAGTCCATTGTAAGCTGGTAGCAACGTAACTTCGACTGGCTATAAAAGCTTTACCCTTTTAGCTGCTGGTCAGCTCTGGTCTAGTTGCTCGCAGGTCTGCAGGGCCTGAGGTCAGGTTCTAACCTGTCAGTGACCTTCATACTGGACTGGCTGAGAGGCAAGGCAGAAGTTAATCAGGATACAATCCAGGAGCTCCTGGAGGAGAATGACTAGCTGTATCATGATACTAGCTGTATCATTATCTGCTGTATCATGGGGTATCAGAACAAGAGTCTGGTGAATGAGTGTGTCCAGTACCAGTGTGTCTTACACAGAAACCTCATTTATTTGGCTACCATCACAGATACCAATCTAACCAGTGCTTCAAAAGCAATGGAATAATCTTCCAGTTGGCTGTTATGAGGAGTAATTGAACGTAATCTATTTCCTATGAAATGGGAACAAGATCTTTACCATCTCAACTGCTTAGAACATGAATGGAATATCTGTGGTTCTCAGCGTAAATATTTATTTTAATAATTAAGTGGATTCCCTCAAGTAAGTTGACTCCAGGTGTCCTCCTTCCTGAAATAAGTGTGTTTGGATAGCAAAGACATCACAGACATCCTCAAGTCTACCTTTTTAGTTTCAACCTGAAGAGGAAACTGAGCAAGCCTCTTGACTGACACTCTCAAATGGACATGTAACTGTACTCCATTCTACCAGTTTGTGGTTGTAGACCCCCAGACTGTTCTTTTCAGGTTGCTTTGGCTTGCCTTTCCACAAAATAAAAAAAGCTTCATCCTTTTCACTCTGGCCCCCCTTTTTTTTGATGTCTTATTTACCTCTTTTATATTGTGTATTCATTAACACATTATAGTTGCTATAATAATTTTGAATACTCTTTTCTTTTGACCTTATACTACAGTTAAGTGGCCATTGTAATACAGATTTAGAGTTTTCTACATCTGACTGTATGTTTATTTTTGCCTGTGTGTTATAAACTTTCTTATATTTTCATGTTGCTTGCATCATTCAATTTTAGCATGTTTTGCAGGCAGGTCTAATGGTGATGAACTCCCTTGGCTTTTGCTTATCTAGAAAAGATTTTATTTCTCCTTCATATCTGAAGGATAATTTAGTGAAATAGTGTATTCTTGGCTGGTAAATTTTTTTCTTTATTTCTGTACTTTGAATATGTTATTCCTCTTTCTCCAGGCCTGTAGGGTTTCTGTTGAGAAATCCACTGACAGCCTAATGGGGGCTCCTTTGTAGGTTACAAGTTTTTTTTAGTATTTTACATTTATCCTTGATTTTTGACAGTTTCATTATAACCTGTCTTGGAGAAGCTCTTTCTGCATTGAGATAATAGGGTGATCTACCAGCTTTGTAAATTAAGATGTCCAATTCTCCTCCCAGGTTTAGGAATTTAACAGGTATGATTTCTTTAAATACATTTTCTGTTCACTTCTACATCTTTTCTCCTTCTGAAATCCCAATTATTCTAATGTTTTTAATTTTGATGAAATAATCATTTAGGCTTTTTTTTAATCCTTTTTCATTCTTTTTTTTTTTCTCTTCTAACTGGATTATTTCAAAACCCCTGCCCTGTATTTCACTTATTCTTTCTACCCTTTGCTCTGCTTTACTTCAGATTCTCTTTATTACATATTTTACTTTATTCATTGAGTTCTTCAACTCCAGAATCTCTGGTTCTCTATTATGATTTCTATATCTTTGGGAAAATCTCATTTCAATCATGTATTTTTCCCCAAGATTTCATTGTACTGTCTTTCTGAGTTTTCTCATAGCTCATTGAGTTTCTACAAAACAGTTATTTTGAATTCTATCGATGACATTACAAAGTTAGCATCTTTGAGTTTGGTTATTGGAGAAATATTATTTTCTCTTTGTGATGGAATGTTTCCTTAATTTTAAACATTCTTCATTGTTTTGTGCTGCTACTTTCACATCCGAAGTAGCTGACCCCCTCTTAAATCTTTGCTTATTGCCTTCAGATGGGGTATTCTATTTGGTGGTGTCTTTATTATATGGGATTGTACTGTATTATATAAGGTGTTGGTACACCTTTTCTACTATACTTTCTCTCTCTTTTGGCAGGATCCTTAAGTTTTTGTGTCTTCTCTCGTTCTTACAAGTCACCAGGCAGGCTACTGTGGACCTCTCTTATGTTTCAGAAGATGGTTTCTCCCTTGCCCACAGACCATGGTCTGTTTCCGGTTGCACTCTCTGTCTACAGGAGGTCTTTTGCTCCTGCACTCAGGAAAGTACACTAAGAGCCAGCAGCCGAATAGGGGGAAGGGCAGGGTTAGCCATCTGAGCCTTGCCTACAGACCTGTGGAGTCAGTGGTACCAGGCATGGTACTCCCAGAGGCTCATGGGTGGATGTCGTGCTGAGTACAGTCAGCAGGAAGCAAGTCCCTTATCTGCCTCTTTCCAGATATCCTCCCTCCCCCCTGTCATGGAGGTCCCACCTCAATACTCTTGGTGCTCCTGGAAGGAAGTGGTTTTCTCCAGCTGTGTCCTGAACACTGCAATAGCCAGGCAATCACTGACTGCTCTCCTCTTCCTCTGCCAGAGAGGTCAGTGTTGCTAGAGAGCAGTCCAGTGCAGTTACCCTGGGTGAAGGCAGCACTGGGAACATTTCTCTTACTACTGCCTCCCCTGTGACCAAACTCACATTTTATTTCCTCCACTGGTGTGCTGGAATCTCCTCTAAGGAAGGCTGGTTTTATGCAAATTCTCAATCATGTGTGGGTATCTGCCCAGGTCAGCACTCTCCAGGTTTTTTTTTCCCCAATCTGGATGAGAGGGCTTTGGACATGTTCACTCTCTCCCCTGGTTCCACACTTTGTACTGAGGTCTGACTGCTTATTACTGGATGCATAGGTGAGTGAGACTCCTCCCAGGTCCCTTGGTGTATATATGGTGCTAGATCCCGCAACACCCACAAGGACACTTTTGTTTGTGGGTGGATATCTATTTTGTTGTTTAAAAAAGGGGGATAAAAAGGAAGAATGTCTAACATTACCATGATGCTAATATCATTCTCCAGAGTGGTCATTCTGACGCATCCCTATCACATTATTACAAGCCTATGTGCACAGCTCATTTTGCATAAAAGTAGAAACATATAAATGTAGAAACAAAGATCCCTGTACAATGTGAAATATTTCATCTTTATGTTTTCGAGCATGAAGGTGGTTAATCTGTTCTCTTACTACCAAAACAGCAAAGAAGATACAAGGCCACATTTTGTACCAGTGAAATGTACCAGCCATGTACTATCATTAGAAAAGAGTGATTAGTTATGGTTAGTTTGGTCAGAGAGTAGTATAGTTAGTCCATAAGTATAAAACATAAATGTTTTTTCAGTATGAATGCATTTTATATTGTCTGTTACAGTAATCTTAAAAACATTACAGAACTTTATGATATTAGAATGAGTTCTAAATTGTAAATTTTACAGTTCTTCTACTTGGTACCGCAATCATGATAAAAGTAAATAATTATCTTTTCTTTCTTATTATGTTAATGTCTTGGGTAATGAAGCATTTTAGCTTATTTAATATTTAAAAGATAAAATTGGAAACTATACTTTTATGGTTTTCAGTTATTCTGTAGTTTTATCTTAAACAAAAATCTCTATACATTTTGAAGTATTATATACCTGCAGTGTATAGAGACATATACTAATGTATGTATAAGACCAAAAAAAAGGTATTCAATATATTTGTTTAAGTAAATAGTCAATAGTTATAATGTTAAACTGTTAAAATTCACTGAAAATGAATAGAAGGATGAATTGACAATGAAGACTGATACCTTACTCTCAATTTTTGTGGAATGTTTGAAGCCATCAAAAATAGAGTCAAAGGACAAAGTGGACAACTAATCTGTACTTGAAATGTTTTCTGTGAGACTTGGTATTCTTTTACTGGACTTTGCAGCATCAATCATGAATTATGGTACAGTAAGTTTTTAACACTACGGTATTTTGTTCCCAAAGTATCTTTTCCAAGACACTATACATTTTTTTAAAAAGCATTAAATAAGCAGTCGGAGATATAAGGAGTCATAGATATAAGCTATAGAAATGTTCCTTTTTCCTTTCTTTTCAACATTTTGAATATCTTGAGGGCTTTTCATTGCAGATTCCCACTGCTCTAACCGAAAAAAAAAATACTTTTATTTCTAAGCTTACTAAGTATTTTTCTTTTTCATGGTTCATGGTTTTGTGAATAATGTATATATTAAATAAGATAATCAAGAGAGAGTACTATCATTACGACAACTTAAAGAAACAAAGCAATGACTTAGAATTTCTAAGATGAAATCTAACTTTTTTTTTTTTTTTTTGTGGTATGCGGGCCTCTCACTGCTGTGGCCTCTTCCATTGCTGAGCACAGGCTCCGGACACACAGGCCCAGTGGCCATGGCCCACGGGCCCAGCCGCTCCGCGGCACGCGGGACCCTCCCAGACCGGGGCACGAACCAGTGTCCCCTGCATCGGCAGGCGGACTCTCAATCACTGCACCACCAGGGAAGCCCAAATCAAACATTTTTTAAGGCACATAATCACAAAACCTCTTTTGGTTGATTATCTTTCCATTAATTCCCTTCCAGTTAGAGTTTCTCAAATAAATCTCTTGACATATAAATCCAAAGTGTTCATCAGCACTACTATGATTCTATTTCTTTATACTTTTATATTCATTCAGGCATGGAATGTACTAATATAATGTTAGAAGGAAAAAAATAGTTGAATAGGCAGTAAAGACGGTTTTAGTATATAATCCTTATTTTGTTCATCCCTCTACCTCCATCTCCTTCTCTTTTCAACACTTTATAATTCCATTGTGGCTCAATACTATTATGAAAATGTTATTTATGAGTGTTGATTATTGCCTGTGGAAGTTATAAAGTAGTAAGTTATGTGTATTAATCAAAACATATGAGTATCTATGTTATGTGTATGCCAATATATATACACACATCTCTAAGTAATAAGATTTCCTTTATAATATACCTATAAGAACGACGGCAAAAGGGCATTTTTAATATCCTGAACTCAAGTTCGGAATTGTGCTGATGCTGCTTGGACTTGTGCTAAAGAACTAGGACAAGTTCTTTATCCTAAGTCTCTAAGTTCTTTATCCTTTGAGATAAGAAACAGAGTTCTTGGTCCCTGATTAACCTTGGCATAAACCTTTTACAAAGGGAATGATTAAGAGGTTAATTTAATGGGTTTTTTTATTCAAATCCTATTCAGATGAACTGCACACAACTACATATTGTATTGTTAGAATAGAAAGTCAAGTGATCTTGTCTAAAAATATGTTTTAAAGGCAGTTTCTCTCACCATTAACACAAGGAACTTCAGTAAGGTGATCACAACTCTTTCTTCCCACTGGGCCTTTTCTCCCCAGTTCCTTCCTCATGAGCAGCAAAGTAAATGCTACCTGTGTCTCAGAATCCTTATGTTCAAAATTAACCTGGTTCTACACTGGACAGTTATGGAATAGTAGTGTAGGCTGTACTGCATTCCCCTCCTTTAACATTAGTTTTAATTGGAAAAAATCTTACTCTGATGTGCTGCTTTCAGGACCCTCATGATTCTGGACCTTTCTCAACTTAACAACTGTATCTACTAATTTCTTCAGATATGGGGCTCATCCTGGCTGTAGGTAGGGGACAGAGCTTTCATGTGTCCACCATTGTTGCTGACCTAGGCACCTCTGTCCCATATCCTGGTATGGAAGTTCATTTTTTAAATTGTTCACCCATAGGATTGGGACACCATCTTTTTCTTGCCAGTCCCTCACACTTGGACAGCACTCCTGCTTCTAAACACCTGTGACTATGGTCCTGTTTCCTGATGCAGATTGCTTTCATGGATATCTAAATATCATGAGCTCCTAGATTCTGTTGCCATAGCACACTCAACTGCCTGTTAGGACATCCTGGGTTCATGTGCTGGATTTCCTTCATGTCAACTACTTGTCTGCAGGAGTACATCTATTTAATAATTTAATAATTTCAAAGCATGTTTGCTCTACCAGGACATTTCCTGGGGATGATAGGCATTTGTTTTATCCTTAAGGAGTCCAAATGCTACTTGGAGAACAAAATATGTTAAAAGTAGATGGTCCTAAAAGAATACAAGTGTTCCCGAATTAAGATGGGATAGAAGAAAGGAGGAAATGGCAGTAGAGCTTGCTAGAGGAGGTGACCGCACTTATGTAGATAATTAATGATTATTATTTAAAACAATGTCCAGTGGAATTATATCTGCCTCCATGTTTCTCTACTTACACTGATAATTCAGAGAAATTATATCTGATAAAGAAAGAACACCAATGAGCAGCTCTTTAGTCTTATTCAATTTGTCTGCATTTCAGCCAAAATTGATTTAAGGTGTCACTGCTCCCCCTCTTCTCTTGGTGATGATAACTGTGATGACAACAATGGTGATGATGATGAGTGTTCGTATATTCCAAGAAGTTTGCTAAACAGCTTTATAGCCTTGCATACCAGATCCCATTTGGTCCTTGTAGTGGGTAGGATTTTAAGATGGCCCCTGATTCCTGGCTGCTGGTGTACACACAACTTCTCCTAATATTCAATCAAACACTAATCTCGGTACTGCCATGAAGGGATTTTGCAGCTGTAATTAAGGTTTCAAATCAGCTGACCTTAAGATAGGGGTATTATTCAGGTGGGACTGAATTAATCATATGAGTCCTTTTTAAATCTGATCACAGACACAGGAAGCCAGAGAGATCCAAAGCATGAAAAGGATTCACTGCTGGCTTTGAGGAGCCACATGGTAAGGAAGTGGGTGGCCTCCAGGATCTGAGAGTGATTCCTGGATGACCATCAGGAAGGAATCAAGGGCCTCAGACTCTATTCAACTGAGAAACTAAATTCTTCCATGACCACAGGAGCTTGAAAGAGGACTCTGAACTCCAAATGACATCAGGGCCTGACTGATACCATGGTTTTAGAATTGTGAGACTCTGAACAAAAAACATAATTGAGCCCATCCAGGCTTCTGACCTACAGAACTGTGAGATAAGAAATGGGTATTGTTTGTTTGTTTTTATTTTTTATTAGGGTATAGTTGTTTTACAATTTTGTGATAGTTTCTACTGTACAGAGAAGTAAAGTAGAGTTCCCTGTGCTCTACAGCAGGTTCTCATTAGTTATCTATTTTACACATATTAGTGTATGTATGTCAATCCCAATCTCCCAATTCATTCTACCCCCTTTTTCCCACCTTGGTGTCCATATATTTGTTCTCTACATCTTTGTCTCTATTTCTGCCTTGCAAACAGGTTCACCTGTACCATTTTTCTAGATTCCACATATATGCATTAATATGATATTTGTTTTTCTCTTTCTGACTTACTTCATTCTGTATGACAATCTCTAGGTCCACACGTACAATCCATGTCTCTACAAATGACCCAATTTCATTCCTTTTTATGGCTGAGTAATATTCCATTGTATATATGTACCACATCTTCTTTATGCATTCTTCTGTCGATGCACATTTTGTTTGCTTCCATGACCTGGCTTTTGTAAATAGTGCTGCAAAAATACATGCACCAAAATGTCCATTGGATATTGTTTTGAGGTACTAAGTTTGTCATGCAAAAATAGAAAACAGATACAATTGTCCTAACCAATAAATTAGTAGCATCATTTTACTCAATTTAAGGTGAGAAAAGTGAAATTTTAGGACTTTACCTGTTTTGCTCATATTTACCATGTATCAGTATGGTTGATAATGCAAAACACAGAACTACAATATTGTGAAGATAATACTTTCAAATTACACTAGTTTTATTTTGATGTTATGACTAAGAATTTTTGCCTGCTAAATATATGCACAAGAAATTACAATCTTTTCACCCTAAGTCTAGTTACAAACATGGACAAAGAAGTCTGAAATGACTTTTATGTCCTTAAGTGCAGAAGCAATATTTAGAAAATGCTCCAAATTTTATTTAAGGTGAGGAAATGTCCTTTCTTCAGCATTTAATCTATAATTTTACACATTTTTCCAGGTACAGTTTGTAGCCACAGGATTCAGGAAGATATTTCTCCTTAACTAAGGCCTGGATGGGTCATGGAAGAGAAGCCTAAAGAGAGCTACGTTCATGCCTTAACCCTCTCCCATCTTGGAATGGCAGAAGAATGAGGAACAGATGGCAGGATGAATTATGTGTGTGTGTGTGCGTGTGTGTGTGTATGAGAAAGCAAGAGACTGAGAGAGAGAAATGGCAGAGACAGAAAGTTATGGCTCTCCACATCATGATAAAGAGCACATGTAGGGCTTCCCTGGTGGCACAGTGGTTGAGAGTCTGCCTGCCGATGCAGGGTATGTGGGTTCGTGCCCCGGTCTGGGAAGATCCCACTTGCCATGGAGCGGCTGGGCCTGTGAGCCATGGCCGCTGAGCCTGCACGTCTGGAGCCTGTGCTCTGCAACGGGAGAGGCCACAACAGTGAGAGCAAAAAAAAAAAAAAAAAAAAAAAAAAAGCACATGTAAAGATTTAAGGCAATTATCTCAAAAACATATATAAGGGTAAAAAGGGAAATTAGAGGGGTTTCTTGGTTTGAACTCTTTTGACTACGACACTGATTATTTAAATCCTGACTTTGTTTTCACAAATTTAAAATATATTTTTTGAATTATGGACTGACTCATGCTTCCCTGCTTCCACCTCCTCCTCCTCCTCCTCCTCATTCTTTAGTTGTTCTATACAATGGGAACTGAGAACAAAACAATTTGTCAATTGTTTGCAGACACAAAGACAAAATTCTTTTACAGGTAGTCCTGTTGCCTACGGAAACGATATTTATTAAGAAGCATAAGAATCAAGGTCGGGGGGACCTTCAAGATGGTGGAGGAGTAAGACATGGAGATCACCTTCCTCCACACAAATACATCAGAAATACATCTACATGTGGAACAACTCTTACAGAACACCTACTGAACGCTGGCAGAAGACCTCAGACTTCCCAAAAGGCAAGACACTCCTCACGTACATGGGTAGGGCAAAAGAAAAAACAGAAACAAAAGAATAAGAATGGGACCTGCACCTCTGGGAGGGAGCTATGAAGGAGGAAAAGTTTCCACACACTAGGAAGCCCCGTCACTGGAGGAGACAGGGGGTTGCAGGGGGTGGGGGGAGCTTCAGAGCCATGGAGGAGAGTGCAGCAACAGGGGTGCACAGGGCAAAGCAGGAAGATTCCTGCACAGAGGATCGGTGTTGACCAGCACTCACCAGCCTGAGATGCTTGTCTGATCACCCACTGGGGCAGGTGGGGGTTAGGAACTGAGGCTCAAGCTTCTTCGGAGGACAGATCCCAGGGAGAAGACTGGGGTTGGCTGTGTGAACACAGCCTGAAGGGGGTTAGTGCACCAAGCTAGCTGGGAAGGAGTCCGGAAAAAAGTCTGGAACTGCCTAAGAAGCAAGAGACCATTGTTTCAGGGTGCACGAGGAGAGGGGATTCAGAACACTGCCTAAATGAACTCCAGAGACGGGTACAGGTGGCGATAAGCATGGACACCAAAGACGGGCATGAGATGCTAAGGCTGCTGCTGCTGCTAAGGCTGCTGCACCAAGGACACTGTGTGCAAGCACAGGTCACTATCTACACCTCCCCTCCCAGGAGGCTGTGCAGCCCATCACTGCCAGGGTCCTGTGATCCAGGGACAACTTCCCCAGGAGAACACACGGCATGCCTCAGGCTGTTGCAACATCATGCTGGCTTCTGCCGCCACAAGCTTGCCCTGCATTCCAATTATAACTGCCATACCCCTCCCTCCCCCTGGCCTGAGTGAGCCAGATCCCCTTAATCAGCTGCTACTTTAACCCCATCCTCTATGGGTGGGAAAACCCCAGTGACCTACACACACAGGTGGGACCAAATCCAAAACTGAACCCCAGGAGCTGTGAACAAAGAAGAGAAAGGGAAATTTCTCCCAGCAGCCTCAGGAGCAGTGGATTAAAGCTCCACAATCAACTTGATGTACCATGTATCTGTGGAATACATGAATACACAATGAATCATCACAAAATTGAGGTGCTGGTCTTTGGGAGCAACTGTAGACTTGGGGTTTACTTTCTGCATTTAATTTGTTTCTAGTTTTATGTTTATCTTAGTTTAGTATTTAGAGCTTATTATCATTGGTAGATTTGTTTATTGATTTGGTTGCTCTCTTCCTTTATTTAAGAAAAATATATATCTTTTTCCTTTTTCTCTTTTGGTGAGTGTGTATATGTATGGTTCTTTGTGTGATTTTGTCTGTATAGACTTGCTTTTACCATTTGAACTAGTGTTCTGTCTGTCCTTTTTTTTTTTCTGGTATAGTTTTTAGTGCTTGTTATCATTAGTGGATTTGTTTTCTGGTTTGGTTGCTCTCTTATTTCTTTCTTTTTTTAATGTTTAATAATATTTTATAAATTTTTTATTTTAATAATTTTATTTTTTCTTTCTTTCCTTCTTTTTTTTCTCCCTTTTCTTCAGAGCCATGGGGCTGACAGGGTCTTGCTGATCTGACCGGGTGTCAGGCCTGAGCCTCTGAGGTAGGAGAGCCGAGTTCAGTACATTGGTCCACCAGAGACCTACCAGCCCCACATAATGTCAAACGGTGAAAGCTCCCCCAGAGATCTCTATCTCAATGCTAAGACCCAGCACCACTCAATGAACAGCAAGCTACAGTGCTGGACACCCTATGCCAAACAAATAACAAGACAGGAACACAACCCCACCCATTAACAGAGAGGCTGCCTAAAATCATATTAACTTCACAGACACCCCAAAACACACCACCGACATGGTCCTGTCCACCAGAAAGACAAGATCCAGCCTCAACCACCAGAACTCAGGCACAAGTCCCCTCCCTTTTCTTCAGATCTGTGTGGTTGACAGGGTCATTGTGCTCCAGCCAGGTGTCAGACATGAGCCTCTGAGGTGGGAGAGCCAAGTTCAGGACATTGGTCCAACAGAGACCACCCGGCCCCATGTAATATCAAGTGGTAAAAGCTCTCCCAGAGATCTCCATCTCAATGCTAAGACCCAGAAGCACTCAATGTCCAGCAAGCTACAGTGCTGGACACACTATGCCAAACAACTAGCAAGACGGGAACACAACCTCATCTATTAACAGAGAGGCTGCCTAAAATCATAATAAGTTCACAGATATCCCAAAACACACCACTGGACACGGTCCTGCTCACAAAAAGAAAAGATCCAGCCTCAACCACCAGAACACAGGCACCAGTCCCCTCCACCAGGAAGCCTACACAATACACTGAAACAACCTTACCCACTGTGGGCAGACACCAAAAACAATGGTGACTATGAACTTGCAGCCTGCAAAAAGGAGATCACATACACAGTAAGTTAAACAAAATGAGAAGACAAAGAAACACACAGCAGATGAAGGAGCAAGGTAAGAACCCACCAGACCAAACAAGTAAACAGTAAATAGGCAGTCTACCTGAAAATGAATTAAGAGTAATGATAGTAAACACAATTTAAAATCTTGGAAATAGAATGGAAAAAATAAAAGAAACATTTAAGAACTAAAGAGCAAAAAACAAACATGATGAACAACACAATAAATGAAATTAAAAACTCTGTAGAAGGAATCAATAGCAGAATAACTGAAGCAGAAGAATGGATAAGTGATCTGGAAGATAAAATAGTGGAATTAACTACCGCAGAGCAGAAAAAAGAAAAAGGAATTAAAAGAATTAAGGACAGTCTCAGAGACTTCTGGGACAACATTAAACACACCAACATTCGAATTATAGGGGTCCCTGAATAAGAAGAGAAAAAGAAAGTGTCAGAGAATATTTGAAGAGATTATAGTTGAAAACTTCTCTAATATGGGAAAGGAAATAGTCAATCAAGCCCAGGAAGAACAGAGAGTCCCATACAGGATAAATCCAAGGAGAAACACACCAAGACACATATTAATCAAACTATCAAAAATTAAATACAAAGAAAAATAGTAAAAGCAGCAAGGAAAAGGCAACAAATAACAAAAAATGGAAACCTGATAAGTTTAAAAGCTGATTTTTCAGCAGAAACACTGCAAGCCAGAAGGGAGTGGCAGGACGTATTTAAAGTGGATGAAAGAGAAAAACCTACAACCAAGATTACTCTACCCAGCAAGAGTCTCATTCAGATCGATGGAGAAATTAAAATCTTTACAGAGAAGCGAAAGCTAAGAGAATTCAGCACCACCAAAGAAGCTTTACAACAAATCCTAAAGGAACTTCTGTAGGCAGGAAACACAAAAGAAGGAAAAGACCTACAATAACAAACCCAGAACAATTAGGAAAATGGTAATGGGAACACACATATCAATAACTGACTTAAATGTAAATGGATTAAATGCTGCAACCAAAAGACATAGACTGGCTGAATGGATACAAAAACAAGACCCGTATATATGCTGTCTACAAGAGACCCACTTCAGACCTAAGGACACATACAGACTAAAAGTGAGGGGACGGAAAAAGTTATTCCATACAAATGGAAATCAAAAGAAAGCTGGAGTAGCAATTCTCATATCAGACAAAATAGACTTTAAAAAAAGGACCATTACAAGAGACAAAGAAGGATACTACATAATGATCAAGGGATGAACCCAAGAAGAAGATATAACAATTGTAAATATTTATGCATGCAACATAGGAGCACCTCAATACATAAGACAAATGCTAACAGCAAAAAAAGGGAAAATTGACAGTAACACAAATATAGTAGGGTTATTCAACACTCATTTACACCAATGGACAGATCATTCAAACAGAAAAGGAAACACAAGGTTTAAATGACACATTAGAACAGATAGACTTAATTGATATTTATAAGACATTCTATCCAAAAACAGCAGAATACACTTTCTTCTCAAATGCTCATGGAACATCCTCCAGGATAGATCATATCTAGGGTCACAAATCAAGCCTTGGTAAATTTAAGAAAATTGAAATTGTTTTGGGTATCTTTTCCGACCACAATGCTGTGGGACCACATATCAAATACAGGATAAAATCTGTAAAAAATACAAACACATGGAGGCTAAACACTACACTACTAAACAACCAAGAGATCACTGAAGAATTCAGAGGAAATAAAAAAAATCCATAGAAACACATGACAATGAAAACACGACGACCCAAAACCTAAGGGATGCAGCAAAAGCTGTTCTAAGAGGGAAGTTTATAGCAATACATTCCTACCTCAAGAAACAAGAAACATCTCAAGTAAACAACCTACCTTTACACCTAAAGCAATTAGAGAAAGAAGAACAACCCCTTCCCCAAAAAAATTAGCAGAAAGAAAGAAATCATAAAGTTCAGATCAGAAATAAATGATAAAAAATGAAGGAAACAATAGCAAAGATCAATAAAATGAAAAGCTGATCCTTTGAGAAGTTACCAAATTGATAAACCATTATCCAGACACATAAAGAAAAAAAGGGAACAGACTCAAATCACCAGAATTAGAAATGAAAAAGGAGAAGTAACAACTTACACTGCAAAAATACAAAGGATCATGAGAGATGACTAAAAGTAACTATATGCCAATAAAATAGACAACGTGGAAGAAATGGGCAAATTCTTAGAAATGCACAATCTTCCTCGACTGAATCAGGAAGAAAGAGGAAATATGAACAGACCAATCACAAGCACTGAAATTGAAACTGTGATTAAAAATCTTCCAACAAACAAAAGCCCAGGACCAGATGGCTTCACAGGTGAATTCTATCAAACATTTAGAGAAAAGCTAACACCTATCCTTCTCAAACTCTTCCAAAATATAGCAGAGGGTGGAACACTCCCTCACTCATTCTATGAGGCCACCATCACCCTGAAACCAAACCAGATAAAGATGTCACAAAGAAAACTAGATGCCAATATCATTGATGAGCAAAGATGCAAAACTCCTCAACAAAATACTAGCAAACAGAATCTAAAAGCACATTAAAAGGATCAGACACCCTGATCAAGTGGGGTTTTTCCCAGGAATGCAAGTTTTCTTCAATATACACAAAACAATCAATGTGATAGACCATATAAACAAATTGAAGGATAAGAACCATATGATCATCTTAATATATGCAGAAAAAGTTTTGACTAAATTCAACAATAATTTATGATAAAAACACTCCAGAAAGTAGGCATAGAGGGAACCTACCTCAACATAGTAAAAGTCACATATGACAAACCCACCGCCAACATCATTCTGAATGGTGAAAAACTGAAACCATTTCCACTAAAATCAGGAAGGTTGCCTACTCTCACCACTATTAGTCAACATAGTTTTGGAAGTTTTAGCTATGGCAATCAGATAGGAAAAAGAAATGAAAGGAATCCAAATCGGAAAAAAAGAATTAAAACTGTCACTGCTTGCATATGACATGATACTACATATAGAGTCCTAAACATGCTGGCAGGAAACTTCTATAGCTAATCAATGAATTTGGTAAAGTAGCAGGATACAAAATTAATGCACAGAAATCTCTTGATTTCCTATACACTAAAAATGAAAAATCTGAAAGAGAAATTAACAAAACACTCCCATTTACCACTGCATCAAAAAGAATAAAATACCTAGGAATAAACCTCCTAAGGAGACAAAAGACCTGTATGCAGAAAACTATAAGACACTGATGAAAGAAATTAAAGATGATACAAACAGCTGGAGAGATATTCCGTGTCCTTGGATTGGAAGAATCAACATTGTGAAAATGACTTTACTACCCAAAGCATCTATACATTCAATGCAATCCCTATCAAACTACCAAAGGCGTTTTTCACAGAAGTAGAACCAAAAATTTCACAGTTTGTATGGAAACACAAAAGACCCCTAATAGCCAAGGCAATATTGAGAGAGAAAAATGGAGCTGGAGGAATCAGACTCCCTGACTTCATACTATACTACAAAGCTACAGTAATCTAGATAATATGTTACTCACACAAAAACAGAAATATAGGTCAATGGAACAGGATAGAAATCCCAGAGATATACCCATGCACATATGGTCACTGTACCTTTGATAAAGGAGGCAAGAATATACAGTGTAGAAAAGACAGTCTCTTCAATAAGTGGTGCTGGGAAAACTGGACAGCTACATGTAAAAGAATTAAATTAGAGCACTCCTTAACACCATACACAAAAATAAAGTGAAAATGGATTAAAGAACTAAATGTAAGGCCAGACGCTATAAAATTCTTAGAGGAAACTATAGGAAAAGCACTCTTTGACATAAATCACAGCAAGATCATTTTTGACCCACCTCATAGAGAAATTGAAATAAAAACAAAGATAAACAAATGGGACTTAACCTAATGAAAGTTGAAAGCTTTTGCACAGCAAAGGAAAACATAAACAAGATGAAAAGACAACCCTCAGAATGGAAGAAAATATTTGCAAATGAAGCAACAGACAAAGGATTAATCTCCAAAATATACAAACAGCTCATGCAGGTCAGTATCAAAAAAACAAACAACAGAATCCAAAAATGGACAGAAGACTTAAACAGACATTTCTCCAAAGAAGATATACAGATTGGAAACAAACACATGAAAGGATCAACTTCACTAATCATTAGAGAAATGCAAATCAAAGCTACAATGAGGTATCCCCTCACACCGGTCAGAAGGGCCATCATCAAAAAATCTACAAAAAATAAATGCTGGAGAGGTTGTGGAGAAAGGGAGCCCTCT
The DNA here is from genome assembly GCF_963455315.2 of Globicephala melas. NCBI lineage: Eukaryota > Metazoa > Chordata > Mammalia > Artiodactyla > Delphinidae > Globicephala > Globicephala melas. The sequence continues at coordinate 57,301,571 of NC_083324.2, forward strand.
TGCACTGTTGGTGGGAATGTATATTGATACAGTCACTATGGAAACAGTATGGAGTTTCTTAAAATCTAAAAATAGAACTACCATACAACCCAGCAATCCCAGTACTGGGCATATTACCCTAGGAAAACATAAATGAAAAGATTCATGTACCACAATGTTCATTGCAGCTTTATTTACAATAGCCAGGACATGGAAGCAACCTATGTGTCCATCAACAGATGAATGGATAAAGAAGATGTGGCACATATATGCAATGGAATATTACTCAGTCATGAAAAGAAATGAAATTGAGTTATTTGTAGTGAGGTGGATGGACCTAGAGACTGTCATACAGAGTGAAGTAAGTCAGAAAGAGAGAAACAAATACTGTATGCTAACACATATATATGGAATCTAAAAAAAGAAATAAATGGTTCTGAAGAACCTAGGGTCAAGCCAGGAATAAGATGCTGACATAGAGAAAGGACTTGAGGACACGGGGAGGGGGATGGGTAAGCTGGGATGAAGTGAGATGGTGGCATGGACATATATACACTACCAAATGTAAAATAGATAGCTAGTGGGAAGCAGCTGCACAGCACAGGGAGATCAGCTTGGTGCTTTGTGTCCACCTAAAGAGGTGGGTTAGGGAGTGTGGGAGGGAGACTCAAGAGGGAGGAGATATGGGGATATATGTATAGATATAGCTGATTCAGTTTGTTATACAGCAGCAACTAACACAACATTGTAAAGCAATTATACTCCAATAAAGATGTTAAAAAAAAAAAGATTCAAGATTATTCCCAGCACCCCTTCCAGAGAGGCTCTGAATACCTAAAATATCCCTGCAAGGAACAATATTAAAAACCTGCTAACCCTGGAGCTACAGTGCTGATTTAGACACACTACCTATTATCAAAAATACTACAGACAATAAATGCTTGAGAGGGTGTGGAGAAAAGGGAACCCTCTTGCACTGTTGGTGGGAAAGTAAATTTTATACAGCCACTATGGAGAACAGTTTGTAGGTTCCTTAGAAAACTAAAAATAGAATTACCATATGATCCAGCAATCCCACTACTGGGCATGTACTCAGAGACAACCATAATTCACAAAGACACATGCACCTCAATGTTCATTGCAACACTATTTACAATAGCCAGGTCATGGAAGCAACCTAAATGCCCATCAACAGACAAATGGATAAAGAAGATGTGGTACTTATATACATTGGAATATTACTCAACCATAAAAGGGAATGAAATTGTGTCATTTGTAGAGACGTTGATGTACCTAGAGACTGTTATACAGAGTGAAGTAAGTCAGAAAGAGAAAAATAAATATTGTATATTAATGCATATATGTGGAATATAGAAAATGGTACAGATGAACCTGTCTGCAAGGCAGAAATAGAGACACAGATGTAGAGAACAAATGTATGGATATGAAGGGGGAAAAAGGGGTGGGATGAATTGGGAGATTGGGATTGACATACAAACACTAATATGTATAAAATAGATAACTAATGAGAACCTGCTGTATAGCACAGGGGACTCCACTTCGCTGTACAGTAGAAACAAGCACAACATTTTAAAACAACTATACCCCAATTAAAATAAAATACTAGACTCATATATGTTGATACTTTCAAGCTTACTTGGACAAATAAAGTTGAATAATTATAATAGCAGCCACTTAATTGTGCTTACTATATGCCAGGCACCTGCTCATGGTAATTGTATATGTATCATCTCATTTAGTCTTCATAACAACATTATTGCATAGGCATAACTACATCCCGTTTTAGATATTGAGGCAGTGTGGTTCAATTTGTGCATGGTCATGCTGGTAGTTAGTGCTGGAGCTGGGAACACACACCCAAGTAGTCAGCCTTCAGAAACTGTGCTCTAACCACTGATGTTGACAGAATTTATTTTCCAAAGATGTTTGCAACAATATTCCATATCCAACTTGTTTTTCTTACAAAGCACTATTGGCATACTTCCCCTTAGCCTATGCTACTTTTTCTTAAATCTAAGCAAGTTTGGGACTAAGTTAGAAATGACACTATAATATTCAAGGCCATGTAATAAAGCTTTTCTGATTCTCTGTTGAGCTGTACACTTTTGGAGCCCTGAGCTGCCATGTAAACAGTGTGACAACCCTGGCATCAACACGGTGTGAAGAAGCCCAATTTCATCAAGATGAGAGACCATGGAGAGGCCCTGAGTCTTCATGAAGATGGAGAGATGGCCAGGAAGCCTCCAGTGGCTTCAGTATCTGTACTACTGCGGCCCCAGCCTCCATCTGAATTCAAACATATGTGAGGCCTGAGGCAGAACTGCCTGGCCCAACCATTCCCAAATTTCTAACCCCAAAAGCCTGAGACAATGAAACAATTGTTGTTTGAAACATAGCATTTAGGGTGACTTGTTACATATCAATAATGACTGAAACACCCTTTCTATAGAAGATAAGTGGACTCAGTTAAAAATGAAGTACCTGTAATTACTATATATACTACTTAAAAATGTGTTTTAATTGTAAGTTTACATCTTGGTATATGTACTGGTTTCTCAAATAGAAATAGTCTTACTATGATATCAATTTTAAATTAATAGTATTTAAAAAATTTTATTTTATATTGGAGTATATTTGATTAACAATGTTGTGTTAGTTTCAGCTGTACAGCAAAGTAATTCAGTTATACACATACATGTATTTATTCTTTTTCAAATTATTTTCCCATTTAGTTTGTTACAGAATATTGAGCAGAGTTCCCTGTGCTATACGGTAGGTCCTTATTGGTATAAGTAGTGTGTAAAACTTGTGTGGAGACACAAAATAACCTGAGTAGCCAAAAGCAATCTTGAGAAAGAAAAGTGGAGTTGGAGGAATCAGCATCCCTAACTTCGGACTATACTACAAAACTATAGCCATCAAAACAGTATGGTATGGGCACAAAAACATAAATATAAATCAATGGAACAGGAACAGCACCTATGGTCAATTAATCTATGACAAAGGAGACAAGACTATACAATGGAGAAAAGACAGTCTCTTCAATAAATGGTGCTGGGAAAACTGGACAGCTACATGTAAAAGAATAAAATTAGAACACTCCCTAACACCATACACAAAAATAAACTCAAAATAGATTAAACACTTAAATGTAAGACCTGATACTATAAAACTCTTAGAGGAAAACATAGGCAGATCACACTTTGACATAAACTGCAGCAACACTTTTTTCAATCTGTCTCCTAGAGTAGAGGAAATAAAAACAAAAATAAACAAATAGGACCCAATTAAACTCAGAATGTTTTTGCATGGAAAAGGCAACCATAAACAAAATGAAAAGGGAACCCACAGAATGGGAGAAGATATTTGCAAATGATGTGACTGACAAGGGATTAATATCCAAAATTTACACACAGCTTATGCAGCTCAATATAAAAAAAAAAAAAACAATCAAAAAATGAGCAGAAGGCCTAAATAGACATTTTTCCAAAGAAGCCATACAGTTGGGCAACAGGCACAGGAAAAGATGCTCAACATTGCTAATTATTAGAAAAAAAAAAAACTACAATGAGATATCACCTCACACGGGTCAGAATTGCCACTATCAAAAATTCTACAAACAATAAATGCTGGAGAGGGTGTGGAGAAAGAGGAAACCTCCTACACTGTTGGTGGGAATGTGAGTTGGTAAAGCCATGATGGAGTTTCCTTAAGAAACTAAAATAGAGGTACCATGTGATCTAGGAATCCCACTCCTGGGTATATATCTGGAGAAAAACATGATTCAAAAGGATATGTGCACCCCAATGTTCATAGCAGCACTATTTACAATAACCAAGACATGGAAACAACCTAAATGTCCATCAATGGAGGAATGGATACAATAGATGTGGTACATATATACAGTGGAATATTAATCAGCCATAAAAAAAGAATGAAATAATGCCAATTGCAGCAACATGGATGGACCTGGAGATTATCATACTAAGTGAAATAAGTCAGACAGAGAAAGACAAATATGATATTGCCAAAAAAAAAGATACAAATGAATTTATTTATAAAACAGAAACAGACTCACAGACCAAAGGGGAAAGGTGGGGGGGAGGGATATGATATCGTTTGAATCTCAAAAGTTGGTTTGATCCAATTTTCAGTTTTGTTTTGTCATCTATAGTAGCTAGATTCTAACAGTTCCACCAAATTTTAAAATAAATATAATTTACCTACCCTCTTTCCTATGTCAAATCATTTATTCAGGATGAAAGTACTCTACATACCTTAAAAATATCTCTTTTTTGTGAAACATATTCTATTTTATGAATAAGATACCACAGATCACTATAAATAATCCAGCCAGAAGACTCCTACTGGATAACAATATTAAATCAAGTGTCCTATTAAGGGGAGATTTGAAGAACAAATTAAATTCCCATTCAGTCACTCAAATAAAGAAACTGCTTGAATGCTCACCCAGTAGGCATCATCACATCACTCTGTGGGCATCTTATTTGAGAAGGACTATCCCACTGGCAAACCTATTTACTTCATATCTTTAAATATATATGTCAAGTAAATTGTGGGAACATGATTAGTTTGATTCATCTTAAATATTTGAGGATAGAATTCTTTCCAGGGGACAATCACATTAAGTACCTAGTTTTGGTGTATGCCTGGTAGGAAGATACAGAGAGTGATATTAATACATTAATATGAACTTGGAGTATCCAAATGGGCCCTAAAATAAAATATACCACTGAGATTTTACATGATGTTAGTTATAAACATGAAACAACATCGAGAATTCTAGTTCCAGTTCCATTAAACAAGTTTTTATACTAGAAGTCAATGTAATTACAATGAAATGGAACTTCAGCATTATGTTTCTAAAGAAGTACTGACCAAAGGCCAAATGTGATTACTCTCAGTGACATGATCTATTTTCTCCTAAATGTAACTGTAAAATGGCACCAAAGGAGCCATTGTCAGATTCAGATCTTTGGAGTGTGTGTGCTCGTTAAGTATAAAACACTGAACAAATATAAATGAGAAATGCATTCTTTTCAAGATTATGTTGGATATGAATTACAGTCTAAATTTCTATATTTCAGTTAATGTAACTCTAACTAGGGAAAAATAGGATATTTTAGGGTTTGAAAGGAGGTAAGAGATTACAGGAATGTGAAAAAATATCCAAACTGCCATTTTAAGCTCTTCTTCTAATTAAATTCTATTTTTTCTCTTTTGATGTTATCTATATAGATTCAAGCAACATTACAAATTCTTCTTTTCTAAAAGGAATGAAGGAAAGAAAAAGTAGAAAATTAAATAAAATTTAATTAAATTTGGCATAAAAACAACTTATTAAATGCAACATCTATTTCTTCATTTCCAGGATTGAAATAAAAATAAACTTTTAATAATGATTTCCTGAATATGTGTCTTATCTAAGTTATAGCTAGTAGACTACAATGGGAAAAAAAGGTAAACTATGAAGCAACTGTGTCACATTTAATCACTAGCCTCCATTTACTATATTTGCAGAAGTCAAAATGTACTAATAACAGACAAATGTTCTGGAGTCCCTTCATGTAGTTGGTGGCAGAGCAGGCATAAAAATCAATAGAACAAATTTTCACAGAGGTAATGTGACTTCTGTTGTTCTGCTTTTCATTAAAGACAGTGGAAATTGAAGAAAACCTATTACTGCATCCAGAATTTTTAATTGCTACCAATTAGTTTACTGCCCAAGTATATGCTTTGACACTTGCTTAGCTAGAAACTTGGACAACTTTTCATGCAAAAGAATATTACTATTCTATTACTATTCTTATACATAAGCCTGAAATACTTAGCTATTCTAATGTCTGAGCCAGTTATAGAATAACTACCTGCAAAATATCTTAAGAAAACATTGACCATCAAACTCCATTTTCTTCTGAGCTAATGTCAAATGAGTAAAGAAACTTAAAGCCAATGTTATATTGATATCTGAACTAATATGGTTTAAAAAAATTATTAAGGTTTTCAAAACAATTTCAGGTTAAACTTTTGTACCCAGAAAATGTCAGCCTCAAAAAATTTTCTGACAAATGTGATGGAGCTTCCTTGACACATTCTCATAAAAACCCTACTCTGATACCTGCATCTTTCCAAATAATTGTATTAATTTTTATGCTGTAACTAGGATTTTAGCTGTATAAATCATGTGGGAAATCCTGGTGTGTTGGTCATTGAATACTTTTAGTTTTATTATTATAAAGAAAGATTTGTAATGTAAAGAAAATTTTGTAAAATATCATAGAGAAAAATCTATAACTTATGGATCTCAAAAAATCATGTTAAAATGAATACTAATGCTCATATACATGAGATTTTAGATTGATTATTAAAAAGATACTGTTTATTACAAATTTAAATAAAACATAAAGACATGGCAAAAATACTGACTAAAGAAGAAAAACCTACTAAAACATTTAGAGTTTTTGAGAGTTAGATAAAATAAGCTACTTCACAGGTTGCTTTGTGGAAGAGGGGCTGGAAGAAGTTGCTGCTGCAGGCAGCTTGGCTTTAGGAAGACCAGACATGCAAAGCAACAAAAAACTTGAGTAGCCTGACATGGATGTTTCCAGCTGAGGTTGAACAAGGTGATGCTCTGCCTTCTTATTTTACCTCTCATATGGTAAATAATTTTACCATCTAAATTTATATTCCTGAGAGACCTTCAAGATGGTGGAGGAGTAAGACGTGGAGATCATCTTCCTCCCCACAGATACATCAAAAATACATCTACATGTGGAACAAATCCTACAGAACACCTACTGAATGCTGGCAGAAGACCTCAGACTTCCCAAAAGGCAAGAAAATCCCCATGTACATGGGTAGAGCAGGGCAAAGGAAAAAAAAAAAAAAAAAAAAACAGAGACAAAAGAATAGGGACGGGACCTGCATCTCTGGGAGGGAGATGTGAAGGAGGAAAAGTTTTGACACACTAGGGAGCACCTTCACTGGTGCGGAGAGGGAGTGGGTGGGAGGGAAGATTTGGAGCCACGGAGGAGAGCGCTGCAATAGGGGTGCAGAGGGCAAAGTGGAGAGATTCCTGCACAGAGGATTGGTGCCGACCAGTGCTCACCAACCTGAGAAGCTTGTCTGCTCACCCACCGGGGTGGGTGGGGGCTAGGAGCTGAGGCTCAGGATTCAGAGGTCAGACCACAGGGAGAGGTCTGGTGTTGGCTGCGTGAAGACAGCCCGAAGGAGACTAGTGCACCACAGCTAGCTGGTAGGGAGTCTGGGAAAATGTTTGGACTCGCTGGAGAGGCAAGAGAACATTGTTTCAGGGTGCTCGAAGAGAGGGGATTCCTGCTCCGTGTGCTCACAGAATACAGAACACCACCTAAGCAAGCTCCAGAGACAGGCATGAACCATGGCTATCAGCTCAGACCCCAGAGATGGGCATAAACTGCTAATGCTGCCGCTGCTGCCACCAAGAATCCTGTGTGCAAGCGCAGGTCACTACCCACACCCCCTGCCTGGGAGCCTGTGCAGCATGCCACTGCCAGGGTCCTGTGATCCAGGGACAGCTTCCCTGGGCGAATACACAGCCCACGTCAGGCTGTTGCAATGTCATGCTGGCCTCTGAAGTTGCAGGCTCGACCCACATTCCAATTCTGACTACCATACCTCTACCTCTCCCCAGTGTGAGTGAGCAAGAGAGCCCTAATAAGCTAATACTTTAACCACCTCCTCTTTGGGTGGGGAACAGATGCCTGAGGGTGGCCAACAAGCAGAGGTGGGGCCAAAACCAAAGCTGAATCCCAGGAGCTGTGTGAACAAAGAGAAAGGGAAATTTCTCCATGCAGCCTCAGGAGCAGCAGATTAAATCCCCACAATCAACTTGATAAACCCTGCAGCTGTGGAGTACCTGAATAGACAACAAATGCTCCCAAAATTGAGATGGTGGACTTCGGGAGCAACTGTAGAATTGGGGTTTGCTTTCTACATCTAATTTGTTTCTGGTCTTATGTTTATCTTAGTTTAGTATTTAGAGTTTATTATCATTGGTATATTTGTTTATTGATTTGGTTGCTCTCTTCCTTTTTTTCAATGTATAGATATATTTTTTTTCCTTTTTCTCTTTTAGTGAGTGTGTATGTGTATGTTTCTTTGTGTGATTTTGCCTGTTTAGGTTTGCTTTTACCATTTGTCATAGGGTTCTGTTTGTTCGTGTTTTTGTTGTTGTTGTTGTTGTTTTTTTATGAGTGCATGTATGTTACATTGTGTGATTTTGTCTGTTTAGCTTTGCTTTTGACATTTGGTTTGGGGTTCTATCTGTCTTTTTTCCCCTTCTTTTTCTTCCAAGCCGTGTGGCTGGCAGGGTCTTGGTGCTCCGGCTGGGTGTCGGGCCTGAGGCTCTGAGGTGGCAGAGCCGAGTCCAGGACGTTGGACAATCAGAGACCTCCCAGCCCCAAAGAATATCAATCAGCAAGAGCTCTCCAGACATCTCTGTCTCAACACTAAGATCCAGCTCCACCCAATGGCCAGGAAGGTCCAGTGCTGGATGTCCCATGTCAAACAACTAGCAGGACAGGAACACAACCCACCCATTAGCAGAGAGGCTGCCTAAAGCCATAGTAAGTCCACAGACACCCCCAAACACAGCACTGGAGCCGGCCCTTCCCACCAGAAGGACAAGATCCAGCCCCACCCACCAGACAACAGGCACCAGCCCCCTCCAATAGGAAGCCTACAAAAGCAACTGAACCAACCTAACCAACTGGGTGGAGACACCAAATATAATGGGAACTACAAACATGCAGCCTGTGCAGAGGAAACCCCAAACACAGTAAGTTAAACAAAATGAGAAGACAGAGAAATAAGCAGCAGTTGAAGGAGCAAGGTAAAAACCCACCAGACCAAACAAATGAAGAGGAAATAGGCACTCTACCTGAAAAAAATTCAGAGTAATGATAGTAAAGATGATCCCAATTCTCAGAAATAGAATGGAGAAAGTATAAGAAACATTTAGCAAGGACCTAGGAGAACTAAAGAGCAAACAATGATGAACAAGACAATAAATGAAATTTAAAAATACTCTAGAAGGAATCAATAGCAGAATAACTGAGGCAGAAGAATGGATAAGTGACCTGGAAGATAAAATAGTGGAAATAACTACTGCAGACCAGAATAAAGAAAAAAGAATGAAAAGAATTGAGGACAGTCTCAGAGACATCTGGGACAGCATTAAATGCACCAACATTCAAATTATAGGGGTCCCAGAAGAAGAAGAGAAAAAGAAAGGGACCGAGAAAATATTTGAAGAGATTATAGTCAAAAACTTCCCTAACATGGGAAAGGAAATAGTCAATCAAGTCCAGGAAGCACAGAGAGTCCCATACAGGATAAATCCAGGGAGAAACATGCCAAAACACATATTAATCAAACTATCAAAAATTAAATACAAAGAAAAAATATTAAAAGCAGCAACTGAAAAGCAAAAAATAACATACAAAGATATGCTCAGAAGGTTAAGAGCTGAACTTTCTGCAGAAACAATGCAAGCCAGAAGGGAGTGACAGGACATATTTAAAGTGATGAAAGGGAAAACCTACAACCAAGATTACTCTTCCTAGCAAGGATTTCATTCATATTTGACAGAGAAATCACAAGCTTTACAGGCAGGCAAAAGTTAAGTGAATTCAGCATCACCAAACCAGCTTTACAACAAATGCTAAAGGAATTTCTCTAGGTGAGAAACACAAGAGAAGAAAAGGATCCACAAAAACAAACCAAAAATAAATAAGAAAATAGTAATTGGAACATACATATCAACAATTAGCTTAAATGTACATGGATTAAATGCTTCAACCAAAAGACACAGACTGGTTGAATTGATACAAACATAAGACCCATTTATATGCTGTCTACAAGAGACCCACTTCAGACCTAGGGACGTATACAGACTGAAAGTGAGGGGATGGAAAAAGGCATTCCATGCATGCAAATCAAAAGAAAGCTTTACTAGCAATACTCATATCAGATAAAATAGAGTTTAAAATAAAGACTATTACAAGAGATAAAGAAGTACACTAAAAAATGATCAAGGGATCAATCAAAGAAGAAGATTTAACAATTGTAAATATTTATGTATCCAACATAGGAGCACCTCAATACATAGGCAAATGCTAACAGCCATAAAAGGGAAAATTGACAGTAACAAAATAATAGTAGGGGACATTAACACCCCACTTTCACCAATAGACAGATACAAAATGAAAATAAATAAAGAAACACAAGCTTTAAATGATACAATAGACCAGATAGACTTAATTGATATTTATAGGACATTCCACCCAAAAACAAGAGAATAACTTTCTTCTCAAGTGTTCATGGAACATTCTCCAGGATAGAACATATCTTGGGTCACAAATCAAGCCTCAGTAAATTTAAGGAAATTGAAGTCATATCAAGTATCTTTTTCGACCACAATGCTATGAGACTAGATATCAGTTACAGGAAAAAAACTGTAAAAAATACAAACAAATGGAAGCTAAAGAATATGCTACTAGATAACCAAGAGATCACTGAAGATATCAAAGAGGAAATCAAAAAATACCTAGAAACAAATGACAATGAAAACATGACCACCTAAAACCTATGGGATGCAGTAAAAGCAGTTCTAAGAAGGAAGATTATAGCAATACAATCCTACCTCAAGAAACAAGAAAAATCTCAAATAAACAACCTAACATTATGCCTAAAGCAACTAGAGAAAGAAGAATCAAATTCCCAAAGTTATCACAAGGAAAGAAATCACAAAGATGAAATGAGAAAGACATGAAAAAGAAATGAAGAAAATAATACCAATGATCAATAAAACTAAAAGCTGGTTCCTTGAAAAGGTAAACAAAATTGATAAACCATTAACCAGACACATCAGGAAAAAAGGATGAAGATTCAAATCAATAGAATTAGAAATGAAAAAGGAGAAGTAAAAACTGGCACTGCAGAAGTACAAAGGATCATGAGAGACTACTACAAGCAACTATATGCCAAAATATGGGCAACCAGGAAGAAATGGACAAATTCTTAGAAAAATACAATCTCCAATACTGAACTAGAAAGAAATAGAAAATTTGAACAGACCAATCTCAAGCACTGAAATTGAAACTGTGATTTTAAATCTTCCAACAAAAAAAGCCCAGGGCCAGATATCTTCACAGGTGAATTCTATCAAACAGTTAGGGAAAAGCTAACACCTATCCTTCTCAAACCCTTCCAAAATATAACAGAGGGAGGAACACTCCCAAACTCATTCTACGAGGCCACCATCACCCTGACACCAAAACCAGACAAAGATGTCACAAAATGTAAACTACAGGTCAATATCACTGATGAACATAGATGCAAAAATCCTCAGCAAAATACTAGCAAACAAAATCCAACAGCACATTAAAAGGATCATACACCATGATCAAGTGGGGTTAATCCCAGGAATGCAAGATTTCTTCAATATACACAAATCAATCAATGTGTTCACCATATTAACACATTGAAGAATAAAAACCATATGATCATCTCAATAGATGTAGAAAAAGCTTTTGAGGAAATTCAACACCCATTTATTATATAAACTCTGCAGAAAGTGGGCATAGAGGGAACCTACCTCAACATAATAAAAGCCATACATGACAAAACCACAGACATTGTTCTCAATGGTGAAAAACTGAAATCATTTCCTCTGAGATCAAGAAAAAGACAAGGTTGCCCAATCTCACCATTATTATTCAACATAGTTTTGGAAGTTTTAGCCACAGCAATCAGAGAAGAAAAAGAAATAAAAGGAATCCATATCAGAAAAGAAGAAGTAAAGCTGTCACTGTTTGCTAATGACATGATATTATACATAGAGAATCCTAAAGATGCTACCAGAAAACTCCTAGAGCTAATGAGGGAATTTGGTAAAGTAGCAGGATACAAAATTAATGCACAGAAATCTCTGGCATTCCTATACACTAAAAATGAAAAATCTGAAAGAGAAATTAAGGAAACACTCCCATTTACCATTGCAAAAAAAAGAATAAAATACCTAGGAATAAACTTACCTAAGGAGAGAAAAGACCTGTATGCAGTAAACTATAAGACACTGATGAAAGAAATTAAAGATGGTACAAACAGATGGAGAGATAAACCATGTTCTTGGATTGGAAGAATCAACATTGTGAAAATGACTATACTACCCAAAGCAATCTACAGATTCAATGCAATCCCTATCAAACTACCAATGGCATTTTCACAGAACTAGAACAAAATATTTCACAGTTTGTATGGAGACACAAAAGACCCTGAATAGCCAAAGCAATCTTGAGAAAGAAAAATGGAGCTGGAGAAATCAGGCTCCCAGACTTCAGATTTTATTACAAAACTACAGTAATCAAGACAACAGGTTAGTTGAACAAAAACAGAAATGTAGATCAATGGAAAAGGATAGAAAGCCCAGAGATAAAGCCACACACATACGGTCACCTTATTTTTGATAAAGGAAGCAAGAATATACAATGGAGAAAAGACAGCCTCTTCAATAAGTAGTGATGGGAACACTGGACAGCTACATGTAAAAGAATGAAATTAGAGCACTCCTTCACACCATACACAAAAATAAAGTGAAAGTGGCTTAAAAAACTAAATGCAAGGCCAGACACTGTAAACTCTTAGAGGAAAACATAGGCAGAAGACTCTATGGCATAAATCACAGCAAGATCCTTTTTGACCCACCTCCTAGAGAAATGGAAATAAAAACAAATGGGACCTAATGAATCTTAAAACTTTTGCACAGGAAAGGAAACCATAAACAAGATGAAAGACAAGCCTCAGAATGGGAGAAAATATTTGCAAATGAAGCAACTGACAGAGAATCTCCAAAATTTACAAGCAGTTCATGCAGCTCAATGTGAAAAAGACAAACAACCCAATCCAAAAATGGGTTAAAGACATAAATAGACATTTCTCCAAAGAAGATATACAGATTGCCAACAAATACATGAAAGGATGCTCAACCTCAGCAATCATTAGAGAAATGCAGATCAAAACTACAATGAGGTATCACCTCACACTAGTCAGAATGGTCATCATCAAAAAATCTACAGACAATAAATGCTGGAGAGAGTGTGGAGAACAGGGAGCCCTCTTGCATTGTTGGTGGGAATGTAAATTGATACAGCCATTGTGAAAAACAGTATGGAGGTTCCTTTAATAAATAAAAATAGAACTACCATACAATCCAGCCATCCCACTATTGGGCATCCCTGAGAAAACCATAATTCAAAAAGAGTCATGTACCACAGTGTTCATTGTAGCTCTATTTACAATAGCCAGGACATGGAAGCAACCTAAGTGTCCATCCAACAGATGAATGGATAAAGAAGATGTGGCACATATATACAATGGAATATTACTCAGCCATAAAAAGGAATGAAATTGAGTTATTTGTAGTGAGGTGGATGGACCTAAAGACTATCATACAGAGTGAAGTAAGTCAGAAAGAGAAAAATAAATACCGTATGCTAACACCTATATATGGAATTAAAAAAAATGTTCTGAAAAAGCTAGGGGCAGGACTGGAATAAAGATGCAGATGTAGCCAATGGACTTGAGGATGAAGTGAGAGTGGCATGAACGTATATATACTACCAAATGTAAAATAGATAGCTAGTGGGAAGCAGCCACATAGCACAGGGAGATCAGCTCGGTGTTTTTTGTCCACCTAGAGGGGTGGGATAGGGAGGCTGGGAGGGAGACACAGAGGGAGGAGATATGGGGATATATGTAAATATATAGCTTATTCACTTTGTTATAAAGCAGAAACTAAGATACCATTGTAAAGCAATTATACTCCAATAAAAATGAAAAAAAATTCTGACATCGTTTGCAATCAATAGGGTTTAAATCCCTGGTAAAATATTTTAAGGCTATCATCAAATATCATATATTCATATAAATGTATTTGGGTGAATTTTGTTTATAATCAAATGTTAATGTAAAAGGAAATAAGAAAGAAGTGAAAATTACAAGAAAATAAAATACGAAAATAAATGAAGAATTTAGAAATGAAAAGATGTGATATTTTGAGAATGGCATAAAGGAAGAAATGAAAGATGATCCAAGATGAGTAGGCTGAAGTTACTTAAGTTAATGAGGCAGATACTACTCAGATGAAATACTCTTTCACTGTGTGACAGTATTTTGCTTGTAATTATCCTTGCCATTATATTATGAAAGCCTATGACCAGTAGGCATTCAACTGTAGTCAAGCAAAATTAGGTTCATTAAGCTTGTTGTTGCAAGGGTCACTACATAACTAGGAAAACCATTGAACTGGAAAGTATTAGAATTTGTAAACTAAGGAATTACTAAAGCCACATGTGTGTGAGAAGTTAGTTTTCAGTCATTTTTGTATCTGAATGAGCTGATTTAAAAGAATTTGATCTTTTATAGTTTGTCTTCCATGTCATTATTTGGTACAGTTTCATCTGTTTTTAAAATCATAGTTCAATCTTTCAAGGTGGTTTCTATTTGAATTCTTAGTCCCCTGCTCATCACCTAGCTACTAGCGGAACTGCTTTTACTTTATTAATGAAAGAAAGCACTAAATTTATTTAATTTTTTATGGAGATCTGGCTGAAAATTTACACAAGCAGAACTTCATGTTCCATTCAAATGAGAATTTCTATGTTTCTTTGAAGACTGTGGCAAAATATGTCAAATGGATTCTTCAGGGTGAAAGTGTTGTTTATTTATTCACCAAAAATCAGAACTTTGAACTGCTATTGCTTTCTGTAATAATATAACAATCCACCATGATTGAAATTAAAATAAATGACTACACTCCAGTCCATAGGCTAAAGTAAATGAGAACTATTAAAAGTTGTATGCATAATGCTAGTACAATTTAGCCTTACCTAAAATTTGGAATTGTACGTATTTGTTCAAGAGACTGTGGTGGAGAGTGAGCATAAATAACATGATGAAGCCTCCAAGTGCCATTAGTTGCCCGTAAGTATCTAATTACTTTAACTTGTAACTTTAACAAAGGTTATGGATTCTTGATGATATATTTACAGTGGCCTCATGACTCTGAATCTGCAAGAGGTTGCCTGGCATTATCCCCAGGGTCAATGGCCATGGACATGAGAGAAAGTATCTGGTCCCCAGGGTGACCAATTCCATGACCTTGGTATTACTAGAAGACTGGTGTGGACTTGATATCCATAAACACTTCTGTCTCTGAAGTAATTATTGAGGGAAAGTTTTTTCTCTTGCTTTTAATGAGAAAACGTGAAATCAATCTACTCAACCATGTAAATGAGTTCTGCACTCGCACTTTAGGGGCCTTCTTCTTCCTTGGCCAGTTTACATAAATTCTAGGCTTTGTAAGACTTGCCCTGCATACCCACCCTGAAACCTTATCTGACGATAACCAGCACCTTGAAAATTCCTGCTAAATGTATTTTTAATATGTTCTAGTAAAATATTTGTTCAACAGAATCAATAAACCAAACACAGATTTTATTATAGGAAGGACTTTTCAACCATGCTCTTCAATTAAACAGAGCTTTCACAAATATTGAAACCTCCTCAGTGAACCAAAAATCTCACCTTCCCCACTTAAATTCAAGATGATGAAATAATGTATCTTTCAGACTTGTTATCACTTGCCATAACAATAAATGAATTTCAGTTAAATAATTATACTTAAATCTTCTTATTTGGAAAACACTTCCACAAAACAGTTGTTGTGGGTTGAATTTTGTTCCCTCAAAAGATATGTTGAAAATCTCACCCCTGGAACCTGTAAATGTGACCTTATTTGGAAACAGGGTCTTTGCAGATGTCATCAATGTAAGATAAAGTCATTAGGGTATGAACTATTCCAATATGGTTATAAGAGAATCCACAGGGAGAATTCCATGTGTCCACAGAAGAAGAGAGAGAAGTGATGTGGTTGCAAGCCAAGGAAAGCCAAGGACCTACAGGCACTGCCAGAAGCTAGGAAGAGGTGAGGAAGGATTCTTGCCAGAGTCTCAGATGGAACACAGCCCTGCTGATGCCTTGATTTCAGACTTCTAGACTCTAGAACTATGAGAGAATAAATTTCTATTGTATAGGGCACCCAGTTTGTGGTATAATCAAATTTGCCAAAGAAAGACTAGTTTGCTCTTGAAGAATAAATCTAGTAAAGTGTGGAATGCCATGATCTTATTTAATGAAATATAATTAACTCACCATATTCATAAGCAAAACCATTTAGAACCCTCCCACATGAATTTTTAATACTAATATTTTTATGTGCAAATATTCTTCTTCAATCTATGGAAGTTGTCCTAATTTAATCACATATTTTCTACAACTGATATCATAGCTAGAAGTTAGTAGATTTCAATTTTCGTGCTACTACTTAAGACAATTTACCTGATATTTCTGTCATGGTCTCCATAAACAAGGATCATGGAGGTGGCTTCTGAGACGCTAAGTAGAGGCATAGGGGTATGAAAAAAGTATTTATCCCTGTGGATAATATGCACCTATTCTGAAAAAATTTACTAAACATGAGTTCTCTTGTTTCTCTACAAAAAATGTAAATGTTGCCTCCTTAATGTTGACTCTACTGCAAAGTGATAAAGATATTTCTTGAGAATTACATTTAATAGTAATGAAAACCAGCATTACTGATGATGGTGGTCAAGTTTTTTAAAAAGCACTTACTTTGGTGAACGATAAGATGAAAATCAGGGCTTTATGATTTTCTCATATCTGCGTAGCAGTCCAGAACTATCTTCATGCACATTAGCCTTCTTTATTCCCTACTTGTCACTTCTGTTGTCAAATATTGCATTAAATGCATTGTGATAGCACAGAAGAGTGACAATTACAGAACTTCTAAGCACTATATTAAAAATTTCACAGTGTGTCAAATATCCACTGGTATATAGACCTTTTTTTTTCTTTTATTTTTTGCTATAGAAAAAATCTACATAGGTCTTCTGGAAGAAAAAAAATACATTGGGGGGGAGGAGGAAGATGGTGGAAGAGTAAGATGTGGAGAGCACCTTCCTCCCCAGAGATACATCAGAAATACATCTACACATGGAACTGCTCCTATAGAACACCCACGGATCGCTGGCAGAAGACCTCAGACCTCCCAAAAGGCAAGAAACTCCCCATGTACATGGGTAGGGCACAAGAAAAAAGAAAAAACAGAGACAAAAGAATAGGGACAGGACCTGCACCAGTGGGAGAGAGCTGTGAAGGAGGAAAGGTTTCCGCACACTAGGAAGCCCCTTCACGGGCGGAGACTGTGGGTGGCGGAGGGGGGGAAGATTCAGAGCCACAGAGGAGAGTGTAGCAAAAGGGGTGCAGAGGGCAAAGCAGAGAGATTTGCGCACAGAGGATTGGTGCCGACCAGCACTCACCAGCCCGAGAAGCTTGTCTGCTCACTCGCTGGGGTGGGCGGGGCTGGCAGCTGAGGCTCCGGCTTCCATTGGATCACAGGGAGAGGACTGGTGGTGTAAACACAGCCTGAAGGTGTTAGTGGACTACTGCTAGCCGGGAGGGAGTCCGGAAAAAAGTGTGGACCTGCCGAAGAGGCAAGAGACTTTTTCTTCCCTCTTTGTTTCCTGGTGCGTGAGGAGAGGGGATTAAAAGCGCTGCTTAAAGGAGCTCCAGAGACGGGCGCAAGCCGTGGCTAACAACGGAGACCCCAGAGACGGGCATGAGATGCTAAGGCTGCTGCTGCAGCCACCAAGAAGCCTGTGTGTGAGCGCAGGTCACTATCCACACCTCCCCTCCCGGGAGCCTGTGCAGCCCGCCACTGCCAGGGTCCCGTGATCCAGGGACAACTTCCGCGGGAGAACACATGGCACACCTCAGGCTGGTGCAAGATCACACCAGCTTCTGCCAATGCAGGCTCGCCCTGCCTCCGGAACCCTACCTCCCCCTTGGCCTGAGTGAGCCAGAGTCCCCGAATCAGTGGCTACTTTAACCCCGTCCTGTCTGAGCGAAGAACAGATGCCCTCAGATGACCTAAATGCAGAGGCAGGGCCAAATCCAAAGCTGAACCTCGGGGAGCTGTGTGAACAAAGAAGAGAAAGGGAAATTTCTTCCACCAGCCTCAGGAGCAGCAGATTAAAGCTCCAAAATCAACTTGATGTACCCTGCATCTGTGGAATACCTGAATAGACAACAAATCATCCTAAATTGAGGAGGCTTACTTTGAGAACAAGATATATTATTTTTTCCCCTTTTCCTCTTTTTGTGAGTATGTATGTGTATGCTTCTGTGTGAGATTTTGTCTGTATACCTTTGCTTTCACCATTTTTCCTAGGGTTCTGTTCGTCCATTGTTTTTTTTTAACTTAAAAAAATTATTTTTATTAATTATTTTTTATTTTAATAACTTTATTTTATTTTATCCTCTTTCTTGCTTTATTTCTACTTTTTCTCCCTTTTATTCTGAGCCATGTAGATGAAAGGCTCTTGATGCTGCAGCCAGGAGTCAGTGCTGTGCCTCAGAGGTGGGAGAGCCAACTTCACAACACTGGTCCACAAGAGATCTCACAGCTGCACATCATATCAAATGGCAAAAAACTCCCAGAGATCTCCATCTCAATGCCAAGACCCAGCTTCATTCAACGACCAGCAAGCTACAGTGCTGGACACCCTATGCCAAACAACTAGCAAGACAGGAACACAACCCCACGCATTAGCAGAGAGGCTGCCTAAAATCATAATAAGTCCACAGACACCCCAAAACACACCACCAGACGTGGACCTGCCCACCAGAAAGACAAGATCCAACCTCATCCACCAGAACACAGGCACTAGTCCCCTCCACAAGGAAGCCACACTGAACCAAACTTAGCCACTGGGGACAGACATCAAAAACAATGGGAACTACAAACCTGCAGCCTGCAAAAAGGAGACCCCAAACACAGTAAGATAAGCAAAATGAGAAGACAGAAAAACACACAGCAGATAAAGGAGCAAGGTAAAAGCCCACCAGACCTAACAAATAAATAGGAAATATGCAGTCTACCTGAAAAAGAATTCAGAATAATGATAATAAAGATGATACAAAATGTTGGAAATAGAATAGAGAAAATGCAAGAAACATTTAACAAGGACCAAGAAGAACTAAAGAGGAAACAAGCAACGATAAACAACACAATGAATGAAATTAAAAATACTCTAGAAGGGATCAATAGCAGAATAACTGAGGCAGAAGAATGGATAAGTGACCTGGAAGATAAAATAGTGGAAATAACTACTGCAGACCAGAATAAAGAAAAAAGAATGAAAAGAACTGAGGACAGTCTCAGAGACCTCTGGGACAACATTAAACGCACCAACATTCGAATCATAGGAGTCCCAGAAGAAGAAGAGAAAAAGAAAGGGACTGAGAAAATATTTGAAGAGATTATAGTTGAAAACTTCCCCAATATGGGAAAGGAAATAGTTAATCAAGTCCAGGAAGCACAGAGAGTCCCATACAGGATAAATCCAGGGAGAAACATGCCAAGACACATATTAATCATACTATCAAAAATTAAATACAAAGAAACATATTAAAAGCAGCAACAGAAAAACAACAAACAACACACAAGGGAATCCCCATAAGGTTAACAGCTGATCTTTCAGCAGAAACTCTGCAAGCCAGAAAGGAGTGGCAGGACATATATAAAGTGATGAAGGAGAAAATCCTACAACCAAGATTACTCTACCCAGCAAGAATCTCATTCAGGTTTGATGGAGAAATTAAAACCTTTACAGACAAGCAAAAACTGAGAGAGTTCAGCACCAGCAAACCAGCTTTACCACAAATGCTAAAGGAACTTCTCTAGGCAAGATACACAAGAGAAAGAAAAGACCTACAACAACGAACCCAAAACAATTAAGAAAATGGGAATAAGAACATACATATCCATAATTACCTTAAATATAAATGGATTAAATGCTCCCACCAAAAGACACACAATCAGTGAATGGATACAAAAACAAGACCCGTACATATGCTGTCTACAAGAGACCCACTTCAAACCTAGGGAAACATACAGGCTGAAAGTGAGGGGATGGAAAAAGATATTCCATGCAACTGGAAATCAAAAGAAAGCTGGAGTAGCAGTTCTTATATCAGACAAAATAGACTTTAAAATAAAGACTAAAGAATAAAGAATAAAATAAAGATAAAGAAGGACACTACATAATGATCAAGGGATCGATCTAAGAAGAAGATATAACAATTGTAAATATTTATGTACCCAACATAGGAGCACCTCAATACATAAGGCAAATACTAACAGCCATAAAAAGGGAAATCAACAGTAACACATTCATAGCAGGGGACTTTAACACCCCACTGTCACCAGTGGACAGATCATCCAAAGTGAAAATAAGTAAGGAAACACAAGCTTTAAATGATACATTAAACAAGATGGACTTAATTGATATTTATAGGACATTCTATCCAAAAACAACAGAATACAGATTTTTCTCCAGTGATCATGGAACATTCTCTAGGATAGATCATATCTTGGGTCACAAATTAAGCCTTGGTAAATTTAAGAACATTGAAATTGTATCAAGTATCTTTTCTGACAACAACACTATGAGACTAGATATCAATTACAGGAAAAGATCTGTAAAAAATACAAACACATGGAGGCTAAACAATACACTACTTAATAATGAAGTGATCACTGAAGAAATCAAAGAGGAAATCAAAAAATACCTAGAAACAAATGACAATGGAGACACAATGACCCAAAATCTATGGAATGCAGCAAAAGCAGTTCTAAGAGGGAAGTTTATAGCAATACAATCCTACCTTAAGAAACAGGAAACATCTCGAATAAACAACTTAACCTTGCACCTAAAGCAATTAGAGAAAGAAGAACAAAATACCCCAAAGTTAGCAGAAGGAAAGAAATCATAAAGATCAAATCAGAAATAAATGGAAAAGAAATGAAGGAAATGATAGCAAAGATCAATAAAACTAAAAGTTTGTTCTTTGAGAAGATAAACAAAATTGATAAACCATTAGCCAGACTCATCAAGAAAAATAGGGAGGAGACTCAAATCAATAGAATTAGAAATGAAAAAGGAGAAGTAACAACTGACAGTGCAGAAATACAAAAGATCATGAGAGATTACTACAAGCAATTCTATGTCAATGAAATGGACAACCTGGAAGAAATGGACAAATTCTTAGAAATGCACAACCTGCCAAGACTGAATCAGGAAGAAAGAGGAAATATGAACAGACCAATCACAAGCACTGAAATTGAAACTGTGATTAAAAATCTTCCAACAAACAAAAGCCCAGGACCAGATGGCTTCACAGGTGAATTCTATCAAACATTTAGAGAAGAGCTAACACCTATCCTTCTCAAACTCTTCCAAAATATAGCAGAGGGAGGAACACTCCCAAACTCATTCTATGAGGCCACCATCACCCTGATACCAAAACCAGACAAAGATGTCACAAAAAAAGAAAACGACAGGCCAATATCACTGATGAACATAAATGCAAAAATCCTCAACAAAATACTAGCAAACAGAATCCAACTCATTAAAAGGATCATATACCATGATCAAGTGGGGTTTATTCCAGGAATTCAAGGATTCTTCAATATATGCAAATCAATCAATGTGATACACCATATTAACAAATTGAAGGAGAAAAACCATATGATCATCTCAATAGATGCAGAGAAAGCTTTCGACAAAATTCAACACCTATTTATGAAAAAAACCCTGCAGAAAGTAGGCATAGAGGGATTTTTCCTCAACATAATAAACGCCATATATGACAAACCCACAGCCAACATCGTTCTCAATGGTGAAAAACTGAAAGCATTTCCACTAAGATCAGGAAGAAGACAAGCTTGCCCCCACTCACCACTCTTATTCAACATAGTTTTGGAAGTTTTAGCCACAGCAATCCGAGAAGAAAAGGAAATAAAAGGAATCCAAATTGGAAAAGAAGAAGTAAAGCTGTCACTGTTTGCAGATGACATGATAATATACATACAGGATCCTAAAGATGCTACCAGAAAACTACTAGAGCTAATCAATGAATTTGATAAAGTAGCAGGATACAAAGTTCATGAACAGAAATCTCTGGCATTCTATACACTAATGATGAAAAATCTGAAAGTGAAATTTAGAAAACACTCCCATTCACCACTGCAACAAAAAGAATAAAATATCTAGGAATAATCCTACCTAAGGAGACAAAAGACCTGTATGCAGAAAATTATAAGACACTGATGAAAGAAATTAAAGATGATACAAATAGATGGAGAGATATACCATGTTCTTGGATTGGAAGATTGAACATTGTGAAAATTACTCTACTACCCAAAGCAATCTACAGATTCAGTGCAATCCCTATCAAACTACCAGTGGCATTCTTCACAGAACTAGAACAAAAAAATTTCACAATTTGTATGGAAACGTAAAAGACAGCGAATAGCCAAAACAATCTTGAGAATGAAAAACGGAACTGGAGGAATCTGGCTCCCTGACTCCAGACTATACTACAAAGCTACAGTAATCAAGACAGTATGGTACTGGCACAAAAACAGAAATATAGATCAATGGAACAGGATAGAAAGCCCAAAGATCCACGTATATATGATCACCTTATGTTTGATAAAGGAGGCAAAAATATACAGTGGAGAAAAGACATCCTGTTGAATAAATGGTGCTGGGAAAACTTGACAGGTACATGTAAAATTATGAGAAGACAACACTCCCTAACACCATACACAAAAATAAGCTGAAAATGGATTAAAGACCTAAATGTAAGGCCAGAAACTATCAAACTCTTAGAGGAAAACATAGGCAGAACACTCTATGATGTAAATCACAGTAAGATCCTTTTTGACCTACCTCCTAGAGAAATGGAAATAAAAACAAAAATAAACAAATGGGACCTAATGAAACTTCAAAGATTTTGCACAGCAAAGGAAACCATAAAGGAGACCATAAGACAACCCTCAGAATGGGAGAAAATATTTGCAAATGAAGCAACTGACAAATGATTAATCTCCAAAATTTACAAGCAGCTCATACAGCTCAATAACAACAACAAAAAAAAACCCAACACAATCCATAAATGGGCAGAAGAACTAAATAGACATTTCTCCAAATAAGATATACAGATTGCCATCAAACACATGAGAGAATGCTCAACATCATTAATCATTAGAGAAATGCAAATCAAAACTACAATGAGGTATCATTTCACACCAGTCAGAATGGCCATCATCAAAAAATCTACAAACAATAAATGCTGGAGAGGGTGTGGAGAAAAGAGAACACTCTTGCACTGCTGGTGGGAATGTAAACTGATACAGCCACTATGGAGAACAGTATGGAGGTTCCTTAGAAAACTACAAATAGAACTACCATATGACCCAGCAATCCCACTGCTGGGCATATAACCTGAGAAAACCATAATTCAAAAAGAGTCATGTACCAAAATGTTCATTGCACCTCTATTTACAATGGCGAGGAGATGGAAGCAACCTAGGTGTCCATCATCAGATGAATGGATAAAGAAGATGTGGCACATATATACAATGGAATATTACTCAACCATTAAAAGAAACGAAATTGAGTTATTGGTAGTGAGGTGGATGGACCTAGAGTCTGTCATACAGAGTGAAGTAAGTCAGAAAGAGAAAGACAAATACCGTATGCTAACACATATATATGGAATCTAAGAAAAAAAATGTCATGAAGAACCTAGGGGTAAGACGGGAATAAAGACATAGACCTACTAGAGAATGGACTTGAGGATATGGGAAGGGGGAAGTGTGACAAAGTGAGAGAGTGGCATGGACATATATACACTACCAAACATAAAATAGATAGCTAGTGGGAAGCAGCCGCATAGCACAGCTAGATGGACATATATACACTACCAAACATAAAATAGATAGCTAGTGGGAAGCAGCCGCATAGCACAGCTAGATCAGCTTGGTGCTTTGTGCCCACTTCGAGGGGTGGGATAGGGAGGTTGGGAGGGATGGAGATGCAAGAGGGAAGAGATACGGGAACATATGTATACGTATAACTGATTCAGTTTGTTACAAATCAGAAACTAACATACCATTGTAAAGCAATTATACTCCAATAAAGATGTTAAAAAAATACATCAAATTTGAAAAATAAAAAGCTATATTTTTAGATAATAATAAATACATATAGTTTGGGGGAAATTTCAGTTTAGAAAACCTCTCTTTATTTATACCAGGAACTGTGGCTTTGCATATATATTAGTAGCAAGTCAAAGCTGTGGTTTTGTGCGCAACACCCTGAATGCCCACCCTACTAACCTTTACATAGACTAAGACACTGGTGCATAATAAGTATGGCCTCCACTTTATATTTTTAACCCTCATTTGGAAAACCAATTACCTCTAGCTCTGTTGAACAAATTGAATAGCAAATAAATCAAGTGCTAAAACATTGGTGATGAACCAGACTTTCTGTAATTAGAGTGCTGATATGCCTAAGGCTGGAGCTCTATATTTTGATTGACACCTTCCACAGACTAAAGGTATTAATTTTTTTTTAAATACAGTGCTGCTATGCCCCATCTTGGAACCCAGAGACCTGAATTACAGGAAAAGAAAATTCCTAAAAATGCCACACGATTTACAACAGGAATTTCACTTACTATTTCATAATCATCTGGCCAAGATAATATCTACTGTGATAATTAAGGTGCAACTGTTCTCATATCAGTACCAATTCAGAAATGATATTTTGCTGCCTGGTTTAAAAGACATTCCCATTGTTAAGATCAGAATATTAGGCAGGGAAAGCATGTTGAAGTAAAAGAACGAGACAGGCAACAGAAAGATAAGGGATGAAGAAAAGGATGAAAGAAAGAAGGATTTTGGGGACACTTAAGAAGATGTTAAAAATTGGCATAAGATGAGAAGGAGAAGGATGACTAAACAGAGAAGTGGAAGTTCCAACAGTAAGAACCAGGGAATGTGAACTCTGCACTGCTCTTGAGAGTGTGAGTAACCAGCATCCAGCAGATGGAGGACCACAGTCTCTGGATGGGTGTATATGGCTTGGGCTAAATGCATATGGTTTTATCAGGGTCTAGATGAAATACACTTCAAGACTGTATACCTAGTTTTGCTGGTATACATCTTCACCAGACGATTTTGACACTAGACGATGGAAATGATGTGATGATCATTGAAAATGTGTGCCTCCCTTTGTAAAGTACTAAATTGACACTTATATGTTCAGTCTTTTATTTTGGGTTTTGTTATTCTAAGCTACTTCTCTAGAACATGGGAAGTAATAGAAGGGTAGTAAAACTGGGCTTCTAGATGCACAAAGTGAGCAAAATAAGCATAAAACATTGTACCATGCAGTGTTGTCTCCTAATAATTTTTCCTGTATTTTTTTAGCAATTGTTGTCTGAGATAATGTCCCTATAGTCTCAAAGAAAATATACATCGTTATATATGTTACTATGAATTCCTTTACTGAACCCCATAAGGTTTGGGAAAATCTATAATATCCTTCATAGTAAATTGAGTACATAATTGAATTAACTACTTCCTCTAAATTTCTCCCTTAATTTTTCCCAATATCTTTTTCTTTTAAAGATGTTTATTTTAGCTCTAATGTTTTAATGCATTTTAACAATTGAGAAACCTTTAGCCCTTTTCTAAGCCAGGCAGTATTTTTTTTTTTTTTTTCGGTACACGGGCCTCTCACTGTTGTGACCTCTCCCGTTGCGGAGCAACAGGCTCCGGACGCGCAGGCTCAGCGGCCATGGCTCACGGGCCCAGCCGCTCCGCGGCATGTGGGATCTTCCCGGACCGGGGCACGAACCCGAGTCCCCTGCATCGGCCGACAGACTCTCAACCACTGCGCCACCAGGGAAGCCCAACCAGGCAGTATTTAATTTGTAAAATGTAAAATGATGGTTTTATTCATACAAATGATCTGAGGGAAACAAATGTGATCGATGAGGCTATTAGAGGGCATAAGGTAATAAGGAATTGAAGGCAGATTTTTCTCATCCTGTTTTCATGGGTAATTTAAATAAAAACTTTTAAATATTAATTCTTCAAAATATTGTCTAATACAGTGTAACTTAAGCAAATAAAACAAAATCCTGGAGCTCACTTTGTCCCTACTGTGATTTTCTTCCTCTTTCTCTCTCCTTGAGAGATAACCAAAATTCTGGGTTTGAAATGTCTCCTCTTCCATGTTTATGCTAGATACAGATATATCTATAAATAATCTCAACATTATGTTTTCAACATTTTGTTTTGGTTTTCCTGATTAGTAACCGAGGGCACTGCTTTTCTGTGGATTAAATGAGATCCACAATCTCTCTTCTTTATTCCAAATAGGACTTCACAGTAAAGTTGATTCCTGCCTGTCAGTACTATTTTTTGGTATTAGGAAAAGCAAAGCTTCTACTCCCCTAAGACTTAGGTGAAGAAATATAGGAAAATAAACAAATGAACATGGCATTTACTGATGAGGTAAATAAACCGGCTGGTGAGGGAAGATATTTCTGAGGGGCTGACTTCCAACTGAGACCAAATGATAAGGAGGAGATGGCCAAGCTAAGATCTAGGAATGAACACTCTTGGTAAAGAAAACAGCAGGGACCAAAGTCCTGAAGAATGAACAAATGTGAGCTTTTTAAGAAACAGAAAGTATTCCCAAACCCCTCTGAAGTACATTCCATTTTATCATTTATTTTCAGGTGAGGTGCAGGAAGGTTCATTAACTTGCCCAAGCTAGAAAATGGTAAATCCTAAAAAATGCAAGCCTAAACAATCCACCTCCAGAAACTTGCAATTAATACACATACAGCTAATAGGCTGAGCAAGCAAGATAATTAATGGACACTTGTAGGAAAGGTAGCAGAAGGCCTTGGTTTGCTGGGAAAGGATATTGTATTTTGTTTGTTTGTTTTTCAAATTGCAAGGGGAAGACATTGAAGAGTTATAAGCAATTGAGCTATATCTGATTTAGGTTTGAGAAGAATGATTCCTGCTTCTGGGAAAAATGAATTATTGGAACAGGTTAGGAGTGAAAGCCATTAGAAGACTTTTATGGAATTGTAGGCAAGAAATTATGATGGCTCAGATCAGGCTACACAGATGGGTGTGGAGGGAGATGGGGAGGTTCAGGATGTTTTGTAAATGTAATCAACACAACCTTCTGATAGATTTGATGTGGGAGGTGAAAAAAAAAGAAAATATATGGAGACTACATTTTTGGCTTGATAAATGGGTGAATGAAGTTACTATACAGAAGATGAAGAATACTGGAAAAGGGATAGGTTTGACAGGGCTTGAAGTTGTACAAGAGAAATTCTAAATTAGCTATTTTGACCAGGAAGTTAGAGTGACAGATCTGGATCTTGGGGAGTGTTTAATTTTGGAAAATCAATTAAGGTTTGATGAAAGAGAATCTATTTAGAGGATCAAACCAATCTATGCTTCCTGTCAGGAGTTATTTTTGCCCTTATGGACTCTCTGGCTTCACATTTGTATCTGTAACTGTTTGGGTAGAAATTTGTGTATCACAAACTTACACAATCCATTTATGCAGAGGGATGATCTTTCTTTCTTTCTTCATTGAAGTATACTTGCTTTAAAATGTTGTGTTAGTTTCAGGTGTACAGCATAGTTGTTCAGTATTTTTGCAGATAATATTCCATTATAGGTTATTATAAGGTAATGGGTATAATTCCCTGTGCTATACAGTAAATCATTGTTGCTTACCTATTTTATATATAGCAGTTTGTATATGTTAATCCCACACTCTTAATTTTTTTCTCTGCCATCTTTTTTCCCTTTGGAAACCACAAGTTTATTTTCTATATCTGAGTATAATTCTGTTTTGTATATTCATTTATTTGTATTACTTTTTAGATTCAACATACAAGTGATATCATATATTTGTCTTTGTCTGGCTTATTTCAGTTAGTATGATAACCTCTAGGTCCATCCATGTTGCTGCAAATGGCAGTACTTCATTCTTTTTTTATGGATGAATAATAATCCATTGTATATATATTCTACATCTTCCTGTTGCCTGTTCATTGGCACTTTGGTTGCTCCCATGTCTTCGCCATTGTAAACAGTGCTGCTATGAACATTGGGACATGTGTCTTTTCAAATTAAAGGTTTCATTTTGTCCAGATATAGACCCAGGTGTGGAGTTGCTGGACATTATGGCAGTTCCATTTTTAGTTTTTTAAGGAATCCATATGTTTTCCATAGTGGCTGCACCAATTTACATTCTCACCACAGTGTACAAGGGTTCCTTTTTCTCCACACTCTCTCCAGCATTTATTTTTTTGTAGTTTTTTTTTGTAGATGTTTTTATAACGGCCATTCTGACCCATGCAAGTTGACACCTCATTGTAGTTTTGCTCTGCAATTTCTCTAAGAATTGGCAATGCTGAGCACCTTTTCATGTGCCTGTTAGCCATCTGTATGTCTTCTTTGGGAAAATGTCTAGTCAAGTCTTCTGCCCAATATCTTTATTGGATTCTTTGTTTGTTTGTTTTTTGATATTGGGTTGTGTGAGCCATTTGTATATTTTGGATATTAACCCCTTGTCTATTGCATCATTTGCAAATGTTTTCTCCCATTCCATAGAGTTGTCTCTTCATCTTGTCAGTGGTTTCCTTTGCTGTGTAATAGATTTTAAGTTTAATTAAGCCCCTTTTGTTTATTTTTGGTCTTATTTCTTTTGCCTTAGGAGACATATCCAAAATAATATTGCTACAATTTATGTCAAAGGCTGATCTGCCTATGTTCTCTTCTAGGAGTTTTATGGTTTCAGTTCTTACATTTAGGTCTTTAAACCCCTTTGAGTTTATTTTTGTATATGGTGGGAGGGAATGTTGTAATCTCATTGTTTTGCATGTAGCTGGCCAGGTTTCCCAGCACCACTTATTGAAGAGACTGTGTTTTCTTCATTGTATATTCTTACCTCCTTTGTCATAGATTAATTGACCATAGATGCATGGGTTTATTTCTGGACTCTCTATTCTGTTCCATTGATCTATGTCTGTTTTTGGGCCAATATCATGCTGTGTTGATTACTGTAGCTTTGTAGCATGGTCTGAAGTCTGGGAGTGTTATACCTCCAGGTTTGTTCTTTTTTCTCAGAATTTCTTTGGTAATTCTCGGTCTTTTGTGGTTCTATATAAATATTAAGACTATTTGTTCTAGTTCTGTAAAAAGTGGCATGGATATTTTGATAGAAATTGCATTGTCTGTAGATTGTTTTGGGTAGTGTGACCATTTTAATAACATTAATTCTTCCAATCCAAGAGCATGGGATATCTTTCCAATTCTTTGAATTGGCTTTCTGAGTGTACAAGGTTGGTAATGAATTCTTACAGAGAATTGCTCTCTCATTCAGACTCTATCTTCATCCTCCAAGCTATGATGGAGGCTTTAATCCCAACCTGCAATGTTCCCTTTCCTATCATCTAAGAGATCAATATCTCTTTCTATGTATCCATGAGACCTTGTGTTATTTCCATTGCAATCCTTGAAACAGTCTACTATAATTAGCTGTTTGTGTAACTCTGTATTCCACCAGTTGGTCAGCTGCATGAGGACAGGCACTATTCCTATTTATTTTTTAACTTTTTCACTGTTGTATTTCTGGTGCCTGAAATCATGCCTAAGATAAAATATATGTGCTGAATGGGTTTACTAAGCTGAGGTAGATTCTAAGCCTCTAATGAGTCAGCAGTTGAAGTTGGCAAAGGGGCAATGAGGATGGATTAGCCATGTCTGCCATGGATAAGAAGGTAGCAGTAGTGAGACATACAGCACACAGTTGCCATCCCATAGCTCTCACTAAGGGTTCCTACCAGTGCCCTAGGGATAAGAAATTAGGAATTTATATTAGAATACTCCATGAGTGGGACTTCCATGGTGGTGCAGTGGATAAGACTCTGCGCTCCCAATGTCGGGGGCCCGGCTTTGATCCCTAGTCAGGGAACTAGATTCCACATGCATGCCACAACTAAGAAGCCTGTGTACCACAACTAAGGAACCCACCAGCCACAAGTAACACCCAGTGCTACCAAATAAATAACTAAATATATAAAAAAAGAATCCTCCATGAGTTGTATATAACTTTTGATATTAAGCTAAACTATTTTAAATAATTTTTGATAAAGCATGTGAGTTCAGTCTTCATCATTGTTATTCTTTATAAAATTCTTATTTTAAAAACACTTTTCTAGATGTAGAGATTGGTTAGAACTTCTCTGATGGTTACACATAACAGCCCAATGCCCCCAGAGAGCAAACTCAGAAACAGAATGTCCCTTCCAAAATGTCCTAACAAAGGTATTTCTCTCAGAATGTGATGCACACTAGAAGCAAACTAATTAAATGATTGTATTCATCAATGGGTAATTGTGTCAAAACGGTTTTCCATTACTTCTTTCCCTGACTAATGAGAGGTATCTATGAAAAGACACTTCCTCATGACACAGTTTGCTTCCAGAGTATTTATATGTGCTTTCGTTGACTTTGTGTTGGATGTAACTGTTCCGAGACAAAAATAAGTGGCTACTACAAAATCTGGAGATTACAAATTAAAACTGAGAAATTTTGGGCTAGGAAAACACGTATATGGGTCTCTTAATGAAGAAATGGTGCCTGAAATAACATGTTCCAAAATGTCAGATCCGTAATCCAATTTAAATCATGTAGATATGTTTACTTTCAATCCTTTCTTAGTTTGGTGATATGAAAAGCATTTAGTTTTATCTTCAAAGTTTTCCCAGAAAGATTTTTTCCTCCTTATTTTAATAATACAAGAGATGCCTGACTTTAAAAGTCCAAATGGTATTTTAAGAGCATCAAGCACATGGGTTTATGGCAATAAAGTTCTGAACTGAGAAAAGCTTATGCTCCTATTTTTACTTATCTTGTCTAAGCAACTATTGAAAGCATAGGACTCCACTTCATGCTAAAATCTGAGCACTGGAAGATATGCATTTTAGAAATTCTACTTTCAGATATATCAGGAAAATTAAGGTGCCTGAAAATTCATACAACAGATGTAACGGGGAAGGAGACCTGATTTTGAGTTTTAATAGTAAGATATTAAATCCTTTTTTTTTTCTTTTTCTCTTTAATATTAAATACTTTAAATTTTGATTGTTTACCTATATATCTTTAAAGTTATATTCAAATAAAATCACAGTTTATGATAAAAATAGCTTTCTAACATCATTACTAAATGGAACAACTGGGATAATTTCAGCTCAATTACATTCAAAATGGACAAATTCTAATACATCTCTATAATTCAACTAACCTAATATATAGCTTTTAAATTAGTGTTTGTTATTGCATACAATGTTGTAAATACATTAATGAAAATAATGGAAACATTATAAAGTATTGAAGGTTGCAAGATATATTATCAAACCATTAACAGATGGATAAAATAGTAATTTTATGTGCTACAAATGGCAAAATGCTAATAAAAACACTTGTATTTCCTTGAGCCAAATCATTATTAAAGCTCTGCAAGCAAGATTTAAATATATTGTTTTAATGGTGCTGATTATCTTTAGATTTGTAACTTCTCCCTAATGATAAGAACAATATGCATGCCATCTTTCAATAATAATTATAAAAATACTACTAATTATTACTAACATATATTAAGTGGTATCCAGGCCCAGCACTAAGTACTTTATATTTAATCTAATTCTAATTTAATCTAATTCTCACAATAACCATATAAGATAGGCACCATTATTTAATGCATTTTCTTTGAATTTTATTTTATTTATTTATACAGCAGTTTCTTATTAGTTATCTATTTTATACATATTAGTGTATATATGTCAATCCCAATCTCCCAATTCATCCCACCCCCACACCCACCCCCACCTCACTTTCCCCCCTTCATCTCCATACATTTGTTCTCTTCATCTGTGTCTCTATTTCTGCCTTGCAAACCGGTTGATCTGTACCCTTTTTCTAGATTCCATATATATGCGTTAATAGATGATATTTGTTTTTCTCTTTCTGACTTACTTCACTCTGCATGACAGTCTCTAGGTCCACCCATTATGTTTGTTTTAAGTGATACTATGATGTGGTCCAAATTCAGTTGTTTAGATTGTCTGCAAATGACTGCTTATGTAAATTGCTAGACCTTTACTGGAAACCTACATTTCCTAAAAATAAATTTACTACCTAGTTTTAAAATGAAGTTGATGCATTAATCATAGTCATGTCATTCAAATGGTTGATTGTCCACTTTGCCAATATCAAAACTGGGCAGATTTATTATGCTGAGGATTTTAAATCTATAATTTCATAGCTCTTATTTGGAAAAAAATCATATAGACATTATTTTATTATAAATTTAAATCAGTGTTCACTTTAATATTCATTTTATTTTAGTGAAATCAAAGGATAAATTATTTAATTAGCCAAGAGCATGTGGAAATGGATATAACTTATGTTCTGAAAATTGAATTTATTTATGTTAAAAGGGTATTTTTACAAAATGTCATTGAGGTCTTTAAAAGTTATATTTGTCAATAATTTTCATATGACAATGCTAGCATCTTCTTTCTTATGAAAATCAATGAATTATCAACATAAATAGTGTTTCCATAGTGGGAAACACATTCTGAGTCTTTGGGATTGACGACATACATGTTGGATTTGGTCATATTAATAGCTTCTATACCTCTGAAAATTATGAAAAGGGGAACGCTCACTGGTAAAGGCAAAAACAATAAAGGTAGAATAGTATCCACATACAAATTACTAGGAAGGTTAAAAGACAAAAGTAGTAAAATCATCTGTATCCATAATCAGTCAGGGGATACACAAAAAAATTAGATGTAAAATATGATATCAAAACCAGTAATTGTGAGAGGAGGAGAGTAGAGGATGTTTAAAATGCATTTGAAATTAAGAGACCAGCAACTTAAAGCAATAATGTATATGTATATACTGCTATATCAAAACCTCATGGTAACTGTAAATGAAAAATCTATAATAGATACACACGCAAATAAGAAAAAGGAATCCAAACAGAACACTAAAGAAAGTCAACAAATCACAAGAGAAGAGAACAAAAGTGGAAAGGAAGAAAAAAACCTACAAAAACAAATCCAAAACAATTAACAAATTGGTAATAAGAACATACATATTGATAATTACCTTAAATATAGATGGATTAAAAGTTCCAGCCACGAGACATACACTGGTTGAATAGTTACAGAAACAAGGCCTGTATATATACTATCTAGAAGAGACCCACTTCAAATCTAGAGACACATACAGACTGAAAGTGAGAGGATGGAAAAAGGTTATTCCATGACAATGGAAATCAAAAGAAAGCTGGAGTAGCAAGACTTATATCAGAAAAATAGCAGACTTTAAAATAAAGACTGTTACAAGAGACAAAAAAGGACACTACATAATGATCAAGAGATCAATCCAAGAAGATATAACAATTGTAAATATATATGCATCCAACATAGGAGCACCTCGATATATAAGGCAAATGTTAACAGACATAAGAAATTGACACAACAATAGTGGGGGACTTTAACACCCCACTTACATCAGTGGACAGATCATCCAGACAAAAAAATAAATAAGGACACACAAGCCTTAAATGATACGTTAGACCAGATGGACTTAATTGTTATTTATAGAGCATTCCATCCAAAAGCACTGAACACACATTCTTCTCAAATGCACATGGAACATTATCCAGGAGAGATCATGTGCTGGGCACAAAGTAGCCTCAATAAATTTAAGGGAACTGAAATCATATCAAGCATCTTTTCTGACCACAATGCCATGAAATTAGAAATCGACTACAAGGGGGAAAAAAAGGCAAAAACCACAAATACATGGAGGCCAAACAATGTGCTACTAAACAACAAATGGATCACTGAAGAAATCAAAGAGGAAATCAAAAATACCGAGACAAATGAAAATGAAAATGATGATCCCAAAGCTATGGCATGCAGCAAAAGCAGTTCTAAGAGAGAAGTTTATAGTAATACAAGCTTACCTTAGGAAACAAGAAAAATCTCAAATAAACAACCTAACCTTATACCTAAAGCAACTACAGAAAGAGGAACCAAATAAAACCCAAAGTAGAAGTTAAGAAATCATAAAAATCAGAGCAAAAATAAATAAAGATAAAAAAGTAGAAAAGATCAATGAAACTAAAAGTTGGTTCTTTGAAAAGGTAAACAAAATTGATAAACCTTTAGCCAGATTCATCAAGAAAAAAAGAGAGAGGACCCAAATCAACAAAATCCGAAATGAAAAAGGAAAAGTTACAACTGACACCACAGAAATACAAAGGACTCCAAGAGACTACTATGAGCAACTATATGTGAATAAAATGAACAACATAGAAGAATTGGACAAATTCTTAGAAAGGAACCATCTCCCAAGACTGAAGCAGGAAGAATTAGAAAATATGAACAGACCAATTACCAGTACTGAAATTGAATCAGTAATTTAAAAACCCCCAACAAACAAAAGTCCAGGACCAGATGGCTTCACAGGTGAATTCTACCAAACATTTTGAGAAGAGTTAACACCTATCCTTCTGAAACTATTCCAAGCAACTGCAGAGGAAGGAACACTTCCCAACTCATTCTATGAGGCCACCATCACCCTGATATCAAAATCAGAAAAAGATACTACAAAAAAAAAAAAAGAAAGAAAGAAAATTACAGGCCAACGTCACTGATGAACATAGATGCAAAAATCCTCAATAAAATACTAGCAAACTCACTGCAACAATACATTAGAAGTATCATACACCATGATCAAGTGGGATTTATCCCAGGAATATAAAGACTTTTCAATATTTGCAAATCAACCAGTGTGATACAACAAATTGACGAATAAAAACCTTATGAATTTATTTATTTAATTTATTTATTTTTGACCGTGTTGGGTCTTTGTTGCTGCATGCGGTCTTTCTCTAGTTGCATCAAGCAGGGGCTGCTCTTCATTCCACTGTACAGGCTTCTCACTTTGGTTGCTTCTCTTGTTGCAGAGCACAGGCTCTAGGCTCGTGGGCTTCAGTAGTGGCTTGTGGGCTCTAGAGTGCAGGATCAGTAGCTGCAGTGCACAGGCTTAGTTGCTCCATGGCATGTGGGATCTTCCTGGACCAGGGATTGAACCCATGTCCCCTGCATTGGCAGGTGGATTCTTAAACACTCACCACCAGGGAAGCCCCAAAGAATAAAAAACTTATGATCATCTCAATAGATACAAAAAGTAGCTTTTGATATAATTCAACATCCATTTACCATAAAAACTCTCCAGAAAGTGGTCACAGAGGGAACATAACTCAACATAATAAAGGCCATATATGACAAACCCACAGCTAACATCATAATCAATGGTGACAAGCTGAAAGCATTTCTTCTAAGACCAGGAACAAGACAAGAATGTCCACTCTCACTACTTTTATTCAACATAGATTTGGAAGTCCTAGCCATAGCAATAAAAGGAGATAAAGAAATAATAGGAATTCAAATTGGAAAATAAGTAGTAAGACAGTCACTGTTTGCAGGAGACATGATACTATACATAGAAAATCCTAAAGATGGTACCAGAAAATACTAAAGGTCATCAATTAATTCAGTAAAGTTGCAGGATACAAAATTAATACACATAAATCTGTTGCATTTCTCTACTCTAACAACAAAATATCAGAAAGAGCATTTAAGGAAACAATCCCATTTACCATTGTATTAAAAAAGAATAAAATGCCTAGGAA
Source organism: Globicephala melas (assembly GCF_963455315.2). Classification (NCBI taxonomy): domain Eukaryota; kingdom Metazoa; phylum Chordata; class Mammalia; order Artiodactyla; family Delphinidae; genus Globicephala; species Globicephala melas. The sequence continues at coordinate 57,337,456 of NC_083324.2, forward strand.
TAAACTTACCTAAGGAGGCAAAAGAACTGTACTCTGAATACTGTAAGATGCTGATGAAAGAAATTGAATATGGTACAATCAGGTGGAAAGATATACAGTGGTCTTTAATTGGAAGAATCAATATTTTTAAAATGACCATACCACCCAAGCAATCTACAGATCCAATACAATCCCTATCAAATTACCAATGACATTTTCACAGAAGTAGAAAAAAAAGTTAAAATTTGAATGGAAACACAAAAGATCCTGAAAAGCCAAAGCAATCTTGAGAAAGAAAAATGGAGCTGGAGGAATCAGGCTCCCTGACTTCAGACTATACTACAAAGCTACAGTCATCAAAACAGTATGGTACTGCACAAAAACAGAATTATAGATAAATGGAACAGGATAGAAAGCCCTGAAATAAACCCACTCAGTTATGGTCAATTAATCTATGAAAAGGAGGTAAGACTATATAATGGAGAAAAGACAGTTTCTTCAATAAGTGGTGCTGGGGAAAGTAAACAGCTACATGTAAAAGAATAAACTTAGAACATTCTCTAACACCATATACAAAAATAAACTCAAAGTGGATTAAAGACCTAAATGCAAGACTGGATACTATAAAACTCCCAGATGTAAACATAGGCAGAACACTCTTTGACGTAAATTGCAGCAATATGTTTTAGGATCCGTCTCCTAGAGTAATGAAAATAAAAACAAAAATAAAAAAATAGGACTTAATTTTAAAAGCATTGGCACTGCAAAAGAAATCATCAACAAAACAAAAAGACAACCTAAGAAATGGGGGAAAATAATTGCAAATAATGCAAACACCAAGGTATTGATTTCCAAAATATAAAAACAGCTCATACAGCTCAATATCAAAAAAAAAAAAAAAAGAATCAAAAAATGGGCAGAACATCTAAATAGACATTTCTCCAAAGACAACATACAGGTGGCCAACAGGCACATGAGAAAGTGCTCAACATGACTAATTATTAGAAAAATGCAATCAAAACTACAATGAGGTGTCACCTCACGTGGTCAGAATGGCCATCATCAAAATGTCTACAAATAATATATACTGGAGATGGTGTGGAGAAAAGTGAACCCTCTTACACTGTGGGCAGGAATGTAAATTGATACCACCACTATGGAAAACAGTATGGGGGTTTCTTTAATAACTAAAAATAGAACTACCATATGATCCAGCAGTCCCACTCCTGGGCATATATTTGGAAAAAACATAATTTGAAAAAATACATGCACTCCAGTGTTCATTGCAGCGTTATTTACAATAGCCAGGACATGAAAGCAACCCAAATGCCCATTGACAGATGAATGGATAAAGAAGATGTGGTACCTATATACAATGGACTATTACTCAGTCATGAAAAAGAATGAAATAATGCCATTTGCAGCAACATGGATGGACCTAGCAATTATTATACTAAGTGACAGAGAAAGACAAATATCATGATATCACTTATAAGTGGAATCTTAAAAAAAATACAAATGAGCTTATTTACAACACAGAAATAAACTCACAGACTTAGAAAACAAATTTAGTTAGTAAAGAGAAAAAGGGGGGAAGGGGTAAATTAGGAGTTTGGGGTTAACATATACACACTACTATATATAAAATAAACAACAAGGACCTACTTTATAGTACAGGGAACTATACTCAATATCTTGTAATAACCTATAAGGGAAAAGAACCTGAAAAAGAATATATATATATATATATATATATATATATATATATATATATATCTCTGAATCACTTCGCTGTACACCTGAAACCAACACAACATTGTAAATCAATTTTACCTCAATAAAAAATATTAAAAAATACAGTTTGAGGGCTTCCCTGGTGGTGCAGTGGTTGGGAGTCCGCCTGTCAATGTGGGGGATGTGGGTTTGTGCCTTGGTCCGGGGGGAGGTCCCACGTGCTGCGGAGTGGCTGGGCCCGTGAGCCATGGCCGCTGGGCCTGTGCGTCCGGAGCCTGTGCTCTGCGGTGGGAGAGGCCACGGCAGTGAGAGGCCCGCGTACCGCAAAAAAAAAAAAAAAAAAAAAAATACAGTTTGAAAGCTAAAAAAAGAAAGCTGCCATACCTCTGCATCTAATCACACTTAATCCTCCAATGTCCCTCTAAAATCTGTAGCTCTGACAAACAGCAACCGATTTGTGCGTACTTACATCAAAATATTCTTGAATAGTTTTTGTACTGGGTTTGACTGTGAGTAGAAAATGCATCTTCTCTAAAGTTCCTACAAACAAGTCATTATGGTAGAGAGGGTTGCAAAAAATCACCACCTCTGATCTGTTGATATGGTCATCCATTTAAAATTTATTTGTACTGGGAGTTTGGTCATGGAACAAGTCCCCCATAAAAGTGGTGACACACTGTGGGGTTTAGGAGCATGGACACTGGAGCACAGAGCTGTTTAAGGGGCAGCTCCACCACCTCCTACCTGTGTGAACTTGGCAAGCACTTCATTTCTTTGGGTCTTAGTGTCCTCAGATACTGAATGTGACCTATCCTAGGTAACATTATCATATGAGGATTAAATTAAATAAGTCAGTATTTGCAAAAAATTTTAGAGCAGCATCACTCACATAATAAGCACTGTAAAATCAATTGTAAATTACATTTTAAAGAAATAGTGCTAGATTAGGATGTCAATAATTAAAACATTTCTCTCCCTTCCAAAAATAGGAGACAGGACATCCTTAACCTGACAAAATAATGTAAAAAGCATGCAAACAATGAAAAAGGGATTTTTTCCCCCAAATGTTCTGATTATTTTCCAAATGATCCTAACTTATCTTGAGACTTGGCCCCAACCTTCATATAAAGAATTCTGGCATTTTTAGGGTTATTCTGACAGTTATTTTTGTTTGCCTTCTCATACCACTACTTTTGCCTTCTTCATTCTGTTCTGTGGCCCAGGAGGCTGACCTCTACAGGCTGTGTCCCTCAGGGTTTCTTGCCACCTGGTTTTCTCTTGGGTTAGGCCCAGGGGAGGCACTCACAAGAAATCAGAAGACAGAAAGAGAAAGAAATGAGGATGTTCATCCCCGTACCCTGCTCTCTTCTGCTGGACCCAGGTTTGACAGTGGCTCCTGTAGGAAGCCCCTTTCACATTGTGTGACTGCTTTCATAGATTCCATCACAGTGTCTTCTATTTGCCCCTTCAGGGTAGGGTTTTAAAGACTTCAAGCTGTTACACACTGAACCCTTGGCTGCTTCACCATTCCTAGTTGAAGTAGTCCCTTCATTGTGTTCTCTTGAATTACCTCTGTGAGTGTGTCATCTGGCCAATACTGGCAACCTGGCCCATACAGGCAGTATTCATACATTAGTTATAAATTTTTCCTTTCTATCTTTTAAAGAAATTCTTGTTGAATTTTCAAAGTAATTGAACAAACTACATCAAAATGTTTATTTACATAAAAATTCAGTGTTTTTTTGTGGTGATATTTTCTACCTTTTTACAACACTTAGCTTAAAATTTGGAAAGTTTTTGAAAGCAGAATAATTTCATAATTTTTCTAGTGTGAGTCACAGAACCCAAAGTAATTCTAAAAGTCTTTACTTAGAAAAATAAACAGAATCAAGGAAAGATAAATTGAAGAAGCTTAGAAATCAAAAAGATCAGATGAACGAAAATACATTAATCATATTTATTAAAAAGTGTTTACCTATGGGTCTATTAAGCACTGTGGCAAACAAAGTTATATAGTTATATTGTAAGTAAGGTCAGAAGCAAAGTAGAAAATGCTCCACATAAAACTTTGCAGGTAGAAGGGAGTGGCATGATGTATTCATAGTCGTGAAAGGGAAAAACCTGGAACCTAGGGTAAGGTACCCAAAAAGAATATAATTTCAAATAGATAAAATAATTTTACAGACAAAGAAAGACTAAAAGAATTTAACAATACTAAACCTACCTTAAACGAAATATTGAAGGATCTTCTCTCAATAGAAAAGAAGAGTCTATAGGAAAGAGAACATCTCAATAGGAAGGGCAAATATATAAAAGGATTGAAGAGCACTTTAAAAAGCCAGTAAACAGATTAAAATGATAAAAAATTGTAAAAGTGATTATAAGTACAATTAACAGCAAAAGAATAAGCATGGGGATGTAAAATAGGACATCAAACTCACAAAATGTGGGGGAGGAAATATAAAAATGTAGGTCTTTTAGAATATGTTTGAACTTGTCTGACCGTCAGTTTAAAATAAGTATATATAGTTATGGGGCAACATACTTGGACTCCACAAATCAAAATCAACAAGAGATTCACACACACACACACACACAAAACCAGAAAAAGGAATTCAAGCAAACTCCAAAAGAAAATTATCAGACCACAAAAGAAAAACAGAAGAAATGAACAAAGAAGAACTACAAAAACAAATGGAAAACAAGCTTTAAAATGAAAATAAGTACATACCCATCAATAATTACTTTAAATGTCAGTGGACCAATGGAATAAATGCTCCAATCAAAAGACATAGAGTAGCAAATTGGATTAAAAAAACCAAGAAGCTACAATATTCTGCCTACCAGAAACTCACTTCAGAGCAAAAGACACACACAGATTGAAAGTGTGGGGATGGAAAGAGATTTTTTTCATGCAAATGGAAATGAGAAGAAAGTGGGGATAGCAACATACATATCAGACAAAATAGACTTTAAAACAAAGGCCATAAAGAAAGACAAAGGACATTGTATAATGATAAAGGGATCAATAAAAGAAGAAGATATTACACTCGTTAGCATATATGCACCCAATATAGGAGCATTTGAGTATATATAACACAAATATTAACAGATGCAAAGGGAGAAATGGACAATAGTACAATAATAATAGGAGACTTTAACACCCCACTGACATCAATGGACAGATCTTCCAGACAGAAAATCAATATGGTCACCAAGGTCCTAAATAACACAATAGGCCAGTTGGACTTAATTGATATTTGCAGGATATTACATCAAAAAAACCCTCAGAATACATATTATTTTCAGGTGCACATGGAACATTCTCTAGGATAAGACCACATACTAGGGTCACAAACCAATTCTCAAAAAATTTAAGAAGATAGAAATCATTTCAAGCAAGTTTTCTGACCACAATGGTATGAAACTGCAAATCAACCACAGAAAGAGAAACAGGAAAAGAACAAACACTTGAAGACTAAACAACATGCTACTAAAACACCAGGGGGTCAATGATGATATCAAAGAAGAAATCAGAAAATACCTCAAGACAAATGAAAATGAAATCACAACCTAACAAAATCTATGGGATACATCAAATCAGTTCTAAAAGGGAAGTTCATAGCAATACAGCCCTTCTTCAAGAAACAAGAAAAACCTCAAATAAACAACCTAACCTACCACCTAAAAGAATCAGAAAGAGAAGAACAAACAAAACACAGAGTCAGCAGTAGGGAAATAATAAAGATCAGAGAGGAAATAAATAAAATAGAGATCAAAAATTACAATAGAAATGATCAAGAAAACCAAGAGCTGGTTCTTTGAAAAGATAAGCAAGACAGACAAATCTCTAGCCAGGCTCACCAGAAAAAAAAGAGAGAAGACCCAAGTAAATAAGATAAGAAATGAAAGAGAGGAAATAACAACCAATACTGCAGAAATACAAAAAATCATTAGAGAATACCATGAACATTTACATGCCAAAAAATTTGACAACCTAGAAGAAATGGAGAAGTTTCTAGAAACATACAGCCTGTCAACACTGACTCAAGAAGAGATACTTTTAACAGACTGATCTCTAGAATCTGTAATAAAAATTTAAGTAATTAAAAAGAAAAAAAAAACTTGCTCCAAACAAAAGTGCAGCTGTAGATGGCCTCACTGAGGAATTCTACAAAACATACAAAGAAGAAATAATACCTATCCTGCTCAGATTATTCCAAAGAAGTGAAGAAGAGGGAACACTCTCAAATTCATTCTATGAAGTCACCATAACCATGATACCCAAACCAGACAAAGACACTACCAAAAAGGAAAATTACAGGCCAATGTCTTTGATGAATATAAATGCAAAAATTCTCAATGAATCATTAGCAAACAGAATCCAACAATGTCTAAAGAAAGATCGATCATACATTATGATCAGCTTGGATTCATCCCAGGGTCACAAGGATGGTTCAAGGTACACAAATCAATGTGATACACCACACTAATAAAAGGAAAGACAAAAACCGTATGATCATCTCGTTAGTTGCAGAAAAAGCATTTGACAAAATTCAACTTCTACTCATGATAAAAAACTTCTCATCAAAGTGGGTATAGAGGGAACATATCTCAACATAATAAAAGCCATTTATAATAGTACCACAGAGAACATACTATTCAATGGTGAAAAGCTGAAAGCCTTTCCACTAAATTCAGGAACAAGACAAGGATGCTTACTTTCACCACTTCTATTCAAATAGTTTGGAAGTCCTAGACACAGCAATCAGACAACAGAAAGAAATAAAAGTTATCCAAATTAGAAAGGGAGATGTTAAAACTGTCACTATTTGCAAATGACAGGATATTCTATGTAGAGAACCCTGAAGTTTCTACACAAAAAACCAATAGAACTAATAAATGAATTCAGCAAGGTAGCAGGATACAAGATTAATATGCAGAACTCTGTTGCATTATTTTACAATAATAATGAAATAGAAAGAGAGAGTTAAAAAAAATCCCATTTAAAATTGCAAAAATAAAAAAATAAAATAAAATACCAAGGAATAAACTTAACCAAGGAGTTGAAAGACCTATATGCTGAAAACTATAAAATATTGATAAAGGAAATTGAAGATGATTCCAAGAAATGGAAAGACATTTCATGTTCTTGGATTGGAATAATTAATATTGTTAAAATAACCATAATACCCAAATTCAATGTAATTAAAATTTTAATGATTTAAAGCAATCCCTAGCAAAATACCCATGACATTTTTCACAGAACTAGAACAAATAATCCTAAAATTTATATGGAACAACAAAAGACCCAGAATTGCCAAAGCAATCCTGAGGAAAAAGAACAAACCTGGAGGTATAACACTCCCAGACTTCATACTATACTACAAATCTACAGCAATCAAAACAACACAGAACTGTCACAAAAACAGACAAATAGATTGATGGAATAGAAGAGAGAGCCCAGAAATAAACTTACACAACTACAGTCCATTAATCTATGACAAAAGTGGAAGAATATACAATGGAGAAAACGCAGTCTCTTTAGCAAGTGGTGTTGGGAAAGTTAGCAGCTGCATGTAAATCAATGAAATTAGAATACTCCCTAACATCATATGGGAAAGTAAACTCAAAATGGTTTAAAGACATAAATATAGGACATGACACCATAAAACTCCTGGAAGAGAACACAGGCAAAACTTTTTCTGACATAAATCATAGCAGTATATTCTTAGCTAAGTCTCCCAAGGCAGAAGAAAGAAAAGCAAAAATAAACAAATGGGACCTAATCAAACATAAAACTTCTGCACATCAAAGAAAACCATCAACAAAACAAAAAGATAACTTAAGGACTGAGAGAAAATATGTTCTAATGATGCAATCAACAAGGGGTTAATATCCAAACTATACAAACAGCTCATACAAATCAATATCAAAAAATAAAAAAAATGGGCAGAAGACCTAAATAGACATTTTTCCAAAGCCATACAGATGGTTAACAGGCATATAAAAAGATGTTTAGCATTGCTAATTATTAAAGAAATGCAAATCAAAACTACAATGAGGTATCACCTCACACTGGTCAGAATGGCCATCATCAAAACGTCTAAAAATAATAAATGTTGGAGAGGGTGTGGAGAAAAGGGAACCCTCTTACACTGTTGGAGGGACTGCAAATTGTTGCAGCCACTATGGAGAACAGCATGGAGTTTCTTCAAAAAACTAAAAATACACCTACCATATGATCCAGCAATCTCACTCCTGGGATATATATAATGGAATATTATTCAGTCATAAAAAATAATGAAATATTGCCATTTGCAGCAATATTGATAGACCTAGAAAATATTAGTGAAGTGAGTCAGACAGAGAAAGACAAATATTATATGATATCATTTATATGTGTTATCTACAAAATAATACAAATGAATCTATATACAGAACAGAAACAGACTCACATAGAAAAAAAACTTATGGTTACCAAAGGGGAAAGGGAAGGGGGTATGGACAAATTAGGAGTATGAGATTAACAGAAACACGCTATTGTTCATAAAATATATAAACAACAGTGACTTACTGTATAGCACAGGAAATTATATCCATATCTTATAATAACCTAAAATGGAAAATAATCTGAAAAAATATATATCTATAACTGTGTCACTTTGCTATACACCTTAAACTAACACAGTATTGTAAATCAACTAAAATTCAAAAATAGAAAATGATCCCTATAAACTTACATACCAAATCATTTTAGTAAGAGTCCATAGCTATGCATCAATTTACAACTGGAGTCATACTTGATATACTCAATGTTTAGTTCAATTAAAAATGGTCAGAGCAAACATTCAACCCATAGTTTGGGATCTTAGAGAGATTTCAGCCAGAGTGAAAGAAAAAAAAGTTGCTGTGACTGGATGAGCCCAGCTGGGCAGCAACGTGGAAGTTAGGACCCAAATTTTAACATGTGCTTTAATCTTTTATTTCCTATGCCCACTCATAAATTCCAGAGAAATTGCAAGGGGATTTCTTACAGTTTCTACTTAAGTTGACTCCTAATTTGAATCTGCTCTGGGTAAGTGGGGGAAAAAAAGACATGTTTATGCTGCATATAGATAACATCTTAAGAAGCTTGAAGGACAAGAAATATGGAATATATGCCATGAGAAACCACACTTCCCAAGTCCTTTCTAATTAAATTCTTGAAGCAGATAATACAAGAAGCTTGAGTGTATATTTGTGAGTGTGGAGCCAGGTCTTAGGATATAGGAATGTGTACTCCACCTCAGCCTAGTCAGGTTTTGAGTAGTTTCTCTTTTTTTTTCCTGCTTAGAGAAAGTCCACAGTGAAGTACAGGAATGATACGCTGAGAGCAATAATTTCAGGAGTTGTTGTTAGAGATCTGCTCTAACACCTATACAAGTCCTCTCCAAATTTGTCCTTCCCCAACTCACTTTTTGAAAGGAAATTGAAAGGAATAACTGGTGAGCAATAGAGAATTTTGGCAGCCTATCTGCAATTTTTCCCTAAAGTGATGGAGAGAGATATGAATGCTGAAATCTCCATTTATTATTGAATTCTGCATTTCTGTATCCTGTACAGAATTTATTTTTTGAAGCTTTTAATTCTGTTCCCTCTCTCTTCTTGTTGACATAGAAGCTGGCAGTACAGCCTTTTCTCATCAGTCTGTCTGCTTTAACTTGGCACTTGTGTCCCTGGCTTCTCATTTGCAGGTCTAATGTCATGACCTGGGTCCCCGTTAAAGCTTGCTTGCCATTCAACCTCTGAGCCAAAGGGTAAACAGGAGTTGAAATATATGCTTATTAATTGGTGACAATATACTCTAAAGCCTTGTTATTAGTTTCATTTCATTAGTTTGTTTCATTTTATTAAATAAATCTAAGGTAGTTATAAGACAGATCATAATTTTATGTACCATTAAGGAAGAAAAAAATGCTCCAACTCTTGACTCTAAGATGAACCTCTTTTCCAGGGATATTAGAACATAAAAAATATGCATCTGAAAATTTGAGCAAAACTGTAGTTGGATCAGATATTTTTTTTTCTTAACATACTTAAAAAATGCACTGAACACAATGACAGTTCAGAGGTTCAGTGATTTCCCTCTTTTTAAATTTAGTAAACCTCTTTTATTAGCTCCTTAAACCATTGTATGACATGTTCTGTAGTTTCTATACTGAATGAATTCTTAGCCTTAAAGAACATCTAGCAATATCATTTTGCTGTTTTAATTCTGGAAGATTATCAAATTACTGGCTTGTAATTAGTATCTTACTACATTATAGACTAAAGAACACAAATAATCAACAAAAGTGACATACCTATTTACATTTAACGTACCACCAGTTGTGCAATTCCTGAAGGCAAAAGGAAGGAAAAATGTGTGTGTGTACATTAGGGATTAGAATGTACCCCTAGTTTTAATTTACAAAATATTATAGGTTTCTACCAATTATTATTTATTTTGTTTCCTTCATCTATACTGTGACTTAAGAGACCCTTGAAGGGTATCCTGAGATCCTAGCCAATATTTCTGATATTTATCAAAGAGAAGTTGAATTCCAAGCAACTGATTAATCCAAGAAACTTTGTAATATAACTCAATTAAAAGTTAGGAGATTCCTGTATTTTTATGAATGTAATTAATAGATCAGTACACATTAAATGTATATAATATGGTCAATAGATTTATCTATAATTTCTCAAGTATCTTTTAAAATCTTATAGTGTTGATATAGTTTTGTTAACAAAAAATTCCTTATTGTCAAACCCAAATGAAATTTTACAGCTATTCAAAATAAAATAACTTAAGGAATAATTTTATTACATAATAATTTTCCATACAATTTCCAAGGGCAATCTTAATCATAATCAACTATAAACATATTCTAAGCATAATTAGGGATAATAAGTCATTATATGAAGTGAATATATTTGTACATTAATAAAGTGGGAAAATATTAAATGTTTTTAATTATTTCTAAATATTATGAATAGATACTTCACTCAGGGCTGGCTTTAGAAATAAGGCCACTTAAATCATGATTTGGAGTGTGGCATGAATGCCTTCTTATTTAAAAGTCTCCTCCCTCTTGTCTTCTTTGCATGTCTCAAATCCTCAAATAGCTTCAAAAATGTTAAAATATGATAAAGTAAATAATGGCTACAATTTGACATCAGGAAATCTGAACTCAGCTGCCATTTCTGCATTGGAAAACCTCCAGATTTGTTTTTCTCAAACCAGATAATTAGAATACTCATCTCAAAGTATTGCTAGGAGGAACAGAGGAGAAAAAGTTTACAAGAGCCTGTTTTAAACTGCAAAGTGTCATGTTCAGCAACTAGCACTTTGTAAGAGATTAGGGGCAGCTGATGATAACCAAGCCCATCAGAATGATTCCAATCGAGAAAGAGAGTCATGAACTGGCTGCTGCTGACCCTTGGTATATTTGCAACCTAAAAGACCTGTGGGACAGAATGGGAGTCCCACAGTCTTCTGTAGCTAAATGGTTTTGTATGATTGAATCGTAACATTTTTGGATTTACGTCTATAGCAAAGAAGATAATTCTTAAATGTTTTTGAAGATCAGATTTAGGTTCCATATTTTTATCTTTAAAATAGCAATTTGAAATTAATAGCAATTTAAAATTAGTAAATAGTAAGTTGAAATTAAATTTTGTTCATAATAAATTATAAACATCTAGATCAGATATATGCAATATATGCTGATCTTCATTTATATACACTAGTCACAACTTGACAGTTTCTTTTTGTTATCGCTTTCCAATAGAGCACCACCTCTTCTTTAATATTTCAATGGATTTACCAGAATAGATGCTTAAAGGACAAAATGGGCAGGCCGTTTGTATTAGATATCTCGGTATACCTATGAAATTACAGTTTATGGGGCTATTATTGACATTAGTATGAAGGATCCTGCAGCACAACCACGAAAATTTGTTACCAATGCTTTCTGGCCTGAGAGACAGTTTTTACATTATCTACATTCTTTATCCTGGAGTCTTTTCAAAGCTCTTACTGTTGATTAAATTCTAGGCCAGGCAATTGCTAACATCTCCAAAATGTAATATTTCTGAAATAGTTTTGAAAATGCTATTTCATTCACACATTCTGGAAGAGCTTCTTTTTCTATATAATACAATATGTTCAGCTTCTATGATATATTCCCAATTCAAAAAAACCTACTGTCTTATGATGTGTCATATCAATCAACAAGGTGTTTATTTGGAAGACATTTGGTCGTGAACTATAATATTCCTTCCAGATACAAATTAAATGAAACCCAGCATACAGCTGTCCATCATTTGTCATTGGAGGTAGTTGGACAAGGCAGGCTTTAATGACTTGAAAAGCTCTTCCAAGGGCAAGTGCAGCTCTAAACATTTCGGTGTGAAAAACACTATGGTTACACTTAACTTGTGCCCAGTTTCTCTCCAGTAAAATACATTTCTGGGACTTTTTGAGAAAACTACTGAAAGAACAGAATATCCTGAGCAACTCTCAATGTCTTTAAAATTAAAAAGAAAACTCTCTCTCCATCTCTCTCTTTCTTCTGGCCTCCCTCCCTCCCTCTCTATTTTTCTTTCTCACCTCTCTCTTTTCCTCTACTCTTCATTTGAACTTTTTCAAATGATTGTTACAAGTGTTTCTATACAGCAACCATTGTTTGGCTGAAGATTATACATGGACATAAAATAGAAATGGACAAACATCTGATAAATACCGATGACTTGATCTATACTTGTTAGTAGATTTTATAAATAGAAAATCATTTTACTTTTCTGTGCAAGCAAGCTTTTGCCTATACTGCCACTAACCTCAGGAGTATTTCTGTTTTGTCTTTGTTTACCAATCATATTATTTCTGTTTATATTATTAAACATTAATAGCTTTGAAAAAAGAAATGCTCTTGTGGTAGAATTAATCAAACAAAGATTATGTGCAACCAAATGTATTCTCCTAGATTTTGGAACTGAAAAGTTTTTTTGATATTGTTATTTTTTAAAAAATGTGCTTAATAAGCATATGAATTATAAGATACAATGAAACTACATAATGAAGAGAACATGTAAATGTAATTCACTTAGCATCATAAAACCAATTAACAATAGAGAGGATGAGATTTTTTTCACCTTTGGTAATTTTGATTCTGTTTTAATTTTCCTTATCATAATTGCTGTAAAGAATATTCTCCAAAGTTAATTCCTTTTGGTTTAAGGGCATCTATTGTATTTGCATTCTTTATGTCTATTACACTAGATGCAAATACAAAGATGTTACTATGTTAACATCTTAGCCGATGAGAATCATAAGGTAGAGTTGCCTTCTCAGGATTGTTAGTAGAGTTTACCATTCACTTCTTCTTATTAGGAAGAGTATACTGAAAACAAGTTTAGTTGATTCAATCTCAGTGCATATGTGTCTTTTTGTTAAAAATTTAAGAGAAAGTATAATTCTATTCTATGTTTACTTATAAATTTTATTCATATTTACTTATCACAATTACTTATCACAGTCATATTCCTTCCTTCCTCCATCTCTCACTCTCTCCCTCTTTTTTTCAGTCTTCCTTCTTTTCTTTCAAACATTAAGCTCGCACAATGAGGAATGCAAAGGGATGCAAAGTGCCTCTTTATTCAACAAGCCCTCTAACTGGAATTCTTTCTGCCAGAATAATGCCTTCACTATCACAGATTTTACTCTCATCAGATTTTTAAATTTGCCAATTTGATTAGGAAAGTGAGAAAAGCTTGAGCTTCATCTTTTGAATATTTGAGCTTTTAAGTCTGTAGAGATACAGCCAAAATATACTGCTGACATTTTGCCTAAGGCAGATGGAGATAACAATTTCAGACTGTATCAGTTGCAGAAGGTTCTCTAAAAATACTCCTTTTATGCCTGCATATTACTTCCATATTAAACGTTTCTTATTAATATTAAAGTGTTTTAAATGCAAGAGCAGTGAGGTGTAAGAAGAGTCATTGAGTAAGTGTCAGGGTCTTTTACTAATCAGTTGTGGTGAGAACCCTGGACACAGCTCATTAATCACCGTGCTGCATTTCTCCCATGGCACAGAGACATTACCATCAGCTAAGCCCTCTCACAGTGTCATTACCAGGATCTACTGAGATAATGAATATGCAAAAGCTTTGAACGGGATAGCAAACTGTAGAAAGACAAGGACTTATTATTTCAATAAGAGTATACATGTGTGTAGATTGTATGTGTACATGTAAAACACACCCCCCTTAGAATAAAATAACATTTGTATTGACATCATTTCTAGATTCTAAAAATATATATGTAAATGTCAGTCACTGCATGTAATATATATAATACTTCTAAGACAAACCCTATTAGGAACAGTTAATGTACTAAGAAAATTAAGAATATACTGCAGCCTTATCAATGAATTAGTCAGTTTTGCAAATCTAATGACCATCATTTATTTCCTAAGCCCTTCATGCACATACTGAGAACTTGTTTATCTCATTATTTTTTCCCAGAATGACAACATTGATTGTGAGCAACCATCTGTGTTAATCTGTGCCCAGTTCTAAAGTGGTCATCCTGAGGTTCATGAAGGATTAATGCTACACACAAGGTCACCTGACTCAGTGAGAGTAGAGCTGGAATGATAATGTTTTCTGATTCTGAATTTCTTTTTCCTTTTCACCATCTTCCATATGGAATCAGAACTGTTTAGCGGATTAGGTGTTTGCCCGATAATATCAGCTAGCATCATCTGTTCTCTGCCACCATTTTGTTTGATGCACAGTGGCAATTCAGACTACTCTGGAATCTTCTTCTCTCTGTGTGGCTGTTTTGGTAGGCAATGTAGGATCTTAGCTCATGCATTCCATACATATTCCCAGATTTCCCTTACACACAGAGTCCACATAAGGCAAGTTTTGTATTTTTTCCCCATGAGACCTGGATGCATCTTGGATGGAAGCATGCACCACACATGCTGACAAAATGACAGGAAGATCAGACAGCCTGACTTTTTTTTCATTTTATGAAATTTTTCATGTTTTATTATCTATCTACTCAGATAAAATTAGGTAGGACACATTTTTAATGCTTCCAATAAATAAGAAAAATGTGCCTGCAGCATGAAAAATCCTGTAACTGCCTTATTTGCAAAAGATGAATCTGATTTATATTCAGACATCAGTGCTATAACTAACTAGATAAATAAAATAGATGTCTATGACCTCTCTTCAATTATTTAGTAAGGATGAAGTGTCAATTGGCTAAAAATAATGATGCTGTAGCTATATTTAGTGTTACACCTATTGGATAGAAATTCAAGATGGAATGTGCATATATACACACAAATACATAAAATAGATTAATAGCACCAAAGTTTAAGCAATCACCATATTACTTTTAGGAGACCAAAGTATTTATACTTTAATTAGTTGGTGTTGACAAGAGGCTTAAAATTCTTCTATCATATTATGCAGATAGAATTCTATTTTTTCTTTAAATATTTATATATTAGAAAATACATTATTGAAGTTTAAGAATTTACCTATTGAGCAGTAGTAGCAGAATGCATTCATCCATGACACAGTCCCACTAGACCAGGGATATAAGGAGTCTTACAAAGATCTTAAATGTATAATAAGGTGGACTAAAGCAGATAGATGGAGAGCACCATTCTGGGTTTACCCTAAATGCAGGAACTTTTGTGTCCCATACACATTCCCAGATTTTCCTCATGCATAGACTCTGTGTAAGGCAAGTGTAGTATTTTGAAACTTGCTTGCATCATTGGATTATAACTTTTAAGTTTCAATAAGAAAATATAATTCACAAATCAGAACATGCTTTATTCTATCACTAACTAAAGACAAAGCATTAGTATTTGAGTGTCACATAACTATTCAACATGTCCAATATTGTTCCACATTTTGGTAGCTACTGAAATAATAGGGAATGTGTGGAATATAACTTTAACACAGGATTCTGCATGCTTTCCTGCCTCTGTTGTCACCAAACTTTTTTCCTCTAGAGACCACCCCTTCCTTAAGCACCAACAGCTAAGACACATGTTAGCTACTCTTTCCGTGGAGGAGAGGGTCACAATAAAACCCAAAATCAAAGGCAATGAATCCATGACTCTGGAGTGAAGAAAACAGCCAGACTTAGTGTAAGATAGAAACAAGAGTGAATATTCCTGCCCTGTTTCCTCTTTCCTTCAATGTTGTGATCGTATATTGGTGGGAACATGTGAGGAGTGACCACATTGGCAGGGATGACTCCTGACTCAATGATTAGTAGGGTCACGTGCCATTTTTTGCCAGCACTAGAGACCATATGGAAACTGTGTTAGTGACCAGTTACAACTAGTTTTTTCTTCTGGTTGGACAACAAATTAACAGCTTGCCTGATGTACAGGAACACCCATTCTGACCAATTTCTGTGAAAAACCCTCATTCAACAATTCAGACAATCTATAGCACCTGTCTACTATCCAAACCACACATGGAGGTGAAGAACCTGGACACCTTTAGGAGTAGAATGAAGCAGATGCCCTGTCACCTGACCATGGAGGGGAGAATTCCCATTAATTCTAGATAATGGCAAAAAGATCCTCTTCTGGTACAAGAGTCAAAAAAAATTTAAACACAGTACACTTTTCTTTAGAACTAAGGAAAGGGAAGGAGAACAATTTGCAAAAGGCAGAAAGGACTCACACTAATTTGACCATATTTTTTTCTCCCTGTATGTGGTTTTTTCCATAAGAATTAATGACAGATGGTCTTGGTTCAGTGTTGACATGTAATACTTCTATTAAGTTACACTTGTATTTGAGTAATGCCTGTCAAAGATACAAAAAATTAAAGAAAGGACTATCATATGACTCCCATAAACAAAGGACATGATGTTTTTCTTATTCTTAATATTATTTCATATATCTTTGAAATGTTTCTTCTATATACAATTTACCTCAAAAATAATTATATATACCATTGTCATAATACAATAATGAAAACACCTATTGTTTCTTCTAATAAATCAAAGCTATTTAACTTATATTTCTTTCTTCATCTGTAGATGGTATAGAATGCAAGAAAGATATAAAGGAGACACTAAAACCTAGAATGATTTGTGATTTATTCAGGCTTCTGTGATTGCTTTTAAATAGAAATATACCTGAATCCACCTACTTTTCACCATCTCCATCATCACCACAGCAAACCAAGCTACTACCATCTTTCACTTGGACTACTATCATGGGTTCATAACTGGTCCCTATTTCTTCACTTGCTTACCTCCAATTCATTTTCTATGCTGCAATTAGGGTGGTCTTTTAAAAATCCAAATGTGTTCATATATTCTCTTGATTCAAAGTTTTCTTATTGCATAAGGTAAAAACAACAGCAACAATAAAACCTTCAACGTGAGTAAAAGTGGCTGACTAATCTAGCTCTGCCTACCTCCCCAGGGTCATTTCTCACCTCTCTCCTCCAGGCTTACAATGTTCCAGCAACTCTAGATTTCTTTTAATAGACCAACCCTTGCCGACCTGAGGGATCTTGCAGATGCCTTTCCTTTATCTGGAATGGTGTTCCCATTGCTATAAATGGCTAATTTTTCACATCCTCCAGATCTCATCTTAAAGCCCTTTCCTCAGGAAAAAAAAAAAAGAAAGCTTCACAGAGTTTCCAGTGTAAAAGAGTCACTAATATTGTCTCATGGCAATATCTATCTTTCTTACATAGCAATTGGATTATAATTTGTAGTTATGTGTTTATTTCTGTGATTATCTATGTGATTTCTCTATCACCTCACTGTACTTTGTGACCATTTTCTAGTTGCTTTGCATTGGATACCCTGTGCCTAGCAAGGGCATGGCTAGAAGCAAAGGAATAAATATAACTATTTGTAAGGGAGTGAATAAATGACTGAAGAGATGGACAAATGGATGAATGGACAGAGCCCAGGGCTAACATCTAAGGAGGTGAAAGTGTACATGGTCCATCGTTGTTGAGGTTTAAATCCCAGCTTTGAGGTGGAGTCAAGATGGCAGCAGGGGAGGACATGGAGTACATATCTCCCCACAGCTAAGGCACCTGCCAGACAATGGTGGGGGACCTCGATGCCCAAGAAGATGGGAGGAACCCCCAAGTGACCACATAGGATGTGGGGGGAGTGAGGGGGAGGAGAAGGTGGTGGTCAGACAGGACTGCTACCCCTGAGAGGTAGCTGGGAGGGGGCAGGGTTCCCACTCCTGGAGGGACCTTCCAGGGGGCTTGGAGAATCAAGGCGGAGTGCACCTAGTGTTTCCCCTGCCCAATCAGCTCCAGGAAGCCTGCAGGGCTCCTGGACCAGGTCCTCGGCCCTCTGAGGCCTCCTACAGGCTGCGTTGGTCATGGGGCATAGGAGGGAGGCAGTGAGGGGGAGGAGAAGAGGAGAGGCAGGTGGGAGGGGCCCTCTGGGATCAGAGGATCAGGGGAGGTGTGGAGGGCGTTTTCCCTGCCCACTTGGGACCTGGGAAACTTGCTGGGCCCCTGGACCTGGTCCTCCATTCTCTGGGGCCCCCTCCAGCCTTGTGGGTCCTAGGAGTGTGGGAAAGAGGGAGGAGGAGAGGCAGACTGTGGGGGGGACCCTCCAGGATCAGAGGATCAGGGGGCAATGCACCTAGCATTTCCCCTGCCCACATGGGTCCAGTGAGCCTGCTGGGGGCCTCCACCCTCCAAGGCCAGAGGCACTCCTGGGCTGCTCCTGCTGGAGCCTAAGCTCCTGTTGAGCCTAAGCCCCATCCCTCATGTCCCCAGGGCCTTTTTAAGCCCTGTGGGTCCTAACCATAGGCCACAACCACAACCTAAAACCCGTCGCTGCCTAAGCCCTGCCCTTTGCTAGCTTTTTATTTTCTCCTCTTTTTTACCTTGTGGTTCTGTTTTACCTTCCAATTGTTGTTTCATCTATATTTTTATTTTTTTTATTCTTTCTAACATATCTGTTAGTTTTCCAATCCTATTTTATTTTTTACTCTTTGTTATTGTTCTGTTCCTTTTTTTTTCTCTGCCACCCTGCATGGCTTATGTGATCTTGGTTCTCGAGATGGGGGTCAGGCCAGAGCTCCTGCAGTGGGAGCTCTGAGTCTGTACCACTGGACTAACAGAGAACCTTGGACCCCAGGGAATATTCATCAGACTGAGGTCTCCCAGAGGTCCTCATCTCAGCACTAAGGCAGCTCTACCCAACAACCTACAAACTCCAGTGCTGGAAGCCTCAGCCCAAACAACCAGTAAGATAGGAACACAAACCCACCAATCAAAAAAAAAAAGAAAAAGAAAAATGACACAACAAAAAATATATCACAGTTGAAGGAGCAAGGTAAAAATCTTCAAGACCAAATAAATGAAGAGGAAATAGGCAAGCTACCTGAAAAAGAATTCAGAATAATGATAGTAAAGATGATCCAGAAACTCAGAAATTGAATGGAAGCACGGGTTGAGAAAATACAAAAATGTTTAAAAAAGATCTAGAAGAACTAAAGAACAAACAAATGGAGATGAACAACACAATAATTGAAATGAAAAATACACTAGAAGAATCAATAACAGAATAACTGAGGCAGAAAAATGAATAAGTGAGCTGGAAGACAGAACGGTAGAAATAACTGCTGAGGAGCAGAATAAATAAAAAAGAATGAAAAGAATTGAAGATAATCTCAGAGACCTCTGGGACAACACTAAAAGCACCAACATTCAAATTATAGGGGTCCCAGAAGAAGAGAAAAAGAAATGTTCTGAGAAAATATTCAAAGAGATTAAAGTTGAAAACTTCCCTAACGTGGAAAAGGAACTAGCCACCCAAGTCCAGGAAGTGCAGAGAGTCCCATACAGGATAAACCCTAGGAGAAACACACCAGGACACATATTAATCAAACTAATAAAAATTAAGTTCAAAGAAAAAATATTAAAAGCAGCAAAGGAAAAGCAAAAAACAACATGCCAAGAAATCCCCATAAAGTTATCAGCTGCTTTTTCAGCAGAAACTGCAGGCCAGAAGGGAGTGGCAGGATATACTAAAGTGATGAAAGAGAAAAACCTACAACCAAGATTACTCTACCCAGCAAGGATACCATTTAGATTCGATGGAAAAATCAAAACCTTTACAGACAAGCAAAAGCTAAGAGAATTCAGCGCCACCAAACCAGCTTTACAACAAATGCTAAAGGAACTTCTCTAGGTGAGAAACACAAGAGAAGAAAAAGACCCACAAAAACAAACCCAAAACAATTAAGAAAATGGTAACAGGAACTTACATATTGATTATAACCTTGAATGTAAATGGATTAAATGCTCCAACTAAAAGACACAAACTGGCTGAATGGATACAAAAACCAGACCCATATATATGCTGTCTACAGAGACCCACTTCAGACATAGGGACACATACAGAATGAAAATGAAGGGATGGAAAAAGATATTCCATGCAAATGGAAATCAAAAGAAAGCTGGATCTTGCTGTGATTTATGTCACAAGAGTGTTCTTCCTATGTTTTCCTCTGAGAGTTTTATAGTGTCTGGCCTTACATTTAGGTCTTTAATCCATTTTGAGTTTATTTTTGTGTATGGTATTGGGAAGTGTTCTAAGTTCACTCTTTTACATGTAGCTATCCAGTTTTCCCAGCACCACTTATTACAGAGGCTGTCTTTTCTTCATTGTATATTCTTGCTTCCTTTATCAAAGATAAGTTGACCATATGTGCATATGTCCTGTTCCATTGATGTATATTTCTGTTTTTGGTGGGATAGGTAGGGTGGGAGGGAGACACAAGAGGGAGGGGATATATGTATACGTATAGCTGATTCACTTTGTTATACAGCAGAAACTAACACACCATTGTAAAGCAATTATACTCCAATAAAGATATTTTTTAAAAAAAAGAAAAAAAAAAGAAACCTGGTGTTGCAATACTCATATCAGATAAAATAGACTTTGAAATAAAGACTGCTACAAGAGATAAGGAAGGACACTACATAATAATCAAGGGATCAACCCAAGAAGAAGATATAACAGTTACAAACATATAGGCACGCAACATAGGAGAACCTCAATACATAAGGCAAATGCTAACAACCATAAAATGCGAAATTGACAGTAACACAATAATAGTGAGGGACTTTAACACCCCACTTACACCAATGGACAGATCATCCAAATAGAAAATAAATAAGGAAAAATAAGCTTTAAATGACACAACAGACCAGATAGATTTAATAGATATTTATAAATCATTCCACCCGAAGTGGCAGAATACACTTTCTTCTCAAGTGCACATGGAATGTTCTCCAGGATAGAAAACATCCTGAGTCACAAATCAAGCCTTGGAAAATTTAAGAAAATTTAAATCATATCAAGCATCTTTTCTGACCACAGCACTATGAGATTGGAAATCAGTTATAGGAAAAAACTGTAAAAATCACAAATACATGGAGGCTAAACAGTGTGCTACTATATAAACAAGAGATCACTGAAGAAATCAAAAAAGAAATTTAAAAATACATAGAAACAAATGACAATGAAAACCCGACAACCCAAAACATATGGGACACAGCAAAAGCAGTTCTAAGAGGGAAGTTGATAGTAATTCAGTCTCACCTCAAGGAACAAGAAAAAATCTCAAATAAACAATCTAACCTTATGCCTAAAGCAACTAGAGAAAGAAGAACAAAGAAAACCCAAACTCAGTAGAAGGAAAGGAATCATAAAGATCAGAGCAGAAGTAAATGAAATAGAAACAAAGAAAACAATAGCAAAGACCAATAAAACTAAAAGTTGGTTCTTTGAGAATATAAACAAAATTGAGAAACATTTAGCCAGACTCATCAAGAAAAAAAGAGAGAGGACACATATAATCAAATTAGAAATGAAAAAGGAGAAATCACAGCTGACACTGCAGAAATACAAGGGATTATAAGAGACTAGCACACAAAACCAAATGCCACTAAAATGGACAACCACAAGGAAATGGACAAATTCTTGGAAAGGTACAATTTTCCAAGACTGAAACTGGAAGAATTAGAAAATAGAAACAGATCTATCACAATAATGAAATGGAAACTGTAATTAAAAGTCTTCCAACAGGGTTTCCCTGGTGGCGCAGTGGTTGAGAGTCTGCCTGCCGATGCAGGGAACATGGGTTCGTGCCCCGGTCTGGGAAGATCCCACATGCCACGGAGCGGCTGGGCCCATGAGCCATGGCTGCTGAGCCTGCACATTCGGAGCCTGTGCTCCGCAATGGGAGAGGCCACAACAGTGAGAGGCCCACGTACTGCAAAAAATAAATAAATAAATAAAAGATCATCTCATAGATGCAGAAAAAGCTTTTGACAAAATTCAACACCCATTTATTATAAAAACTCTCCAAAGAATGGGCATAGAGGGAACCTACTTCAACATAATAAAGGCCATATATGACAAACCCACAGGAAACATCATACTCAATGATAAAAACCTGAAAACATTTCCACTAAGATCAGGAACAAGACAAGGATGGCCACTCTTGCCACTCTTATTCAGCATAGTTTTGGAAGCCCTAGCCACAGCAATCAGAGAAGAAAAATAAATAAAAGAATACAATTTGGAAAAGAAGAAGTAAAACTACCACTGCTTGCAGAAAACATGATACTATACATAGAAAATCCTAAAGATGCCACCAGAAAACTATTGGAATTAATCAATGAATTTTGTAAGGTTACAGGATACAAAATTAATGCACGTATATCTCTTGCATTCCTATACACTAACAATGCAAAATCAGAAAGAGAAACTAAGGAAACAATCCCATTTACCATTGCAACAAAAAGAATAAAATACCTAGGAATAAACCTACCTAAAGAGGCAAAAGACTTGTACTCAGAAAACTATAAAACACTGATGAAAGAAACCAAAGATGACATAAACAGATGAAGAAATATACCATGTTCTCGGATTGAAAGAATCAATATTGTGAAAATGACCATACTACCAAAAGCAATCTACAGGTTAAATGCAATCCCTATCAAATTACCAATGACATTCTTCACAGAATCAGAATAAAAAATTTTACAATTTGTATGGTAACACAAAAGACCCTGAATCGCCAAAGCAGTCTCCTTTTTTTGTCTTCCTGTGACTGGTTTATTTTACTTAGCATAATGTCTTCAAGGTTCGTCCACATTGTTGCATACTGCAGATTTTCTTTTTTAAGTTTGTATAGTATTCCTTTGTAAGTTTATACCATATTTTCTTTTTTTTTTTAACATCTTTATTGGAGTATAATTGCTTTACAATGGTGTGTTAGTTTCTGCTTTATAACAAGGTGAATCAGCTATACATGTACATATATCCCCATATCTCTTCCCTCTTGCGTCTCCCTCTCTCCCACCCTCTCTATCCCACCCCTCTAGGTGGTCACAAAGCACCAAGCTTCTCCCTGTGCTATGTGGCTACTTCCCACTAGCTATCAGTTTTACATTTGGTAGTGTATATATGGACATGCCACTCTCTCACTTTGTCCCAGCTTACCCTTCCCCCTCCCCGTGTTCTCAAGTCCATTCTCTAATAGGTCTGCATCTTTATTCCTGTCCTGCTCCTAGGTTCTTCATGATCTTTTCTTTAGATTCCATATATATGTGTTAGCATACAGTATTTGTTTTTCTCACAAAGCAATCTTGAGAAAGAAAAACGGGGCTGGAGGAATCAGGCTCCCTGACTTCAAACTATACTACAAAGTACAGCAATCTAGACAGTGTGGTACTGGCACAAAAACAGAGATATAGATAAATGGAACAGGATAGAAAGCCCAGAGATAAACTCACACACATATGGTCACCTAATTTATGACAAAGGAGGCAAGAACAAACAATGGAGAAAAGGCAGCCTCTTTAATAAGTGGTGCTGGGAAAACTGGACAGCTACATGTAAAAGAATGAAATTAGAATACTCCGTAACACCATATACAAAAATAAACTCAAAATGGATTAAAGACCTAAATGTAAGACCAGACACTGTAAAACTCTTAGAGGAAAACATAGGAAAAACACTCTGACATCAACTACAGCAAGATCTTTTTTAACCCACCTCCTAGAGTAATGAAAATAAAAACAAAAATAAACAAATGGGACCTAATGAAACTTAAAAGGTTTTGCATAGCAAAGGAAACCATAAACAAGATGAAAAGACAACCCTTAGAATGGGAGAAAATATTTGTAAATGAAGAAATGGACAAAGGATTAATCTCAAATATATACAAACAGCTCATGGAGCTGAATACCATAAAAACAAACAACCCAATTTAAAAATGGACGGAAGATCTAAGTAGACATTTCAATGAAAGAAGACATACAGATGGCCAGGAGGCATGTCAAAAGATGCTCAACATCACTAATTATTAGAGAAATGCAAATCAAAACTACAGTGAGGTATCACCTGACACCAGTCAGAATGGCCATCATCAAAAAATCTACAAACAGTAAATGCTGGAGAGGATGTGTAGAAAAGGGAACCCTTTTGCAGTGTTGGTGGGAATGTAAATTGTTACAGCCATTATGGAGAACAGTATGGAGGTTCTTAAATAAACTAAAAATAGAACTACCATATGACACAGCAATCCCACTACTGGGCATATACCCTGAGAAAACCATAGTTCAAAAGGACACATGTACCCCAGTGCTCATTGCAGCATTATTTACAATAGCCAGGACATGGAAACAACCTAAATGTCCAACGATAGATGAATGGATAAAGAAGATGTGGTACATATATACAATGGAATATTACTCAGCCATAAAAAGGAACAAAATTGGGTAATTTGTAGAGATGTGGATTGACCTAGAGTCTGTCATACCGAGTGAAGTAAGCCAGAAAGAGAAAAATAAATACTATATGTTAATGCATATATGTGGAATCTAGAAAAATGGTACAGATGAACCTATTTGTAGGGCAGGAATAGAGACATAAATGTAGAGAATGGACATGTGGACACAGGGCGGTAAGGGGAGGGTAGGAGGAATTGGGAGATTAGGTTTGACATAAATACACTACAATGTGTAAAACAGATAGCTAGTGGGAACCTGCTGTATAGCACAGGGAGATCAGCTCAGTGATCTGTGATGACCTAGATGGGTGGGATGGGGGGTGGGAGGGAGGTGCAAGAGGGAGGCGATGTAGGTATACATATAGCTGATTCACTTCATTGTACAGCAGAAACTAACACAACATTGTAAAACAATTATACTCCAACAAAAATAAATAAATAAATAAATCCCAGCTTAGCTATTTATTTTCTTTGTGAGATTGGACAAGTTAATAAACTTTGTAAGACTTTTTTTTTTTTAAGTTTATGATTTTGGTTTTACTATGATAGTAAAATTGAAATGATTTGTTGAAAGTTAGCCAAGAGATAAAAGTGACAAAGATATAGAAAAAACTGACACATTAGTAAGTTACTGAAAGTCAGTGAAAGATCATGAACACACGTGTTTGCATAGTCTTACAGTAGAAAGAAGCAAAAATATTGCCTGAAAAGAGGACACAGCATATCATATGGTTCTTGAAAGAAGGACGTAAGTGTGGATGATGAAGAAACACGGAGAAGGAAAGAAGTGTAGAAGTTCATTATTGGTGCCTTCTAGTTTTGCCATTTCTCCTCCGCTGGACAGAATATTTATTTAAGAACGAAAATATCTACATATTGTCTGTGCATTAATTTTAAACAAATATTTTCAGTGAAAAAAATCTATCCAGGTTTGTGTTATCTTTACATAGTAATATTTGTCCTCAATTATTACTAGGGCAAGAAAAAACAAATATCGTGAGTAGAAACAAAGGGCTATTTTCACAGAACTTTCAAATGAGTGTTGCAACACTGTTTTCAATTCAAATCG
Source organism: Globicephala melas (assembly GCF_963455315.2). Classification (NCBI taxonomy): domain Eukaryota; kingdom Metazoa; phylum Chordata; class Mammalia; order Artiodactyla; family Delphinidae; genus Globicephala; species Globicephala melas. The sequence goes on from NC_083324.2 coordinate 57,363,109, forward strand.
TAGAAAATTGAACAAAAAACCTAAATTTACATTGTAAAATGACATTAAAATAGCTTATATTTAAGTATATAATGTTTGCTATGTCAAACTAGTAGCAAGGGATCTTTTTTTTTTCCTACAGTATTACAAGAAATGACTTTTGACATCGTAAAAGTAGACAATACAAATATGATTTTGTTTGGTTGCTTGCAATATCTCAGTTCCTGTAGTCAAAGATTCAACTGTAACACACAGTCCAGTCCCTTTAAATAAAAGCAATATTCTGTTAAAAATTGATGTAGCAAAAAATAGTTAAAGCTTCTATCAGTTCTTTGGACATGTGCTTCCTAAAAACAAACAAAAAACAAAAAACAAAGGAAAGGGGGAACAGTTTGAAGCTTAAAATCCTCTGCAACAAAAACAAGGAGCTAATAGATAAGGATAAATACATGAGCTGATTCTAACCGGTTTATGCTGAGCTGGCTTTCTCGCAGAAGTCCTGGGCACCAAGAGAGACAAAAACAATGATGGGTGCTCACAGAGACGGAGGGAGAAGTCACCTTCTCATCCAAGGTGGCAAGGCTGGTCTGGTCATACTGGCAGCTTCTGCTCCCACCTCATTCTGTCGTGAACCCTCAGTGTTGGCGCCCCAGCTGAGCTCATTAAGCTCAGAGGTTTGACCCAGGGAGAAATGAAATTCTCATCCTGTTTCTTTGTGGGAGGAGAAAAACAGCTAACTCTGTCTAAGCTCCCATCTTTCATTGCCTGATGACATAGAAAATGATCTTTATAAACTGAAACAGACATACAGCCCAAACAATAGGCCTCAGTGACTCTTGGGGACCATCTGTTTCATATGGATTTATTATATTCCGGAATTAAATTTGAGAGTTAAACTTTTTATCAAAATAAATCTGAATTTGTGCCTTATAGTAGCTCTTAAAACAACTTACGGTCCAAAATCTCAGGGCATCTGAGTTCTGCTAGTACTAATCACAAGAAATGGTAGTTTTCTTATTTTTAAGGTAAACCACACATCTAAACAAGCTTTCACTGGAACTAACAAGTCTCAGTTTTGAATTTTTTTCTAGCTTACTCTCCCTTACTGCTATTTAAAAACTCTGAAAATAGGTAATAAAATAAATACACAGGCATTGTTTTGCATGGTTTCTAGCAGGATCCATGTCTTTAAATTTATCTCTTTTCCTATAATGGTGGTTTTCATATGGAAACTATTCAGTAAATACTCTTAAATACATTTATAACACAAAAGAATTGAACCTTTAAAAATTTCATTATTATGTTTAAAATAAAGCAGCAGATTAGTTATAGATAGTAAACAAGATCAAGAAGATTAATTTGGCTTTACAAAGATTAATGTTGCTCTCTGATTTTGTAAGCAATCTCATTAATAAATATTTATTGCGTCCTTACTGATGACAGGCCCCGGTCTTGGTACTATGGATTAAACTCTTGCTATTTCCATGCATTCTGCTGGGACAGGATTGACTGCATCTTTCCAAATGAGCCCCACACTTGCATCTTCCTGGGAACAGTATGAATCATTTACAACAGTTAGCACTGAAAAGCACAGTTGATGTGGTAGCATTTATTATAAAACATACTCATTTGAAGTGGTAATTATTCTGCTACCAGGGCACAACCCTTTATAAAATCACTTAAACATTTTTTTTATGAAGATGGAGCTTTAATTTTTTCAGCATCTATCAAGTGCAATCCTTGAGTACCTTTCCTCATTTGTTTTTCATCATGTATCACTACCCAGAAGCAATCATTAGCTAATTTGCTGATTTATGGTTGCAGTTTATGAGCTTTAAACAGTGCTAAACCATTTTTGTTTCTTCCTCAGTGCATTGGCAGGTGAAGAATGTCCATCCTTTATATTCTTGGCTGTGTAAAGAAAATTCGCCTCGCCCTATGTGTTCTTGGCTTCTATGACATCTGAAATTGCTGCCTTATTACCTTCCTGCTTGATCTTAAGCAAAAGCAGTGTTTACCTAGCCACCAGTGTTAAAGCTGCTAAGGTATTTCATGCTGCCACCTATGACAAAACAAGGTCAGAACACCAGGTTAGCATAGGAATCTAACAGCTATTACTTATGCAGTTTTCTAGTGACATACACATTGAAAAGAAAAATTGGTTACCGCTGTGCAGGGGGACAGGGCCTGGCATCCCAGCTGTGTGAGGCATGGTTTCGTTATCAATGAGACACAAACATTCACATTTAACACTTGTTTTGAATAATGACAGTCTACATTACCTTTGCATGTGTGACCCAAATTTCACAGTAAAGAGGGGAGAGATTTTGAATGCTTCCTGATATTGACCTGGTGATTGTGTCTTACATGTCTAAAGAGCTAGAAAGACCACACTGTGAAACAGCATAAGCATGCTTCCAAATTTGCTGACAAAATACACATATTAGCTGGACAGTAACAGTGCTGGCAAGGATGAGGAGTAATTGGAACCCTCAGACATTGCTGGTGGGAATATAAAATGGTGCAGCTGCTTTGGAAAACAGTTTGGCAGCTGCTCAAAAGAGTTAAACACAGTTATAATATGACCCAGAATATACCCAGATAATCGAAATCATATGTTCACACAAAAATTTGTACACAGATGTTCATAGCAGCTTTATTCGTAGTATGTGAAAAGTGGAAACAACCCAAATTTCCATCAACTGAAGAATGGATAAACAAATTGTGGTACATCATCACAATGAAATATTGTTCAGACATAAAAAGGAATAAACTACTGATACACAATACGAACAGCATGAACCTTGAAAACACTATACTGAGTGAAAAAGCCAGACACGAAAGGCCACAGATTACATAATTCCATTGTTATGAAATGTTCAGAATCAGCAAATCCATAGAAGCAAAAGGTAGATCATTGTGGGCCAAGGGCTGGGGGAAGAGTGGGTGGAGAGTGACTAATAACGGGCACAGAGTTTCTTTTTGTAGTGAGAAAAATGTTCTGGAATGAGGTTGTGCACAGCTCTGTGAATATACTAACATCCACTGAATTGTCACTTTAAAAGGATGAAAGGTATGGCATTTGTATTATATCTAAAAAAATTCACTTATTATTATTGACATCTCCATGTGATATGCATCTTCTTATTAGACATTATTAGGCCATTATATTTTCCACAAGCAAATAGAAAGCTTATTTGGATGACTTTCTTTTAAGAAGAGTTTCAATTATAATAACCACGATTCTACATTTTTATCAAAAAGCCCAGGATTTATTTTTTAATATATAATTGTCAGTGTATCTAATTATCATTTGACCTATCACATTTAATATTTTCACTTCTCTTTTCATTGAATGAACCCTTAACGAACCCTTAATTTTTTAAAAAATTTCTTTAATGTGTTTAATGTGTCAATCTTTTCTGTTTCAAATAATGAGAATTAAGCCATTGTTAATGTTCACACTGGTTTAAAATCTGAGCTGTTTTTGAATTTCTCCTATTGCCTTTGGGTAAGGGGATGAAGGAAGGGAATGATGCCATTTCTAATTTGTGATTCTATTTCTAAAAGTCTACTGGATATAGAGTGCTATCTCTCAGACAAAAATAAATAAAGGTTTCAAATCACCATATTTATCAAAATCTTTTCTATGATTTCAGATACTTTATTACCTTTCACTTGGACTATAAAAATGATCTCAACTAGCATCAGCGGACTCTGGCCCCCACGTCTCTCATTTATCATCACATTTAATCCTCACCAAAGCACCTTCTGTTACAGTGTTCTCTCCTCTAAAACCTTCAGTAAATACCACTTTCCTATTGATCCTACTGGTGTTTCAACTCCTCTTCTCACCTTAAATTCTACTAATTCCTGTATGTACCTTACACTCCAGCCAAATAGTTTCCTTCCTATTTCCTATTTTCTCACACATTTTTGCCAGGATCCTTGGATTTCCCACTGCCTGGAAAGATTTCACTTCATTTACCCTTATTGATATTCCATCCACTTCTTAAGGCTATAATCAATCACATGTAACAGGGAAATAGCCTAAGAGCAGGAAATTTGTCTTGTTCCCTAGTTTAACCCCAGTGACCAGAACATTGCCTGCACAAAGTAGAAATTCAAACAATAAATAAGCAAATAAGTAAAAATAAATTTACACTTAAATGAAGGAATGAATAGCTTCTGTATACCTTCCTGATAGCCCAATTCTCTCTCCTTCTAAAATCATGTAAAACTTTTTCATTGTACTCAATATTCTGTTGTAGATTTATCTGAGTATTTATCTTTATATTCCTTGTCTCTTATTCATTTCTGCATTTTATTATATCTCACCTTAAAGCTTAGTCTCTGTTCAGTCAATACTGGCTGAATTAAATCAACCAACAGAGCCCAATATCCCCACTTTGGAAACTCTATCTGCTTTGCATTTTTCCTTGGCAAGCTGGTTTACATAAATATTACATGCTTAGAAAGAGAAAAAATTTACTTAACAATGAACAAGGAAAATTCTCGGAATTTTAATTATTTAGTTTTTGTTTAAAATGATACACATCATGATATTTTCAGGGGAGAAATTTTGAATTTTTATAGAATGTCTTTTTTTAATTTTTAATTTTTATTTATTTATTTATTTTTGGCCAAGCCCTTAGTTCTCTGACCCAAGATTGAACCTGTGCCCTTGGCAGTGAAAGTTCAGAGTCCTAACCACTGGACCACCAGGGAATTCCCAGAATGTGCCTTTTAAAAATAAGTATGACTGACATATGAGCCCACGTAAATAAAAGTCATTCAAAACACCTGTAGCTTTTAAAGGCAAACATGGATATTAAAAGCATTTTCCTACATTACCAATAGTCTGATGTTAAAGATTATCAGTTCCCAATTCTGATTCACCTATGAGATTGGAGTTGATCTCAATGGAATTTTAGAACATTTCTCACTAACTGCTACTGGGAGGTTGTGATGATGGTGGATGTGGGGAGACTAAATCTGAGAAAGCCTCTCTATCTACCAGTCTCTCAAAAAAACGTAGTATTTCATAGAAGATGTGCACCCTCATTTCCCTACTATTACTTTAATTACCATTTTTAGACAAAGGCAATATAGACCAAATTACAGACTATGGATCAAATTACATTCTGCATGAAGAATATTTTGTATATCAATTTCTGATATAATAGATACTCTAAACCACAGTTGCTACCCTTATTTACCCCAAAGTGGCTACAATTTCCATAGAATAAGTCATATAGACATGTTGCATGTGTACTGTTGTGTACTGCCTTCCTGGTTGGTCACAGTGCATGACTGGTGTCTACCTCTTGGCAATGAGGTCAGAAAAATCTGACCTGAGCTGGGTTTTGCTCTATTTTAAATATTTCTCTATTTGAGTATATTTCCGTATGAGAAACTAGAGTTAAAACTTTAAAATATTAAGAATAAATTATTTGCATATAGAGTTTTCTCTATCCACTAAGAAGTCCTATAATAATTACAGAGATTTATAATTCAATTCTCAAAATTAGAAGATATTCCTTGTAGGCTTTAAATTGTTGCATGAAGTAATGACTCCAAAAATAAACACTGCAGAATCTGGTGGTTCTAAAAATATAAGATAGAGCCCTTGCAGAAAAATATACCTGATAAGCATAATTTATTACATAATAACAGTAAAAGATCTTTTAAATTGCATTTATAATAAATTTTCCTTCAGTGCCTTTTAAAAATAGAAAGAAATGTTATAGATATATCTCATTTTATTGTTTCACTTTATTGAGCTTTCCAGATATTGCGTATTTTACAAATTGAAGGTTTGTGGCAACCCTGCGTTGAGCAAGTCTATCAGTATCGTTTTTCCAACAACATTATTTTTAATTTAAGGTCTGTACTTTGTTTTCTTAGATATAATTCTATTGCACACTTCAGAGACTCTAATATAAACATAACTTTTATATGTGCTGAGAAACCAAAAATTTCATGTGACTCCCTTTATTGTGGCATACGCTTTATTGTGGTGTTCAGGAACCAAACCCACAATATTTCTGAGCTGTACCTATATTTTGTTCCAGAAAATGATAGTTATGACAATTCATGTATGATGGTTTTCAGTGTTGTAGAGAAAGAGAATAAATAAATTATAACTATCATAAATTTTCCTGAGAAATATACTTTTGTCATAAATTTACTGAGTAAATATTTTATTTAATGTAAAATGTATTGTGGTCATTTAATACAAACAACAAACATTTACCTACCTGGAGAAAGTGGTTCTAATTTTATTCTGGATATGCTCAATCCCTTATATAAAATGATGTAGTATTTGCATATAACCAAGGCACATCCTCCTATATAATTTAAATTATCTCTAGTTTACTTATAATACCTAATACAATGTAAATGCTATGTAAACAGTTGCCAGTCAGTACTAAATTCAAGTTTTGCTTTTTGGAACTTTCTGAAATTATTTTTTTTCAAATATTTCGATTGAATCCTCAGAAGAGGAAACTGCAGATAAGGAGGGCTGACTGAAATTTAGAAAACTTGTGATTATAAGCACTTTCTCCTCTCTTTGAAATGTATATAAATCCTTTTGAAGACTAGATAGGCCTTTTGTCAGCTTTATGACCTGAAGAAAGACTTGGAAGCCATCTCTTTGAAATGCAAGCATCAAGATAAATAACACCCCTACCTCCCAGTTTCTGTTGGGAGGTAGGAGCCTAACTTTGGTTGGGGCCTTGCTCCAGGTTGTAAAACTACTTCCTGTCATAAAGATATGTGTTTTTTCTCCTCTGGATAAAGCCAATTAGCCAATACAGATGGTTACCCCAATAACCAGATAAAGTTAAGATGAACTCTGTGTGACGAATGATGCTGTCAAATCCTCTTACTTGAGGACAAGCTATTGTCCATCTTGAAAACGTATGTGGAATGGGTTGTATTGGTTGTATATAAAAGGGTAAGATTACTTTCTGGTTTTATATTCTTTTAGTGGTTTGCCTGTGTTGCACATATCATTCTTGTTTAATGTTTATTCAATAATAAAACTATTTTCTTTCTCTACTACGTTTGTGGAGAGGGTTTCTGGATTGGGAGAAGATTTTGCTTTTAATTATATTTCCCCAACAATTTGTAAGTTATTTACATATATAGGTATGTTATTTCAGAGCAATGAATATAATCAATTAATTGTATTTTACAGGTTAGAATATATTTGATAAAATTCTTTAAAAATGACTGCTTCTGCTATAAACTGATGTTATTGTTGTTAAACTAAGAAATCACTGCCTTTCCATAATTGATATTTGTTATATACTTTTGCATTCCTCTTCTCCTTAGTTTCCTCACTGGTACACTTTTGGTAATCTCTAATCCCTTAGCGAAACATCTGTTACCATACTAACTCCTAAAGTTCAGTTTAGAAAGTAATTGCTTACATATCATGATGTGCCTGACTATACACAGGGACTGTGGGTACAAGACAAGGCAAGATGGTCATGGGGAACTGGCTTCAGGAAACTGCCTTTTAAACAAGCCTCTTAATTCTGATACAGGTGATCTGGAGCTCACACTTTATGAAACACCATTTTTGAAACTGACTACCCTGCCTCTATTTCCTCCACATCCAAACTCCAAAAGCTTAACATATCTATAGAAAATTGCTTAATATATATACAAATGAACAAGCAGGTCACAATATTATATGTACAACATTGTATAAAACTCCCCATATAGAAATGAAGATAGAAGGAAATCCACCAAAAATTATATACTGAGAGAGATAGAGGTATATTTTCTTTTTACCAGATTCCATGAGTCTCATACATCTTATCTGTTTTTCAATGTCACCTCTTTAAGGAATTTCCCTGATCACCAAGACCTGAAATCCCTGGAGCACTTCAGAATCCTACCATCACTCATTCATATATCTTTTATTGCATTTATTATAATACACTGTATACCTATTTGTTTCCCTTTTATACTGTAAACTATTTACAGACAGGAAAATTTTCTTATTTATACTTTCAGCCTATGTTGAGATGAAAAGTAGACACATATAATTTTGAATATTTAAATAAAGGTATCTGCACACAAATTTGCATTTAAGCATTTAATTGCCAGAAAGATTATTCAAAACTTAGAAAAAAAGCAACCAGATGGGCAGCATCATCTTTAAATATCACATATGAGCAACAGCTACCCAAGGATTGTCCAGGGAGGAATTTGGTTCCTCTCACTGTTACTCTTCATTAAAGGTCCCAGACTTTGCTTGCTAATTTGTATTCAATAGATTTCCTCCAGTAGAGATGCAAATTATTTCTGTCTGGTGGAACAGATAACTATAATGATTGATGGCCTGTTAGATACTAACCAGTTTGTATCTAACTAACCATTTGTATACTATCTTAACATTTCTTCATTAAATTACCTATAAGTACCCTAATTTCCTAAATGCTCCTTGAGCCAATCACAGTATCACTGCTTCCCTCATTAATTAATGGGTTAAATAGAACCTTTGACACAGATTTCTGTAATATTTGTCTGAGAGGAATGATTTTACCTCTTTGAAAACTGAGCTTTAATAGTAATACTTTTTTCTATTAAAAGAACTATTTCTGTTTTCAAACATCACGTAGAAGTTATTTACATGTTAATAACATCAGGCTATTTTAAAATAATTTCCTTATAAAAATAAACTAAAAAGTATACAAACTTAAATTTTATTCAAACTAAAAATCTCTTTAATGTGCTCTAAAATAGAGAATTTAGCATCCTTCTTAGGATTATCAATAATGGGCTTATTTTAATAATCAAAGTGCCAAGTCTAAGATAACGTACCTGTCCTCAGCGTTGACTTTGGACGTCAATGGCCTGACAAGTAGTGTTCCTCAGAGAAATTAGGTATTTTTTTAAACTAAATCTTTCGCAAAGACACAGAAGGAGCTTTCAACAAGATTCATAAAATGTTATTAATTGGCACATTGTTGTGAATCAACTATACTTAAGCTAAAAAATGCAAATATGAATCATAGACCATGATTATCATCTTCAGAATTTTATAGTGGATAAAGATCTCTTAAGCTCCCCCTTGTGCTTAAAGGTTTATTAGAACTAATCTTAACCTAATGGCAGAAACAGGGACCAGCATGCTGCAATGCTTTCACTGTGGTAGGACTCACGACTCACTGGCTGAGGTGGCAGTGCTGGTACCCACGGGCCATCTTAATGTAAATAAATTTACTAGCATCTCAGTTAACTTAGTCTGTCTGAACTTTGAAAAACAAAAGAATGTTCAGATATGAATGCTTCCTAAAATCAAAGCTCCTCAGCAGGGCAGGGTAGGCTTTGTCACCCAGAGATCTCGGTCAAATCTAGGACTTGATGCTTACTAACTCTTCATCCTTGAGTAACCTTCAGAGCCTCAACCTCCTAACAGGAAGGATGCAGATACAAACCTCCATTTCATATCCTTAACTCCCTAGCACAGAGCTCCTGTCAGTCCAGCTTAGGCAGTTGCTGAGGGCAGGCTGAGGCAATGCTCTTTAAGGGAGTGTGGGGGCTCTGGAGGTGGGCAGCTAAGAGGACCCAGGACAGCAGGGATGCTTTAGAACTTTGCCCTTCCACCATATCATTGTTGTCACAGCCACCATAACCAAAGGGTTTTGTTATATCCTGCAGGCCTGTTCTTGTTGGAGAAGGTTGTAGATAACTTGTCTAAGAATCAGAAAATGCTTCCTGAATAGTCCTCTTGCCCTGTCTGCTGGCTACAACATGGTTGAGAACCTCAAGGTTACCTTCCTAGGCTGTTCCAAGAGTCTTCCAGCTGGTCACTCATTTCCATTTTTTCTCTAATCCAGCCTACCTCTAACAATGTTGTTAGGATTAACTATCCATGAAACAAATATTATTTTAACTTCCTTGTCTAGAAACCTCTTCAAGAAAACTGAGCAAAAAGTATCCCCTACTTGCTTTACAAATCCCATCTTTCAGCATTTGGATATTATAAGCTGAATTGTGTCTCTACAAAATTCATATTTTGAAGTCCTAACCTGGCCCAGTACCTCAGAACGTGAATGTTTTTGGAGACAGGGCCTTTCAAGAGGTAATTAAGGTGAAATAAGGTCATGTGTGTGACCCTTATCCAATATGACTGGTGATCTTATAAGAAAAGATTAGGACACAGACAACACCCAGACTGAGGGGTGAACATGTGAGGACATGGAGAAGAGGTGACCATCTACAAGCCAAGGAGAGAGGCTTCAGAGAAAGCCAAACCTGCTGACAACTCAGTCTTAGATTTTCAGCCTCCAGAACTGTGAGAAAATAAAATTCCTGTTGTTTAAGCCACCCAGTCTGTGGTATTTTGTTAGGGAAACCCTAAGCAAACTAATACACATGTCTTAAAAAATATTCACTAAGTTTTGTCCCTGATGTACTACTGCATAAATAAATTGGATTGCATTATGTGTTTGATAGCTAGGCAAAGGATATTAATACACAATTTATTGAAGAAGAACTGAAATTAGTATATAATTGTAAGAAAATATCTACTTTCTGTATTAATCAAAGAAATGTAAATCCGAATAACATTGATTTTGTCACCCATCGAACACAGATTGTTTTCCTTTTAATTATTTCTGATAATACTCAGTGTGATTAAAGAAGAAGGTCAAATCCATTACTGGTAGAAGTCTTATTTGCTAGAACTTTTATGGAAAGCGATTGAGAAAATTTTATAAAGAGATTTAAAAAAACATAAAATGGACTGTGGCCCAGCAATTCCATTTCTCCTAAATGATTCACGGAAGTAATCTCAAAAATTGAATGCCTGTGTGTGTGTGTGTATGGGGTTATGTTTACTTTTCTTTATTGAAATATCATTTATAAAGAAAAATTAAAAGCCACTCACAAATGTGACCATGGTATATTAAGGATCACTTTCATCTTAACTCTGCCTGCCACACCTAATCACTTAAGCAAAAACCTACTGAAATGCCAAGGCCCTGTTCCCGCCATCCTTGTACCCATGCACATGCTCACACACACACACAGGCACACACATTTTTGGGGGTACTTATCTGTTAGGATCCTGCCCTTGAGCTGTGAGCTCCTGGCTGTGACCACCTCTTGCCCTGCCATTGGCCTTTACAGAGCTGGTAGTGTTTGATGGTTTTATGTTCTTTGGCTGTGGGTTCCGCCCTCCTCTATAGATTCAGCCTTTGTATCCTCTGCTCCTCAGGCTGTATGTTGTTCCAGTGAGTTCTTACTACAGCCATCTAGAGCTTATCCCCATATCTGGTCACTGAGTTTGTTGCCTAACAAAACTATTCTTACAACTTCACACTTTATAACCTTTACATTTACTTCCCATATACTTTAACAACTTATAGCCATTAAAATTTATGTGTTAAGACTATGTAATACCATAGAAAAATAATTTTAAAATTGCATAAATATAATAACAATTATGTGACTAAAAGCCTAGTCATTGGAAAAAAAGACTCAAAGGAAATAAACTAAAATATTAACAATGATTTCTGTCTCCTACCTTCTTTCATCCTGCATCAGTTGGGAATATAAAAATGTCTTGAAAAGCAATGGCTACTCAGGGAACTTCATATACATATATATGTGTATATATATCTCAAATGTAAACCAATATATACACTGATATATATATCAAATATACATCAAATATATGTGTGCATATATATAAAAATGCTAATTGATATAAATCTGCAGCAACAGTAGCAACACTTCATATTTGCTGAATTTTGTCTCTATATCCAGTAGGATTAGGTTCAGCAGCAGGAAACATAAAGACCCAGAGATATTTTAAATATTGCTTTTTTGCCTAAAAGTCAAGGTGGATGGTTTAGGTTTGATGTGGTTTTCTGAATGTCAGCCCCTTCTATTATTGCTGCAGGACTTTGACCCCAAGGTCTACTAGGGGTGGCATCTGCTTTTCTGAGAGCTGGATGAATGAAATGGAGACGAAGAGAAAAAAGATCTCATATACTGTCTTAAGAAAGATTTTTAGAAACTCCCATAGAACATTCTATACTGGCCAGAACCTATTCACAGGTCTCCCCCTATCTGCAAGGATGTCCATGGTCCCGGCTAGCTATCTCTTCTATGAAACACAGAGACGAGTTATTGAAAAGAAAACTCAGCATTTCTGGCACAGTCTCAATAATTCTGCAAATTTCAAAACATAATAGTTGAATTCAAGTTGTGGCATGTTCTTCTCTCCATGGCAATTTTACTATATACTCTAATTTTTCTTCTGCCTCCTTATTCTATTAATATCACCTTTGACTTATAGCATCTTGATTTGAATTTGTTAATTATTTCAGAATTTTATTCATTTTCTTTTCTCCTTCTTTAAAGTAGGCCTTTTGTAGCTTAAATATTTGCTCAGAACCAGACATATATGCCTGAGGTTTGGTGAGCCACAGTAGTAACCAGTTCGCGACACACCTTTTATGTCTTTGTGTCCTCTTTTCTTTCAATCAGCCTATTCCTTAAATTCTGGTTATTGGGTAAACTACCTACACCTATATCTTCGTAAATAAACCATCTGTAGCCAACTCCTTGTTTCCAGCTCTGGTTTTGTCAGAACAAAAATTAAGAGCAATATTACCATTCTCGTGTTCAGTCTGAGCTACATCTGAGGTTTCTGTCCACCACCTTCCAGTCTCACTGCCATTTCCCTTCTCTTGTGTATAGTGAGTTTTTACGCAGTTAATTTTTCCCATCTCGCTCATGTTTGATGTTAAATTTTCACTTTGTATTTTAACTCTCCATTTAGTATTTTAATTTGTCTGCGCCTCTCCTTCCTGCCCCTTTATTACACTCACGATCCACACTGGGATACCTGACACTCATGTTCACACTTTAGTGTCTGATCTTCACCGCTAGTGCAGTGAAGAGCAGATGACGCTGATTCAACCGAAACCTGGTGGTTGGCATATTGCCCTGCTAATAACAGAAACAAAGCCACCTTCGTTTTTACTTCTTTGTGATCGTCATAAAGGGCAGAGGACTGAGTCTGAAGGAAGTTCCCCAATCTTTATAAATATTTTAAAATGCCTCCTGGTTTTAATTTACCTGAACATAGAAGTATATTGTGGGGTATGATGAAAAGCCCATGTCACAGTCACTTTATTTTGACAGATAATTGTGAAGTATTTCTTATTTTAGAGGTAAGTTTTATTTTGAAGAGTTTCCTTTCCTTCTTATATTAGAAGATCGATCTAGAAGATTCTGTCCCAGGTTACTGAGTTAGTGTGTTGTTTTATAAAACCATCATTTTTTCCTTGTGCTTTTCCCTAGGTGTATACGTGTATTTTCTGCTGATACTTCAAGAGCAGTGCCTTTTAAGACTTACAGGTGCTTGAAGAGGTCCAAGCACACTCCTGGGATTTCTGAGTGAGACCAGCAGTACAATGCAGTGTTTGTTCATCCTTCTGTGTTTTTGCAGTTTTTCTGTCCAGAATATGATAACAATCATGAGAGGCAATAACCTGGTCTCCTTCAAATATTGTGCTGATGAGCACAGCTCTAATCTTGCTTTGGGACACATTTAATAATACAATTTAGTAATGATAATATTGTCAAATAGACTTTCATTAAGTGACTAACCTTCCTGAAGTTGACTCCCCCACCTTATTTTTCTTTAAGACTCATGGATTCCAGTAACTTTCTAATTACGTCTTTAAGAAATACATGGAAAATGTATGCTAGATGAGTCTTGGATATAATAGCACACTCATTTCAACTTATGAAGTGAAATACATAAATTGACTAAAAAGAATTTGAAAATATAACTTTCACTATATAAGTTAAAAGAATGATTAAAATTTTCTCTTAAATTTCCATCACTTCTTCATGGTGTCCCTTTTTGTATGTCATCATTTAACTATAACTATAGCTTAAAAATTGTCACATATGATCAACTAGCATTCATGATAAAGAATAGGCACTCATAGTGAAGAAAGAAAAAAAAAATCAAGGCTGGCATAACAATCTGATTTTCCTCTGGAGCCTGACAGAATCTATAATCAATCTTTCCATGGATAAAGGAAAATACAACTATTTATTACAAATTTAAAATAAATAACAATTGAAATTGTTACAGCACCTTTAAGAAAAAGCCATGTTAGTAACATACTGCAGGTAGCTTACCCAATACCAGAGTGAACCCCAGCAACTTATATACATGGAGCTTCCCTTCATAGCTTTTGGAACTGATTGAACAGTATGATCTCATAAACCTCAAGCAGGGCAATGCTGATGAGATTATAAATCATTTGTGGCAACTCCTGCTCTCTATAAAACTTTGAAATTCTTGGTGTCTGATAACTTCATTTATTAAAAATAGTACAACATGACATGGAGATTTTACTGTAAGAATATAGCACACATCTATGTATATGACAAATCTATTCAACTTGCTAAATGTATTATTTAAATTTATACTATGTTAAGTCATTATGACACAGTATGTCATATTTTAATATATCAAATCATATCATACTATATTATATTATAGTTGTATAAATCTGAAAAATTCCAGAGTCAACCAGTACTCATAGGTCAAGTAACATGTACTGACTGTGCAGAATTAAATGCACTCAAGATTGGTATCATGGCATGGGTTTAAATTAACCATATTGCCAAATAACCAGACTTATTTTGTTGATTTTTCTATCTCTGAAACAACCAAATGAGCACTTCAGAAGCATTTATTCCTACTTGCTATTTTACATTCCCTTAATAGACATTTGTATTTGAGAAACTTAATATTTCACTTCCAAGAATCTTCCTTTCCATTTAAAAAAACAAAAAAAGATATGATGTAATACAACAGTTTTGTTTCTTTATAATTTGTAAAGGTTAAATTTACTCATAAAGGAATATATGATTCAACATTGAATCTTATTATTTCATTTTCTATTTTTATCAATTTTGTAAAAATTATTAACTTTGTAATATTATATATAATGGCTAGTTTCTACATAAGAGCTGTATATTGACCAGATTCTCTAAGAACCTATGCAAGTGACATAATCTATTTGATCAATACTCATCTCATCATATATATTGTAATGTATACATTTAAAATTATGTATAGATGTGGATAAAGACTTAAAAAAAAAGGAAAAATGAAAGTTATTTCCTTCTGGATATTGGATACTATGGATGAGAAATTCAGTAAAAGCTTTTAGACCTAAACATGAGGGACATAATATATTAGACCAAACATATTAGACCTAAACAAGAGGGACAAAATATATTTTAAAATATTTTAAAATTATATAGGTGAGTAGATATAAAAATAAACAAGCCTCAAATGGTTAGAAAATGTTATTTCAGAAAAGTTAAAAAGCTCTGTGGCCAAAGGTATGGAAGCAACCTAAGTGCCCATCAACAGGTGAATGAATAAAGAAGATGTGGTACATATATGCAATGGAATACTTCCCAGCCATAAAAAAGAATGAAATTTTGCCATTTGCAGCAACATGGTTGGACTTGGAGGGCATTATGTTGAGTGAAATAAGTCAGACAGAGAAAGATAAATAGTGTATGACATCACTTATATGTGGAATCTAAAAAAATATAACAAACTAGTGAGTAAAATATAAAAGATGCAAACTCACAGATATACAGAACAAACCTGATGGTTACCAGTGGCGGAGGGAAGTGGATCAGGGCAATTTAGGGGTAGGGGGAAAAAAGGTTTTATTACGAAATCATGTGTGTGAAACTTTTGAAAATTGTAAAGCACAAAAGAATTTAAAGACTCTTTAATTCATATTAAAAACAAACAAACAAACCACTATGGCCAAACTTTTTCCTTGGACAATCTACTTACACATGCTGCCTAATGCTTGATTTTTAAAAGCCTGCATGCATGCCTGGGGTGGAGATATAGTACCTTTTAGGACTAGAAAGGTAAAAATCAGGTAAAAGAACTGAAAAAAATTTAGGACTCCTTTTAGGATGACACATTAGTTGGTAAGTAAGGGAAAAAGAAATCATCTAACAGAGAAAACCAATGCAAATACCTTCCTGAAATGATGTTATCTCTGAGTGAAAATGAAAAAAAATTCCCATTCATGTGGGATTTGGGACTATATTCATAATATCAATTGGCCCAAAGCCCTTCAAGCCAAAAATTTGGTTAACTCATCCTGTTTGGCAGTGCTCCCAGAAGCCTGGGAAGCATCTTTGGCCTCAGTGTAGTTCCAAGGGTTCTGAGCTCACACTTCATCAAACACATGAGAGAATAAGCCATCATGAGTATGAATCAACACAGACATCAAAGCGCGGAATGACTTTCAGAAAGACTTCAGGTATCAGAATTGCAGAAAGGGTGTATGTGTGTTCAATACATTTACATAGATAGAAGAGGATAACTGAGAAGAAGTAGAAGGCAATAGAATCTGATTGGATTGAAATATAGAATGTTTATAAGTTAAAGATATAATTATTAAAATAAATCAAATAACATTAAATGAAGTAAACTCAAAGAAATATCTGTGAACTTACACAGATTCATGCAAATGAGAGGAATAAGGGACAATATTTAAGAGCCACAGTAAAAAAACAATGAGAAAATTCCATATATTATAATCAGTGTTTGAAAATGCCATAAAAAATGGAATAAGAAAAGGACATTTTTGTAATTACAAGAGCTTCTAGAATTGTTGAAAAAATCTAGCCCACAAATTTAGTAAGCCTAAAAAATCTAAAGTAGAATACATAAAAATAAAACCACATTTAGACACTGCAGGGTAAAAACAGTAGTACATCAAAAATGAAGAGAACATCTTAAAAGTAACCAGAGGGAAACAGATTCCCTACCAGTCAAGGCTGACTTCTGAATAACAACTATGGAAGCAAGCTGAATATCTTCAACATAATGAGAGAAAATATTTGGCGACACAGAATTCTATGTCACGTGAAAGTATCTTTCAGTGAACAATGGTAAACTAAAAACATTTTAGACAGACAAAAACTGAGAGAATTACTACTAATAGGCTGACAAAATTAGCTTTTAAAGAATATATTTTAGACAGAAGGAAATTTATCCAAAGAAGGTCTGAGATCAAGAAAACATGAAGAATTCAGAAGTAAACTGAGAAATTACTGGAAAGTAACATAGGATTTGAGAGGGACATTGCAATTAGTTAATTCTGCATTCCTTGTGTTATTCAGGAGGAGTTTTAGAACATTGAGAGACTGTATATTTTGTTAAGTTAAATGTAATGCACACAGCTCTAAATTTCTAGACCCAAAGACCCTTCAGACAAATTATTAGAATTATTAGAATTATTAGATTTAATTAAATTACTATACAATAAAAAATCACTTAGAATAATTTAAATTTTAAAAATTTAACATGTATTATATAAGCCTAAAAGATGGTAAAGACTAATATAGAAAAACATAAAACTTTTTGAAGGAAATTAGGGCAAAGTTAAATAAATGGAGAGATATGCCATGTACCAAGATAGTTAACTTAATCTCATAAAGATGTTAATTCTTTCCCAAATAATATATCAATCCTATTTATATGAAGGAAAATAGGCTCAAAGGAATCTAAGATGGTCCTGAAGAGGGAACAAGAGGACTTGGATGACTACATGTTAGGACTCAATGAAAAAGTTACGAAAATAAACTGGTGTTGTATAGGCTTGCAGAAAGAAAAATAGGGACCAGAGAACTTGGAAACGGATCTGCCCATGTGTATACACAAGCCTGACACATGATAGCATCAGTATTGCACACATGTAGGCAAAGAACAGACTGCTCAATATATTGCACTGATTTAATTGGTGATCATGAAGGGGAAAAAAACTCTTTTCACATACCATACATGAAATCTGTTGCTGGGTAATCGATTTGAAAGAAAAACAATATCATTTTTAAAAGAAACCTTATGGGAAGATTTTTACTATCTCAGAGTAGGAGAGGATTTCTTAAATAAAACACAAAAATTATATTCTGTAAAAGGAAATCTAATAAATTCTACCACATTCAAAGAATAACCTATATTCACCAAACATCATAAAAGAGGATGAAAAGATAAACCACAAACCAGGGAATGATTTAAAGAATAAATATAAATGACAAAAGGTTACTAACATATATAGAGAGAGAATTCTTATAGATAAGTGCAAAAGACAACCCAGGAGAGGCAAAAATCATGCAAAGATTACCCAAAAGAGAAAATAGCGTCAATAAATATACGAAAATATAACAAATCTCATTAGTAGTCATAAAAATGCAAATTCAAACCATAATCAAATTTGATTTCATTTTTGATTAGTTGGCAAGAGTGTGGAGTAATAAGGACTCTAATAATATACTGGATAATTTATCTCAAAAAGTTGAATGTTCCCTATGCCACAGCTCCAGGAAACAAGCATAAGAATGTTCATAAAAGCAAAAAATGAGAAACTATCCAAATGTTTATACATGGTAAAATGAACTTTTAAAATTCTGGTATATTCATCAGTGAAAATGAACCTGTATCAATATAAATATACCTTAATAAAATTAAATAATATGCAATAAAATTAAATAATAAATTAAATAATATGCAATATTATTTGCATATTATTTAAAAATTTAAATAATAAATTAATATTAATTTATTAATAAATTAAATAATATGCAATAAAATTAAGAATATGCATGGTCTGTGTATAAAGTTTAAAAAGAAACAAAACTAAACAATGCATTTTTTAATACATAAGTGAATAAGTGACAAAGGAAAAGCAAGGTGATGATTATCATTCAGTTCAGCCTATTACATGTGAAGGGGGTATGACTGCATAGGGATGCGTGGGGAGCCTGTAATGTTTCATTGTTTTAGTCTCTGTGTTTTATGTGTATTTATTTTATGAATAATGTTATTCTTTAAACTACACATTAATGATATAAACTCTTATATACATAAAAATTTTCACAGAAATAAAGAAAAATAAAAGCAGTTTAGGATAATGGGATTATTGCATTTTTAATTTTTGAAAACTGCCTTTGATTTTATAATGCTGTCTTTATATTAAATACCAGAGGAATTGATTCATTTGTGTGATATTTTTTCAGATAAGAAATAGTAACTAACATTCATTACATGTATACAGGAAACATAACTTTAAAAATAAATGTCTTGGGGCTTCCCTGGTGGCACAGTTGTTGAGAGTCCACCTGCCGATGCAGGGGACACGGGTTCGTGCCCCGGTCTGGGAAGATGCCACATGCCACGGAGCGGCTGAGCCCATGAGCCATGGCCGCTGAGCCTGTGCATCCAGAGCCTGTGCTCCGCAACAGGAGAGGCCACAACAGTGAGAGGCCCGTGTACCGCAAAAAAAAAAAAAAAAAGTGTTCACCAAAAATAAATGCTGATAAGTAATTTTTTCTAAGAAATCTAATAATTGAACCCTTTCCACAAAGTGCTTCATTTAAAACATTTGTTAATATCCCATATAAGAATTCATACTGATTAAACAGAATAGCTGGCAAAACAAACAAAAAAGTAGTCTCTAATTTACATCAGGAATTAACTGGTATGATTTAGCCCCCTTCTACCTAAATGTCTATACTTTTTATTTTCCTCCTTCTCCATCCAAACCAGTAATTACTACTAAGATATACTTTACCTAATCAGTAACTGGTCTAAATATTTGTTCAGTTGCCTCTTTATTATTTATACCTGCATCACAACATTGACCCTGCTAGAGAAAGTGGTGTCTTACAAGAATATATAGCTTAACACCAGTGACAGGATGAGCACCTCATCTAGATGCATCTGAAGATCTCAGGGATGAGAGTCAAACACCCTCTGAACAATCGAAGAAACTTGGCAGATGGCAGCCTAGTTGTACATGGCCCAGCCTTTTCCACCACACCTATCCCCAAGTCAGTCCTATAGTCCAGTCAGAACTCCTGATGCCACAGTTTAAAAGCCTCTTGGGATTTTTACATCATTTAATCCCCTCTCTGGGTTTTCACATCTCTTTTCAACTGACTGGCTAGATTGATAAAAGTCATTCGTTTAACTGATTTTTTTATTGTCCACTTATTATTTGCAAGTAGTGTAGGAAATAAATGAGAATAAGCCCTACACTGTCCTCAATGGGTCTTACAATCTAGCAGAAGAGATGCGCAAGTAGGTAATTAATTATATTAAAGGCAGATCGTATCAAGCATCACTTTTCAAGGTGCTAGTTAAAGGAATGCTGGTGTGAATTCTGAGTTGAGAACCTGAAAGTTTGAGTAGACCGTGTCATGTGTAAATGTTTGTATGTATGTGTGTGTGTGTGTGTGTGTGTGTGTGTGTGTGTGTGTGTGTGTTTTAAGGTTACAAAGAATTACATACAGAGTAAATGCAGGAGATGTGAAAATGCATATTGTGTTCTGGGATAGTAAATACATCGGGCTGAAGCTAGGGTTTATAGGATCAAGATGCAGGGGAAAATGAAGCAGGAAGTCAATCTTACAATGAAATCCCAGATCCAGGGTAAACAAAAACACCTTATCATATAAGCCTGTAACAGGTGCCAATAAGTAAAATCCTTCCAATCTGTTTCACTCAGACCCCACTCTTGCTTGAAGGTGACGCTATTCAGAAATTTGCAATCTACATTGTCAGGACTGATTCAGGCTTAACTTTGAGAAATTGGTTGCAATTACATCTCTATAGCTGCCTGTCCTTCACAGACCACAGGGAGCCTTGAACAAGGCACTTTCCACTTTTCCACAAAGTATTACATTACTCCTTCCATTGAATTGTGTCATGACTATTACATGTGCCATAAAATCAAACTTCTAACAGGCATCAAGTACAAATATGAATTTTTCACCCCCTCTTGTCAACTTGATAATTATTTTAACCTCCATGCCCATAATAGATTCTATATTACTTTATTTCTGAAGTCAAACTAACCTATTTTGTTATAACTCTCCAAATTTAAATTTAATCATCTTATTGTGCTTATTTATTAGATTATTATATTCTTTTAAAAATCATTTGCTGCATGATTCTGTGTTATCCTGCCGGTCCTCTGTTAAAATGGAATAATCTTAAAAGACTCAGGTCTATTCCCCTCAGATTAAAAAAATGCCAGAAAGGAAGACATTATTTATTTATTTGTTTGTACATGTGGAGTACCCTAGAGCAGTAGCAGGTGACAAATAAATGACCAACTTGAAAGATTATGTTTGTAAGCTGTTCCAATTTCTCACCTTATGGCCTCAGAACTATTACCTTGAAATTCAGTTGTCCCCTCTCTGCCTTACTGATTGCTGAAGTCTCTAAGTGGCCTTAATGTCAAATCTAAGGTTCTAAATTTTATAACAAGATCAATTTCCACAACATTTTTATTGCCAAATACATTTTTTAAAGGATGCATTAAATTTGACTCTGTCTGAGGTACGATGGCGAACAGGTTCTTTCAGGATAAAACAAGTAGTGCACTTGTGTGAATATTTATCTGACTGCAGCTTACAATATTGGATTATTACAAATGGCGGGGACATAGCACCACCAGTGAGGTTACACCGGAGAATTTATCATCAGGAGTAGGTAGCTTTATAGAATATTGGTATTACTGTACCTACATTCTTCTAAAAAATATTTGGATCGAAGCTCATTTATCATTTAACAAGACACCTGCACAGTGCCTCCACACCCCCACCTTCAGAAACTCTGCTGAAAATGAGATTTTTTTCTTTAGTGGTATTTAGCTGTTGTTGTGAGCTTTTTGGCAGTGTGCTACATCACACTTGCATCTTTTTTTTTTTTTTTTTTTTTTTGCGGTACGCGGGCCTCTCACTGTTGTGGCCTCTCCTGTTGCGGAGCACAGGCTCCAGACGTGCAGGCTCAGCAGGCCCAGCCGCTCCGCGGCATGTGGGATTCCCCCGGACCGGGGTACAAACCCGAGTCCCCTGCATTGGCAGGCCGACTCTCAACCACTGCGCCACCAGGGAAGCCCCACACTTGCATCTTTAAAAGGGCAGGAGGGGGGCTTCCCTGGTGGCGCAGTGGTTGGGAGTCCGCCTGCCGGTACAGGGGACACGGGTTTGTGCCCCGGTCTGGGAGGATCCCACATGCCGCGGAGCGGCTGGGCCCGTGAGCCATGGCCGCTGAGCCTGCGCGTCCGGAGCCTGTGCTCCACAGCGGGAGAGGCCACAACAGTGAGAGGCCCAAGTAATGCAAAAAAAAAAAAAAAAAAAAAGGTTAGGAGGGGCTTGAAATGAAATTAATTTTATGCAAACCACTATCTCTGAGAACTGATGGAGTAAATTCTATATGGTTTGATGTAATATCTTACACCTCTTCTTTGGTGGGCAGCTCCTATGAGAACAGGAGTGGCCTCAGATAATTCACATAAACTAAAACTCCAGGATCTTCCTTTTGCCACCATTGCAGAAATATGTTTCTTGTAAATTTGGTTCTGACATTTGTCATGGGATAAATACAAAATGCATTGGATGCTATACATTAAGCCCATGGGCCAAATCAGCCCCACCACCTATTTTTGTAGGTTTTATTGGAACACAGAAGTTGCTCTCATTCATTTGTGTGCTGTGCATGGCTGCTTTTGTGCTACAACAGCAAAATTGAGTAGTTGTGACAGATACTGTGTTTCTCGCAAACCAAAAATGGTTACTTTCTGGCCCTTTATAATTAGAGCTTGCTGACCCCTGAGTTGGACCAGCTCTGTTGTGCACTGTCTAGATGTCCCAGTGGTTCTGGCTGAAGGACCTGAAGGAACAGAAGGAAAGGTAGGGAGCCAGAAGGAATGCAAATGCCTAGAAAATACACTGGGATAAAGACAGTTCCACAATCCCTAAACATTGAAATGTTCTCCTCAGAGTAGAAATAAAACGTAATGGAGGTGATGTGGTAGAGGAAGGGGGTCTTTATTAGTCATCAGAAAGTCCTGGCTTTCCTTCCCTCCCCTTCCTCACCCACATCACTTCCTCCCTCAGACTGAGCCCTGTTCCTCCCCTCAGAGGTCACTGCTTGCCACCCCACACCATTCCCAGAGGGGCTTCAGAGGCTCTGCAGAGAAGTGACCTCTGACACATAATAAAGATTAAACTACTAAACAGAACTAAACAAAACAGAAAACTCTTTCTCCACTATTATGCACCAGAGCAAGGGCTAAAATTGCCTTTGACAGATGGGTGCTCTAAAAAGAATTAATGTAAAAACCGTGGTGTTACAGTAATATTATGTTTAAAACATCACTTCAGAAAGTGGTTCAAGCATTGGGCTGAAACAAAATCTATAGTCATTATAGAACTACATTATATTATTTTACTTATAGTAAAAAAATGAATATCATTTTTCTTTTCTAAATCTCTTTTCTAAATCTCATTTAAAGATTGTGGTTTTCATAAACAACTGTCTAAAATGTGTCCTAACTGAAGCTTTTATCACAATGTAGATAAATTGGAAAGCAAGATTTACAGTAAAAAAGGGTGACAAAAAATAATATTGAGGGTGGGGAAATGGGAAGATATTGGTCAAAGGGCATAAACTCCCATCTAGAAGATAAATAAGATTTATGGTTACTATAATTAACAATACTGTGTTATATACTTGAAAGCTGTTAAGAAAGTAGATCTTAAATGTTATCACCATACACATAGAACTATTGTAATTACGTGAGAGGATAGAAGTGTTAACTAACCTTATTGTGGTAATTATTTTGCAATATATACTGTATCTAATCATCACATTGTACACCTTATGCTTGCATACGTTTTATGTCAATAATATCTCAATAAGGCTGGAAGAGAAACTAATTGCCATATTTATAAATTTTGAAGAGACATTTTCTATAATAAACTATTTTCAAGATGAAAAAAGGAAAAAAGAAATAATATTGAATAAGATTTTATTTTTGGATTACCTAAAATGGTTTGCAAGGCTGAAATTCTGGAATTAGTTCCAGAGCTCCTAATTAATTTACTATGTCCTTCATTGTCCCCTCTTTTCTATTCCACTCCTGCTGAGATCATGACATAAAGCTTTTCATGGTGCTTCCGGCCTCTGGTGTCTGCCTGCCTCAGTCCCTGCTGATGTGCACAGCCACATTAATCCTCGGATGTCTCAGAAATGGTCACCCAGTACCCACTAACAGTCAACTTAAATACTACATTTTCTTCCAGGCATTTTTCTCACAACTCATTTTATTATTTTGCTCCAACTCATGATCAAGCCTTCCCTCCTCGCCCCATCCCCCACAAGTCCTTTATTTTATTTGTTCACTATAGTCCAGGTGGATTTACTAGGTGGTTTTTGAAGTATTTCACTAATTTCTTTTCCATCGGTATCATTTGCAACTAATTTTTCAAATGACTTTTTTTTTTGCTAGCTTACCCAGAGACATCAGAGCAAGGTGAGGTGGATTGGAGCCAGAAGGTTTGAAATCCCAGCTCTGTTTCTGATTACCTGGCTGATGTTGGTCCAGCTATTCAATCTCTCCCTGCATGTAAGCTTTTATTTCTAAGAAAGTAATAGTACCTAACTCATAGAGGTGCCAAGAGGGTAACTTGAGTCTATGCATGTAGAGTACTTAGGCAAGCACCTGCTGTGTATTAAGCACTATGTTATAGCTTGGAGAGTATGAGCACTACCCTTGGACTTCTATGAACCCTTGCACTGTTGCTTACTGGTCTTGTAACTTTGGGAATACTACTCACCCTCTTTAAACCTCAGTTTCTTCAACTGTAAAATGGGAATAATACCAACCTAATAAGATTATTGTAAAAATTCAATGTTGAAGATGAAAAATTTTGCATAGTGTCTGGCTCATAATAAGTACTTAATTATATTAGTTGTTTCTACTATGAGTATCATCATTATTTATTGCCATCATTGGGCTTTTTTGCTACTTTTAATATTCTATATTTCCAAAGAACTTGAGGATGTGCCTAACTGCCCTAGTCTTTTCTATCCTACTACTATAAAGTTGAAGATTATTGGTCACATTCCCCCCTAAATTTTTTAATTTACACTATATCAAATAGATAGCATTAGAACAAATCAGTTCTTTAAACTTTCTGAGTGCAAGAAAAGCAAATAAAAAATTACAGGTATGTTCAGTTAATGGGATTTCCAGCTGATGTCATAACTACTTTAAACCCAGTTTGTGAAGTAAGTCAGGAAAATATTAGCATATTTCTCACAATGAAGTCTTGAGTCAACTCTCACAAATTATACTCTGCCCTGAACCTGTGAGTTTTGGGGTTTTTTTTTTTTGTCCAGGTGTGTTATCTGTTGCCCTTTTAAAGCCAGAAGCTTTGCCTTTTACATATTCATATCAAAAAAAGATGTTAATTTTTAAGACAGAGCTGTCTGGCTCTGCTGTCAGACAGGTGACTGATAGATTTCTCTAATCTTCTGACCCCACAATTCTCTAATGGAAAAGCAAAGATTATACCTCTTACCCTTTATTATTGTTGTGAGATTATGTATCTAAAAGTCCTAAAATACAACAGCCACCTATTAAAGGTAACTATATATTTTTTATCTCTCATTGCCTCTTCCTGTGGAACTTCACATAATATAAAATGGGTATTCAATAAATGATAAGTTAAATTGAATCAAATAGCACAATACATTTTAATAGTTTAAGAATTATAAAGATGCTGATAACTGGATTGGCTACATAAATTTAGAATTTTTCTCTCTTGCTTGTTCATTTATTTTATTCATGGTCAAAATCTCATTTGAAAATGAAACACAGTTAATAGCAAGTAAGCTCATAAAATTAAAGAACTTCATCTTCTAATAAAATTAGGAAGTTGGAATTTTATTCTTCAGGCAACAGGGAGAGATTGATGTTTTCTAACAAAGAAGTGACGTGATGAATTTAGTATTTTAGGAAAACAAAAGTGAATTTAGCATTTAAAACAAAACCAAGAAGCAAAAGATGAGTGTATATTTTTTGATGTTCAACTAAATAGAAGGAGACAAATCAGGAGGAACCCTGAATGGAAAAGTCCACAAATAGTCGGAGCCTCTCAAACAAGTAGGTCCATAGCGACAGTCAAAGTTTAAGATAGTTTTGGAGACGAAAACTGAAAATGTGATGTTATTATAGCCTTGTAAGGAGCTTAGAATAGAAAAAGGGGAATACAGCTAGATGAAACTTGGTAGTTTGGGAAGAAATTTTAGTGGAGATTTTTTTCATGGAGGAAAGGGCTTTTGTAGATTTAGTTTGGAATGATATTTGCTGCCTAAGTTACATATGAAAACTATAATACAATATGGTTTCATTTAAAGGGAAATACAGTTTCCCATCTTCAATAATGAAGAGAAATTACCTTAATTCAAATAATGAGATTATTAAAAGTTATTGCAAAGGACATTTGTAGCTTCCCCAGTAAAAGCCTTTAGCTCATATGACAAAAAATAATCACAAAAATCTGTAACTGATGGAAAGATTTAGCAGCCACTATTTTCCACTGAATGGAGAATCCATAGTGGAAGACAGCCAAAATATGGACAAGGACTTAATGCAATGTAACCATTCCTATTTGGAAAAGCCATTGATAATCAAGCTACCCATGCAAGTCGTATTTAATTAAGTTTTCTTTGACAGAAAAATATGAGAGAGGTGTTGGTAAAACACATAAAACAATGCTTTTCAACCAGCAAAAGAAAAAATGAATTTTGGGATTCTTAGGTATGCTTAGGTATTTGTCACCCTATACTGGGTCTTAATTTTTCAGTGGGCATATAATTGGCAAACTCATAATCAACTCAGAAGAAAAAAATGATATAGAAACTATTAACTTGTACCCAGCACAGCCTTTTAAGAACATACCTATAGAAATAAAGTAATGCTCAACTCACTTTCATTATTAATCCTTAAGCCATGCCATATATAAACCATAGATTTAAAAAAACTAATATATACTAATAATGTAAAAAACAAGAGAATGGGGCTTCCCTGGTGGCGCAGTGGTTGAGAGTCCGCCTGCCGATGCAGGGGACACAGGTTCATGCCCCGGTCCGGGAAGATCCCACATGCCGCGGAGCGGCTGGGCCCGTGAGCCATGGCCGCTGAGCCTGCGCGTCCGGAGCCTGGGCTCTGCAACGGGAGAGGCCACAACAGTGAGAGGCCCGCGTACCGCAAAAAAAAAAAAAAACCCAAGAGAATGGTAGATCTCCTCAAGGCTGAGGTGGCATTTTTTGCTCTCTTCCCCCTTGTCTATAGCAGACACTACAAAAAGATCACAGCTGCAGAGCCTGGAGGAAACTTCAAAATACACTGTGATATAATATTTTCCATCAGCTAAAATTCACCTTAAAAAAGCTTCAGAGAGAAAACCTATGTTCATCCTCGTAAGTGTTGTAAGTGTTAAAAAAGACCTTAGTCATCATGGTAATTAAGGTACAGGTTTGGATACAATCGTTAAGTGTGTGGCCAACAGAAGAACCTGCATCTGTTCTAAAATGGCTTAAACGTGTAAAACACGATGCTAGAAGAAGGATGGCTTAATCAAGCTTCAACTTTAGAAGAAAAATACACACAATTTTAAAAGACACCATCTTATATTATTTGGGCACATAATTTAATATTTTAATAGTGTTTAAATACCACTAACTTTCTATGAACATTTGAACCACAGGTAGTATTATGCCCATTCTATAGTTTCAAAAAGTATTTCATTAACCTTACATGTGTTGGTTATTGTAAATATTAGTAACATTTCACAAAACAAAATCCTACAACACATTCTGGTAAATTAGTTTCTGCTAAGAGGAGACTTGAGCATGAAACTTAAACAAGACTGTTTAATGGAATACAAATATCAATCTAGAAACTCTAATAAAAATCTCTCTTTGCTGGGTGAAGGCTCTTAGCTTTTACACAGAAAACCACATGTGGTGCCCCTCGAAATGCATTATAGATCAGGCTCATAATCTTTCCTTCCACAAAAATGGCACAAGAATTGATTTCAATTATCATTCAATACTTATTTCCCTCTCCTGTCAAAAAAATGTTCCATACACTTGAAACTGAAGGTTGGCAGCCTGAATTCATTTATGGAACTTTTAAGCGTTATTGAATTACAGTGAATTTTCTAGTTCTCTCATTGTTACTGGGAGGATGCCTCAGAGTCTGAAGTATATGGTAGAATGTGCTACAGTGCCAACAGGCTTAGTAAGACCGATGGGAAGAAAAGCGTCTCAACAATTTGTCAAAATGAATTTCATAAATTAGGCTAACATGACTGATTATACATGACCAGCACCTCTCCTGCAGAACTGAGCTGACATCTCTCTTTGCTTTGTTTGCCCCCATACAAGTCCCTGTCTGGGTATGAACTGTTGGAAAAACCACGAGGTAATTTAAAAATAATTTTAAAATATTTTAAAATTTAAAAAATTTTAATTTTTAAAATTTTTAAAATTTTAAAAAATATTTAAAAAATAGACCTATGTCTTTTGAAACTAGAAACTATTTTACGTGTCTGAGGGTTTTGGTTTGTTTGTTTTCATGCTATACCAACACATAAGATGCAAGAGAGTATTTATGATGTTGTCAGTATGTTTTCATACAGTGTGATGTTCTGGTGGGCACTTCCAGAAGTTGTGTGCCTTTACTTGCACGTTCAATTCTCCCACAAAACTTTTGTTAAAAGGACAGCATTTCCACAAAGGAACAGCATACTTATCAACAGTACCAGCATGGTTGTAACTAAGGACAGTGGAACAGACTTGCAGTACTAGAAACTAAGGTTACACAGTTCTTTCTTTAAGCAATACCCCACTGGACCCCTCCAGCCCTATATATAAACTTTCCTATAAATGTTGCCATTGTTTTCCTCTACGGGATCCAGAGATTATGGGTTTGAAGGTTATATAATTTTGCATTCTATCTTTAAGAAAAAGGTTACAAAATTATTAATATAAGTTAAGCATGAGAGTGAATATTTATTTTGAACGAGAAAAGCAATCAGGACCAATTGCAAAATTTTAAAAGCTGAAAATACTACAAATATCACAAATTCCCGAAAATAATATAGTATTTTTATTAACTGCCTGATGTACCCCTAAACGACTTTTCCCTACTTTTTGAAGCACAGGTTTTTATCACCTCTAATATGACAATGATTTTATAATATTTTCTATAGAGAGTTGAAGAAATTCAGTTTTTTCCCTCTAGCATGGTTGATAGAAAAACATTGTTAACACTGATACTTTTGAAACATTTCTTTCAGTTTCACATCTCATTGATGGTTAGTTATAGACTGTTAGAATTGTCACATTTGGGGAAGCCCCTATCAAATTTCTTTCATTTAGTTGAGCTAAATGACATAGAAGAGTTTTTGACAGAACATTTCCAGCCCCAAACCATTCAGTTCCGGTTCCTCCAACACTAAGCACGCGTCCCAGCACCAGTGCCGAGGGCACGACTAAACAGCAGACTCAGATCTCCATCCATGAATACATCGGATGAGCCAGGAAGAGTATCCCCGGAGTTACTTCTACAATGCAATGTTAGCAGTACCTAACTCATACAAGTAAACCTAGTCGACTAAACCCAAACTTAAAGAATTTCCAACACAAACTCCACTTGGCACGCTCTCACAAACAGCCTTATCCACTCCAACACGACCCCACCCATGGGAAAGTGTGACAGGTAGGCAAGTGATCGCAACTGATAGCACGTAAAACACCTTACTTTTGCAACAAAGGAACATGACTGTGTGAGCACTTCCCCGTGCCTGGAAGGTCAGTTCTTCCAGCACGGCCCTCCCTCCTTCTGCCCCCTGCGCACACACCCCCACACAACACACCTCTGCCGAGCCTGGGCTGCCTGTCCCGACTCCTCCCTCATCCTCTTGACAGCAAACCTTAGTGTTTCCATCTTCAGTGTTACCTTTGCCTTGATTCTTCCAGTCACTTTCCTGTGCTCATAGTCAAGGCCACCTCTCACTAAGTTTCACCATTGTAGTCGAATCCCTAAATCCACCCTAACCAACTGAGAATGATAAAATTCCCCCAAACCTTAGTTTATCCTCTGCTTAAAAACCTTCATGTGGCCCTTTATTATACAATCAGTGGCATTATAACCTCAGCCTTTGAACTCATCTGTAACCCCAATTATTTCCCCTGCTATTTTAAATGAACTCTCTTTCCCCAAATTATTTTCCTGTATTCTTTGGGTTTGCTTTGAAAAGTCCCTCTTCTTGCTTTCCCCTTTATCATTCCTTTTTGCATGGAGCATCCTTCCTCTTCTCTCTAATTCTCAAAGTAATACTTATTCATCTTGGTCTGCTGTTGTTTTGCTTACCATCTTAGAGGTTTTTCTAAATACCCATAGTTGTGAAAATAATTATCTTTGCTGGAGAAGGTATAGTCTCTATTTGACACAATATATGCTATGTTGTACCTTCATTCAGTTATTGTTTACATAGAATGTGTATATGTATGGAACTGTGCATGTGTATAACATCTTTCCAACAATATCACAGGTTTAATTTATTTGCTATTACCAAGCACATTACTTAGAACTGCAAACATAAGATAAATGTAAGAAACAGTTTCTGCCTATAGGATGTCTAAATCTTGTAAGTGGGAGAAGATAAGAGTGACAATTATAATAGAGTAAGATAAGAGCCCCACACAGCAATTACATATTATATGTTAATCGTTAGACTTTTGGACCCTCCCACTAGACGCCATGCTTTTGAAAGTAGAGGCAGCGTCTCTTTAATCACAGTTTTAATTTTTTTTATTTTTTTATTTTTTTGCGGTATGCGGGCCTCTGTTGTGGTCTCTCCCGTTGCGGAGCACAGGCTCTGGACGCGCAGGCTCAGTGGCCATGGCTCACGGGCCTAGCCGCTCCACAGCATGTGGGATCTTCCCAGACTGGGGCACGAACCTGTGTCCCCTGCATTGGCAGGTGGACTCTCAACAACTGCGCCACCAGGGAAGCCCCACAGTTTTTATTTTTCCGACACCTAGTTTCTAGATGTATTGAGTTCTCTATAGTTGTAGATGCTCATGTAGGGGCTGGGAGATGTTCTAAATATTGCTGAGGGGATTCAAACACTGACTGATGATCTGGATTTAAGGTATGAAGTACAAATGACCTGTATACATGTGTTTGAGTTCTTTGTGAGACAAGTACTGTGTAGAATATAAAACTGGGTACAAGCCTCAGTCTACTATAGCTGGTTGGTAGTGTTATCATGAGATTAGTGACGGGAACCTAGTAGGTATTCAAAAGTTTAAGTTTATTTTACATATTATCCACTGATAGAACTTTATATTTTGTTGTGTGGGAGCTTTTTAAAAATCTATTCCCCAAATCTACTTCAATCATGATGATGGAGCTGAAAAAAGTAAATGTACTCTTCTTAGCAGAAAGTCAGTGAAGAGAAGCTTTAAAATATTTAAAGTCTGGATTAGGACATGTAACAAACTAAAGTTCACATTTTTTAAAAGATTCAACTAACGCTAAAGATGGTTTTGAACAGCAGTCTCATTGACGGTGAGCTGTTTCAGGTTGGGCAAGCAGCCACAAGATCTGATCACCTGTAGACAGTCCACGTGGTCAGAGCCTCAGCAGGGAAGGAAGAAAGGTCTGAAGAGTGAATTGCCCCATACTGTCATTTATAATAAAGGGAATCTTGTCTAAGTAATTTTATCTGAAAGTTAAGAACCCCTTGATATTTTCACAATCAACTAAGCATGGTGCTGTTATTTTGCTACTGAGACACTTAAACTTTTGTTTTTCTTACCTCTTACAGAGGAATGAATTATTTAAAATTTTGGATTTCTGTCAAGTTCATAATATTTTTCTCCTTCTCTGGAAACTAATGCCTCTGCATATGGTCCTTGGGGCTGGGTACCCAGGAAGCATGCTTATGTTGTGTGAATGTCACGCCTACACCACCCACGTCACTGGTAGCTGATGAGTCTGTAGATCCCAGATCTGATTTCAAGAGACACCTGCTCTACAGTCATAGACACCTGGCAAGCCCGAATGAACACAATTCTCCCACCTGGGGATCCAGATTAGGGCTGAGAGATGGCCAGCCAGTCAGTATCTGTAGGTGAGGAGAACTGCACTTGGATGTGTAAACTTGGCAGCACCATGTGCTAAGTCATGTTGATCAGCGTAGCCAAATATCGAGTTTGTATGTTAAAGTGGAATGAAAACATATGCAAAAAAACCAGAGAGGAAATGTGGGGAGGGATTCTAGTGCCTCGGTTTAGCTATTTCTTAAGGCCTGATGGCATTCCTATTACTGGACTTCATGATGCCTAATACAGGAAATTTTTACATGTTGAGATGTGGGGAAGTCATTCTGGCTTATACATGAGTTAACTTGAACTATATTCTAACTAGAACAGCCTGTTTGTGGCCTATAAAACATACACTGTATATCTGCTTTAATTATTAAAGAAAAGGGTGCATTGACCAGAAGTAAAGAATGTCCATGTTAAAATAAAGACTAAATGCCTTCCTTCCTGGGACGCCAGTGCTGGTACTCCTTTGATGATAAGACTCCCTTCCCAGGGGACAGGGCCATATTGACTTGCTGTGTACATGCTGATCTGTTTTTTTGAAACCTTGAAGGAAAGTATCCCTGACTTGTTTGATGTTCTTTGCTCTGACAATGCATAAAACAGTGTTGAAAACCCTGCTTCTCTGGAGCAGTTCCTCAGAGTAATCCGGGAAGCTGGCTTCTGGATTATAGTCCTCAGTTTGGCTCAAATAAAACTCTTTTCTCTTCCTGTTATAGATTGTTTATTGATTTTCATTGACAGAGTCCCCCCCCCAAGGTTTGTTTTTTACTTATTTACTGCTAAAAGAAGATGACATAGCTTCTCCTATTTGCAAATAATGATGCCCAATTAATTCACAAAAAGTAGCTAAATGTCTGTGACTTCAATGGGTCCATAGCTTATCCCAGGGAGAAATTTAAGAGTATAATACATGATGAAATTTTGTGTAATAGTTATTTCTTATTGACTGTCTATAATGTTCGGGGTACTTATGCATGCTTATGTTTTAAGTGCTTATGGATGCTTATTCCTAACATTCATTGCAGTCTTGTGAGGCTGAAATGATTATCGCCATTATATAGAAGAGGAAATGCAAGCCGCAGGGTGTTATAAATTACACAGCTAGTGACACATTTCAAATTGTGGGATGCTGCTTTCTGTTTCAAAAATCGGGTGTGTTCACCCAGCAACACAACAGACTTTCCTGAAGGCCAAACTTTCCAACCCCCTGTCTGCGTCACTCCGTACTCCTCATTTCAACAAATGGCACCTCAGTTTTACCTGGTTGTTCAGTCCAAGGTTCAGTTTAACCTTCGCTTCACAAAATTATCTTTTACTCTTTTCTTTTTTCCCACCTCCTCCATCTATCCCATCATCAAATCCTACTAGTTCATTTCCACAGTTCACTCAGAATAGACCTCTTCTTACCCCTCTAAGCCTCGTTTTGTCGATGGGGATGCCACCAGTCTCCTTATTTCAATTCTTGTGCCCACCTCACCACATATTCTGTTCTCTGCAATGTATACAGAAGAAATCTTTTAAAAAATAAATCTGCTCATGTCACTTTCCTGCCCCAAACTCTCCAATAGCAACATGAATTGGCCTGTCCATCCCTTGACCTCATCTGGTCCCCCTCACACACTCTCTCCAGCCTTGATGTCTTCCTTGCTGATCCCCAAACACTTCAAGCATGTTCCTCCTCAGTGCCTTTCTGCTTGCTGTTTCCTTAACCAGGGATGCCTTTGTATAGAGGCAGCCCCTTGGCCTAGACTCTACCTTTAGTTAGACACTTGCTGGAGCCTCTAGGTCAGAGAGACCTTCCCTAACAGCTCTTTTGATGGTGGTGCCCTCCTGCCACCTCCCTCTGGAGCCCTTATCTCTACCTGACTTTACTTTATTCATTTCTTTATATATGTTTGTTCCTGTCTTCTCCCACTAAAATGTAAGCATTATGAAAGTAAATATTTGATCTGGTTTGTTCACAGCTACATCTCTAGGACCATTAGAACAGTGCCTGAAATAAGATAGAGGCTCAGTAAAGGATTGAGTGAATGAATTAAAGGGACTGGATACTTTAAATCTAAGTTTTAAAAATCAGATTTACATGGCTTTGCATTTTCTTTTACTTACTATAAAAGAACCACACTCCTCTTAAATTTTCCCATTCA
This sequence comes from Globicephala melas, assembly GCF_963455315.2. NCBI lineage: Eukaryota > Metazoa > Chordata > Mammalia > Artiodactyla > Delphinidae > Globicephala > Globicephala melas. The sequence continues at coordinate 57,397,321 of NC_083324.2, forward strand.
GAATATACCCTTTATCGGAATATGCCCATACTTCCATAAACTCTTTATTCCTTTGTAGCTTACTGTTTTTTGCCTTGCAGTCCTTGATCTATTCATTACAAATTGGAATGCATGTGAAAGATTACAATATTTTTGGAGCTACATGAAAAACTACAATGCTTTTCCAATCTTGTTCTCTTTCACTGTGCCCTATAAGCCCTGTAAATTCTTTGATTAATAACAATGTTGACCGCTATTTCTCTCTCTTTTAATTTTTGAAATAAAGATTTGACTGTTTAGGCTTCTGTTTGGAAGACAAATACACCATAGTGGCAAAGCACATAAAGATGGTAGACCTAGTTCCTCAGAGATAAAAAACAAAAAGAAAAACAAAAAACAATCCCACCTTCCCTGTTGTGGATTATTCATTCATTCAACAAGCACTTATTTCCTACACAGTACATCTCACGGAAGAGATGGTAGAACCAGGACCAGGGTTTGTGTTTTCAGATCAGTGGTCTTGTTCAGAGGGTAGAATATGTTTTCTGCTGCAGATGTTGCAATTTTCAGACTAAGATTTTAAATACTGATACCTGATGTTGTACAAGATACCTGAGATGAACACATTTCCCCTTTTCTCACAGAAATGGATTTTTAAACTTAATTTTTTTTTTTATCAAACGGGAATAAACTTTTATTTAACATATACAACACCAGGGGCACAAAAGGAGAGTTAGCACTGAAATATAAACTAGAAGCGTGAAACCAAACTCACGTGTGGTTCAGAACTTACCGACTGGAGATTTTCCAAGGGAGGAGAACGGATTTTTTTGCATGAGACTTGAAAAATGTAGATAGGAGCAAATACACAAATGCATGAAGTTAAAATAGGCCATTTCCGTGTTTTTACGACTTGTTCTTTCCTGAGATTCTGTCGCGCAAGTTTTCCATATTTGATAAAAAGCCGACACGCCCTGGGCACAACCGGCCTAACCTCTCGTGGACCCTAACCTTGGTCTTGGAACTTACCGCCTCACTGCTGAGCATTTTACAGAGGCCATGATTTTCAGATACACAGACGTGCGTACGAAGTAGACGCGAACAGCATCAGCCTTTCAGGTTTACTAGCAGCTTTGAGGTTTCGGCGACCGGAAGCATTTCGGCTCAGAATGTGATTTTTTTCGCGACGCTAAGCACATGTGGGGGACCGCGCGGCGGACCGAGTTTTGTCGATTCCTCTCTGGGCTCGGCCCTGGAGCCAAAGAACCCGGACGCGGCGACGCCTCTCGGCCGTCCTTCGGGGGCCGCGGCGCACCGGCTGCCTGGGAACCTGGGCCGCCGAGCACGGGTCGGGGAGAACTGGGGCCGGGAACCGCGGCCGCCGCCACCCAGCACGGGCCGGGAAGGCCGGAGGGACGGCCGGTCGGCCGGCGTCCGCGGGGCGCGCTGGGTCAGGGTGGAGGCCCCAACTACCTGAGGATGTTGTGCCGCCTCCATGCTCCGGTTCTGGTTGCTCGAGCGCACCACCGCCACGCGCAGCCACGACGACGGTCCGCGACTCCCGCTGCCGGACTCCCCACCCAGCCGCGCCGCTTCCGCGCAAGATTAAACTTAATATTTTTTCTTCACTCTTACAGATATTAGTCAGTGTTTCATATTTAATCAGTAGCGTTCCTAAAAACTAACATGCTTTAAGCATTAATGTGTTCTTAGTGACACCTATCAACCATTTTCACTTTGTTTTAAGATTACATTTTTCTTGGTTATTAACCAGTCCATAAAACATTTATATGTTTTGAATGCACAGAATGTGACGGTAACCGTCCTTGAAGAGTTTATATTAGTAATCATTCACAGAGGACATTTGAGAGGACGGCATGTCTATGGATGGTTGAATGAAACAAACACCTAGATTAGGGGACGGGCACCCTGGAGAGGTTAAAGGCAAAATATATCTGTTTCATAGTACTATGATCTGGCTTGCATCAATTCAATTGAACATTTAGAGTGGACTTAGTATGGTTATACAAGTGAATAGAAAACTGCCCCTTTTTACAAGTTTCACAATCTAGTAGGAGAAATAGATACAGGGACTAGAATATATGACCAGTGGAAAGCTAACAACCTGGATGAAAGAGGTCAAAGGGAGTATAATGTGATACAGAGGACTGGAAAGGGAGGAGGTGCTTAGAGACACTGCACTTCTTCTGTTCAGTCTATATTTTTTGAGTTCTGAATTCTTACTTGCCAATTCCATATCTTTTATATAGTGAGAGAGTAGGATATTTAAATGAAAAACCATCTACATGGTCTTAAATTATTAACAAAGTTTATAATATAATCACATTATATTTGTCAAATACTTCTGAGTTATGTTAATCTTTATCATGTCCCAGGATAATCTTCTAAATACATGACTATTCACATTATGTTTATAATTATTTCCATTTTGAAATTGATTGAGTGTTCTAAAGATAAGAAAACCTGAGGATAATTTGTTTCTTAAAATCTAAGCTATTTAACTGATACTAACAACAATGATGGCACCTGTACAATGAAGGATTTTCTCAAAATGCCCTCATTTAGGGCTTCCCTGGTGGCGCAGTGGTTGACAGTCCACCTGCCGATGCAGGGGACACGGGTTCGTGCCCCGGTCTGGGAAGATCCGACATGCCGCGGAGTGGCTGGGCACGTGAACCATGGCTGCTGAGCCTGCGCGTCCGGAGCCTGTGCTCCGCAACAGGAGAGGCCACAACAGTGAGAGTCCCGCGTACCGGAAAAAAAACCAAAAACAAAAAAATGCCCTCATTTAAAATGCACTGCTAAATTCTGTTGCAAATGACATTTGTTTTCTGCAACAAACATTATTTGCTATATTCGTGGTATATGAATGTCTTTGAAGTTTAATTTATTCCCCATCAAACTTAACTCCTCCTAATTAACTGATTTCTCAAGAGTACTTACATACTCTTCATACCCCTCATGGGATGGAGGAGGGGGTACCCTGTATCCTGGCACAGTGGGTGATGCCCGTGCTCGCGGGGCAGGGACGCCTCTTGCTACAGGGGGCACTGGAAGAGCACCACGGGTCACAGTGGTCCCTCTAGGGGTGAGAACGCCTCGTCCAGGTGGTGGGGGAGGAGGAATGGCACCCCCACGGCCCCTAGGAGAAACAGGTCACATACAGATGAGAAACAAGTAATGAGAGCAGGCAAAGCTCTCATCTTATAGCCTCTATACAATGGGAAGAAAACACATTTATTTCTGCATGTGTGAGTGTTGCGAGTGTGTGTGTTTAATGGAGATTCTTTAGGATATAAAGCATTTTGACCTCCACAGAATAAGTTTTGTAAATATTGGTTATGACTTAGTTATCATAAAAACCATGTAAAATAATTTGATATTTTCTTTTATAACACTAAAAATTCAAAGCAAAGCAAACAAAAATCAACCCACTCTGATTTTTATTCCAAATTCACCAAAAAAGTCTCAAATAAGAGCAGTGTCTAGTACATGACTCACTGTACCATCCATAGCTGCTAATTGTCAATGTCTCCTCCATGCTGGAGGTTATTGACAGTGATGGGCAATTTTGTCACTTACAAAAAAAAAATCTGTCTGCACTTCGGTAAAATGTGGAACTCTAACCATCATGATATCATTCTGCTTATTATAGTAGCTTAAGTTTGAGGTCATTGTCACTGATTTATCATTATGCATGTAACCCCCTGAACTGGTACAGTCCCTGATAAAATTTATTTCCTATGGTAACTGTGGTGCTAGTGAAATACATGAGGGCTCTGCAAAAAAAATAACACACTGAGTACTTGGTACTGTAGTGCTTGACACAAAATTAACTTGTATTAAAAGTCTAAGATCAAATGGTTGCAGTAAACTCTTATGGTATTCTGAGGCCTTTGGAAAGGTTGAGTGTTTGTCTAAAGTTTTTGGGCAAAAGCATGGTTATTTCACTTTTTATTATGTCTGAAAGTTTGGCCTCTAGAAAGTACTGCTTTCAGCAAGAACGCTAAAGCTTTGGGGGAAATAATGATCATGGGTTGTGAACCATCACACTGTTTGGCTGCACCCACAGATGGGGTTGTAGGTTATGCTTTCTGCTATGAGGAGCAGTCAGCTGGCTCTTGCAGAAAACGAGCTTGACGAGTGAACAATAAGAATGCTGGTAAAGCTTTTAAAAGTTGTAAATAGATTATAGAGCTGATGAATAGAGAGATTATTAGAGAACTTACTGTGAGTCTAATGTACAGAGAATGCTCTCCTGTACTGGGAGACCCTAGAAGGCCCAGTGCCCACTTCAAGCACAATGTAACTGAGACCACAATATTCTACATTAGCATGATAATATAAAAGCTGATCTATAAGATGGATATAAAGAGTAATTTTACCTTCACTGGATCTCCAAGCACCTTATATACAGGGTGTGCATACACCCAGGTTTGCCCAGAATAGTTCAGAATTACAACTGTTGTCCTAGTTTAGCATTTTAATACTTTCAATAGTGTCCCTGTGTGGGTGGTAAGTTATATGTCACCTTACTTTAAACTATATTCACAAGTTATATCTATACCACTGAATAATCACAGGTAAGTGTTATAACTCCCTGAGCCTAAGGTAGATTATTTTTCTAAAGGGTAAAATAAGATTTCTGAATCTGTAGCCATTCTTCCTGCTTTAAAATTATATGATGCTCAAATCAAATCTAATTTCTCATCCCATTCCTTCATCAACTGTCTCTCAGACAGAGCCCTGGAAAATCTGTCTCTTGAATCTGACTCATTACCTCCTACACATTACATCCCTTCCCTGGAATATTAACCCTATATCTCTCTTCAACTCAAGTCCTCACTTCAACTCAAGATTCACATCACCTATTTAGAACGTAGTGTCCCTGGCTGAATCCACTCTACAATGTTCTTTCCTTTATTTTTCTGACTTCTTGAAAATTTTCTATCCTTAATTCTTCACCTCCTGCTCATTCCTGAATCAAATGCAATCTAGTTATTGCTTTCTCCTCTTTTTTTTTTTTTAACATCTTTATTGGGGTATAATTGCTGCTTTCTCCTCTTTATTGAAAATATTCTTGACTGGTATCACCAGAAGCCTACTGGTTTCTAAATCCACTGGAAATCAGTCCCCATTCCACTGTAACTGTTATATTTATCACTATGGGTTACTATCTGGAAAACGCCTTCTTTGAACTTTTATGACTCTGATTTTCTCCATATTTCTTCCTCCCTCCTTTATATTCTTCAGGCTCATTCATTGACATCTACTCCTGGGCCCACCTTGGAATGTGGCTATCCCCATTTTCTTCCCCCCACCCTCCTTCTGTGCCTCACGGTGCACCCCTGCAGTCTCTAACCCTGATGGCTGTTATCTCTTTCCTTCCTACCACACACCGTACCCTGGATCATGTCTCCTTAACTGGTCTGCATATTAGAGTCACTTAAAGACCTTAGAAAACCTCCAGACTCCAGGCCATACCCCAGGCCAATTAAGTCACAGTCTCTAGCAGCAGCGAGCTTTCAGTGATTCCAATGTGCAGACCAGTTTGGGAACCACTGCCTTACATCTGTCATCTAACTTAAAAATCTTGACAACCTTGTCATATAGCCATTTCTAAGCTATTTTAAAGGTTGAGAACCAAGTCACAGAAAGTACAAGTCATCTTCCCAAGGTCACACTGGCAATCCATAGACCTAGGATTAATTATATTCTTCATTAAATTTGGTCCTTCACCTAATTTTAGTGGATGATGTCATTAATCTCTAACCAGGACAGACATGAGAGAGTTGTACTGTCTAGGACCACTCTCTTGTCTCCAACATCTAATTGGGCACTAATTTGTATAAATTCTAATCTCTAATCTAGTCCTTTATCTCTCTTAACACTCCAAGTGGTATTCATTTCTGTGTTGGATAATGAACTTGTATTCTCCCTGGCTTCCTTGCCACACACCTCTCTGTCTGTCTTTCTCTCTTTGATCTAATTCTTCTCTATCACTCACAGTGGTGATTGAGTAGTCTTTCTTGGAGACAAATATGATTAGTCCCCTCTTTAAAAAGCTCCATTAGATTCTATCTATGTATTAGTTCTCATTGTAGTAAACAAAACCTTCAAAGTCTGCCTCAAATGTTTTATTTTCCACTGTTCACTCTCATTCAACATGTAGCAGTGATGTGTGTGAAGATCTTAATTCTTCAATTACATAATATATATTATTATAATATATAGATGTAATACTTTGTTTTCTGGTATGCATTATTATTGGAAGATTAGATAGTTTTCATAGATATGCTTGTTGAAACATAAATTCCTTTAATTAAAGAAATTTTCAACAAATTAAAGTTTTAAAAATATACCAGGTACCGTTCTTTTTGAATTTCAGTGTAACTGAATAACTTTAAAAAGTCACAATTTCATAAATATGTACAAATCAGCATCCATTAACCCATGTGTTCAAGAACTTTCTGATCAATATGATCTTCTGTTTTGTGAAGCTATTTTCTTATTCTTATTTAATTGCAGATATATTTCATCATGTGGTTTGAAACAGAAGACAACAGAGTTCTGCTACATTTACTTTTATTAATGTTAATACATTAATTATATCAAGATAGCATTGAAAGTGAGGTTTAATTTTCAATATTAATTTTCTTTTTTAACATATGCAGTATCAGATTGTATGATATATGGAATGTTAAAAAGCAAAAGCTTTCAATCAAATTTTTCTTCTAAGATATTTAAAAGTCTACATTATAATGCACTCTTCTTTATTAAATAATTAAAGAGATTAATATTTTACATTAAAACTTCACTGAAATTGAAATCTTATATGGTCCACTCAAATATGACAAATGTATTATTACCTTAAGGAACACCAATAACAAAACAAAGTCTTTTAATATGATGATTTTGTAATCTCAAAAGCAGGTTAATGCATTATTCTTTTAAATGGTCCCTATTCCAAGGAATATAGAATAGAAAAAAACTTGTTGCCTCTATAGTCATTCAATACATACTTAGGTTACACCATATATAACTGCCAAAATTATCATTTTTTGAACTACAAAAGTGACAATTTCATTATTAAAATCCTATGATTTAATCAGTTTAAGATTGTCTGCAATGGTGTCATTTCACAACCCATCATGCTGAAGTTAATATAAAGGCTTTGTAAAAGGCTGATTCCATTAAAAAAAGTCCATAAAAATGTTATGTCACATTAATTTTTAGCAATAAACTAATGTTCCTAGGTAGCATTAGAAAGCTCATATAAAAAAAATTTTTTTAAGAAAAAAATGTGAACATAATCACTGAAACATTTTCAGAAGTTTTTCTTTTAATCAAAGTAATTTCTATAATTGCCACATTTTACCTTTAGTCAATTATTTCCTTGATATTTTATTTGGAAATTGATCATTCTTAACTTCTTTTCTGATAGTGTAAAATTTTTTGAGGTGTCTGTGACTTAAAAACAGTGGTGTTTTGAAAGGTGGTGAAAATATTTGGGGAGTAATTTTAAAAATAAATTGAATCAGCAAAGTATCTTAGAATATCTTAAGATGGTTTCTATGCAATACATGAAATAGTATTCTAAATCTAAGTCGTTTAGAGATTTGAAGGCCAACTATAACAGGATAAAGAGAATGACAGAGTTACACAGTCTGTGTGTGAATGCTATGAGTATTTTTCACTTTACCTCTTTGCAAAACAATGCTTTCTCTTGAAAGCTTGGCAAATGTAGAATCCTACAAAACAAATTCTGTTGCAGAAAAATTCCAATTTCTTTGCAAAGTGAACAATATCAAATAAAATCTTCTCTGATGACATTGCAGAGTCAAATATAACTAAGCTTTAAATATTCTTACCATCAGCCATGTAACAAATGTGCTTCTGGCTTTCTGGACTGGTGGTGTGTATATATATATAAATGTGTGTGTATATATATAATACACATACATATAATATATATATAATCTACTTATCTATCTAAATATATATATATCTACCGACCTACCTATATCTATCATTATCCTCATCTATCTGTCTACCTATCTGGCAAGACTGTATCAATTCATGGGCCATTTAAGGCATAGATAATATTTGTAATTTTCTCTTCATTCAAGGTCATCCTGGTTCAAAGATGCATATGATTGAATCATCTGCATGTCCTAATCCTGGGGACAAAACCAAAACGTAGAAACTCTTAGGTTTGCTCCTCTTATTTTCTTAGGAAGCTGTTAAGAGCTCAAACTCTGAATTCTAGAGTCAGACTACCTGTGTGTCCTCAGGCATATTGCTTACATCTTTATCAGTTGCTCACCTGTAAATAATGCTTAACCCTACTATGGAGGATTTGATGAGTTAATAACTTATATAAAGCTCTTACAAGCTATGTAAGCATCTGTTGTTATTGCTTTTGTGGTGGTGGTGGTTATTGTTGCTGATATTGTTGTTGTTTATTCCTAGCTGTGATCATGACACAGAACAGGCCAGCAAAGTATTGCCATCCTTATTGGCTGTTAATTTATTTAAAGTAAGAACAAATGTACCTTGAAGGAGTTGTGGGAGCTATTCTGATCCCTCTGCCTTTAATACCTCTGCCACGACCAGAGTCCTCTGAGCCATTTAAGTAAGATAATTCACGTAGTTGTTCCTGACGAATTTCATCATTGTAGTCCTAGAAGAAAAAACATGACCTGATGAGCTAAAATGGAGCATGGAGTTCTTAGAACTGAACAAACACAGTAAGAAAGGAAATGTTTCACTTATTTTCTGGTAGACAAAAATCTAAAATGAGGTAAAAGTAAATATAATTTAAGTTCCTAGTTTTATGCAGAGAAACTGAAGTTGCTTCTTTTACCAAGGAAGTACTCAGCAGGAAATCAGATGAGATTTGCTGGGATATCACTTTATATGTTAGCTAGAAAAGGAAAGGTAACAATATAGAACAAGATCTTGGAAGGTCCCAAGGTCGTGGTTCCTAATAAGAGGATTACTGAAAAACAACTTTAGTGGTATAAGTACGTGTAGATTGTTAAAGACTGCATAATACTCAAATAGTTCCTGATGCATAAACTGAAAAGGGGCAATCCCAAGGACCAAAGTAGATACTGTGTTAAAATAATTAAAAAGTGCAAAAAAATATCAGTTTCAGACAACTGGGAAGCTATGCAATCCAACTAAAAAACTTGAGGGGCAATGTTTAGAAATAAATAATTTTCTATGTGTTCTAGCATTGGGCTGATGGAGAATGACAGCCATAGCAGAAGACACACTTCACAGTAACAGCCAGAGATTTGGTCAAAGTCAAAGAGACGATCTCTATCCTTCATCAGTGGAAATGTATCAGTCATTTCAATAGGACCAAAGAGTGGATCTGAGTCACTGAAGATGAATGCTATCTTCAAAAAACAAGTGTCAGTCTTACCTGTTTCTCTTTTTACTAACACACACATGAATGCACACACACACCCTGGTAGAACAGTACAAAACTGAGTAATTGGTATTTTTGCCTAACGGGCAATCCAAGTAAATTCTTTTTCAGTAAAGATGTGTTTATGTGAAAACCATGAGCTGTCTAGGAGTTGAGACGAGAAATATTTGTAGAAATATCTGGGTTAACATAAATGATGTCTGAGGTCTGGTAGTGGACACTTGAGCCAGGTTAGCTCTGCACTTGTGAGTTATAGTAACAGCACATGGAAACCATGCACTCACCTGCACAGCCTGGTCTAGAAGATGGAGGGGATGCATTCAGCCTACAAGCTTTTCTAAAGCACAGCTTTACCTCATGGTCCAAAAACTGCCTTGTTCACAAGCAAAAGTACTAGTCACTCCAAAGCACTTACTTTTTATTTTTAACATGTTGCTTTCACATTTATCCTGTTCAGTACCTGATTATAGTGGTAATGGGCTCAAGACAGTTGATTGACAGAAGAGCTATAGTAGAAAATGATAGTTTTTAACAATTACTCAATTTATACCTCTTAATTTTCACATTCAAGCAACAACCAAACTGAAGAATAAGCATGTCTACTATTTTATTAGGTACAGGGAATGTGATGAATTGCTACTTCTGACTGAACTGAGCAGCCACCATGAAAATGAAAAATTAATTCCATAATTTTCCCATGTAATATTCCTAATTTGAAAGCAGATCTTTGCAGCTTCTTATCTAAGAAAAATCCATGGACTCCTAAAGGTCTTTATGAATTATAAAAAGAGATAGATTCTCATTTTTGGCAACATTGAGGGTTGAGATAAAAATTAACAAATAGCAGATAAATTCATACATGTAAAATTTACTTTAGAGAATATCTTTATGCCAGAATTAGAAAATATATTATTGTGGATATTAGCATGAATATTTGACACTACAGGTTAAGTTAGTTCTTACTGTAAGCAAAACACTACTGTTAGTGTATAATCAAGTATCTTATGAGCTCAACTAGGTATACTCTGTTTTAAGAACTGGATCATCTTCCAGGGTTGTGGTGGTGAAGTGAATGCAGAACTCTAAATACAGGTGTAACTGACTTAGAATATGAGTCGCTCTGTTCTGAAATCATATTGCTCCCAAGGCCATGGTACACAAGAGCAACTCCCAGTCAATGACCAAATGTGGTTGAAATGCTAAAATAGGCCCATTCTTGGGAGTCACAGTTCTCCTCTGCCCGTGCCTCAAGGATTCCTAGACAGCTGGGATGAATTTCCCTTTAATACCATTGCTTCTGGGCTGTGACCTCTTTCCTTTCGGTCAGATATTCTAGTGTGAAGGCTCTCCAGTCTTCCTTGGCTTCCTCATTTTATTTATTTATTTAGTTAGTTAGTTTTTTGTCCAAGATCATTTTTCCTAATGAACTCCTTACATGTTTAATCTCAACTAATCCTGATTCTGGGAGGACCAAAACTAACACACAGAATGTTGACAAAATCAAGTTCCTAAAATTACAAGCTGAGAGATTTTGTAAATCCACTGATGTTAATGCTGCTGGAACCTATTCTGTTCAACATATCTTATACTCTGATTAATTGGAGTATTTGCCATTCTCTTACTTTAAAATGGTTACATACAGATTAAACATGGAACTGATTACTGACTAGCAAAAAGGGTAGTAATCAATGTTTATTTTAAGAAAGTAAATTGTATGTTGCCCAATTTTCTAAATCACTTCACTTAATAAAAATGTATGAAAGAGTCAGACATAGAGTGAACTAACATAAGGCATGTTTTGGGCGTTGGCTGACATAGATGAATTGTGGAAAGAGGGAGAAGGCTGGTTGGTGTGTGTATGTGTGGTGAAGTGAGATAGAGAAAGAGAGGTTGGGCAACCACAAGCTATTCAAGAGTGCCTTAGTGGAAATTATACTGTATGACTTGGTAAGGTAGGAATAAAAGAAATTTTAAATGCAGAAATGGCTAGAAGTACAATGACACCATTAACCAAAGAAAGAAAGGAATGAAAAAAGTTTAGAGGTAGAGAATTTATATTTTGCCTTGATAATCTTAAGTTTAAAATGCCAAGGAGACATTAAAGTTTATCTTAGAAATTCAGATCTAGGTCAGGGGAGTAAATCTGAATGTCATTTGCACACACTTGTGATAAATGAAACATGGAGATTGCCTAAGAGAATAGTAACATAATGTAGTGACAAACATTTTCTAATCATACTTCATACTTCTAATGCAAATTTATATCACTGAAGAAAATCAGTTGACTTATTACAATATTATGATCATTAAATGACCAGGTCTTTAATAAACTCAAGTTTTTCTAATTAGACAACTAAAATATATATACCACTGTATTTATAGTAATGAAGAATCTAGCTGTCTCAAATAAATACAAAAGAATTTTAAATGCCCAAATGTAGAGATACTGAAACTCTAAGTATTCTCTAGACTGAATATATCCTGTGTATTATTTTTATGATATAGATATAATTTTCTAAACCCCCAAATCTTTTTTTTTTTAACATCTTTATTGGGGTATAATTGCTTTACAATGGTGTGTTAGTTTCTGCTTTATAACAAAGTGAATCAGTTATACATATACATATGTTCCCATATCTCTTCCCTCTTGCGTCTCCCTCCCTCCCACCCTCCCTATCCCACCCCTCCAGGCTGTCACAAAGCACCGAGCCAATATCCCTGTGCCATGCGGCTGCTTCCCACTAGCTATCTACCTTACTACGTTTGTTAGTGTGTATATGTCCATGACTCTCTCTCGCCCTGTCACAGCTCACCCTTCCCCCTCCCCATAACCTCAAGTCCGTTCTCTAGGAGGTCTGCGTCTTTATTCCTGTCTTACCCCTAGGTTCTTCATGACATTTTTTTTTCTTAAATTCCATATATATGTGTTAGCATACGGTATTTGTCTTTTTCTTTCTGACTTACTTCACTCTGTATGACAGACTCTAGGTCTATCCACCTCATTACAAATAGCTCAATTTCGTTTCTTTTTATGGCTGAGTAATATTCCATTGTATATATGTGCCACATCTTCTTTATCCATTCATCTGGTGATGGGCACTTAGGTTGTTTCCATCTCCGGGCTATTGTAAATAGAGCTGCAATGAACATTTTGGTACATGACTCTTTTTGAATTTCGGTTTTCTCAGGGTATATGCCCAGTAGTGGGATTGCTGGGTCATATGGTAGTTCTATTTGTAGCTTTTTAAGGAACCTCCATACTGTTCTCCATAGTGGCTGAACCAATTCACATTCCCACCAGCAGTGCAAGAGTGTTCCCCTTTCTCCACACCCTCTCCAGCATTTATTGTTTCTAGATTTTTTGATGATGGCCATTCTGACTGGTGTGAGATGATATCTCATTGTAGTTTTGATTTGCATTTCTCTAATGATTAATGATGTTGAACATTCTTTCATGTGTTTGTTGGCAGTCTGTATATCTTCTTTGGAGAAATGTCTATTTAGGTCTTCTGCCCATTTTTGGATTGGGTTGTTTGTTTTTTTGTTATTGAGCTGCTTGTAAATTTTGGAGATTAATCCTTTGTCAGTTGCTTCATTTGCAAATATTTTCTCCCATTCTGAGGGTTGTCTTTTGGTCTTGTTTATGTTTCTTTTGCTGTGCAAAAGCTTTGAAATTTCATTAGGTCCCATTTGTTTATTTTTGTTTTTATTTCCATTACTCTAGGAGGTGGGAAACCCCCAAATCTTTAATTGTATATTATATGCTTATATCCAGCTCTTCATTAAGCACAGATCTAACTTTGAATTAATCTTTCATCACTAGGACATGAGTCCATCCTGTTGAACATTTAATTGTGGCATATGTTGCTGATGCTTCAGTTACATAGGATCTTAAAAATACTCATAAACAAAATATTCCAAGATTGCCTTGTAAATGTGATCTTATTAGAAATATACTACAGCCTGAGCTGGAGACTAGATGGTGGAGTAGAATGACTTGAGCTCACCTCCTCTCAAGAAAACACCAGCATCACAACTAAATGCTGAACAACCATCGACAAAGAAGACTGGAACCTACCAAAAAAAGATATTCTACATCCAAAAGCAAAGAAGAAGCCACAATGAGATGGTAGGAGGGGCACATGTGCGATATAATCAAATCCAATATCCACTGGGTGGGTGACCCACAAACTGAAAAATAATTATATCACAGAGGTTCTCCCACAGTAGTGAGATTCTGAGCCCCACATCAGGCTCCCCAGCCTGGGGGTCTGGCATTGGGAGGAGGAACTCCCAGAGCATTTGGTTTTGAAGGCCAGCAGGGCTTGATCTCAGGAGCTCCACTGGACTTGTGGAAACAGGGACTCCACTCTTGGAGGGCCCACACAAGTTCTCGTGTACACTACCCAGGAAAAAAGCAGTGAATTCATAGGAACCTGGGCCAGACCTACCTGCTGGTTTTGAAGGGTATCCTGGGGAGGTGGGGGGGGCAGCTGTGGCTCACTGTAGGAACAAGGACACTAGTGACAGAGGTGCCAGGGAGTACTAATTGGCATGAGCCCTTCTGGAGGCTGCCATTTTGATGCCAAGACCTGGACTCACCCAACAGACTGTAGGCTCCAGTCCTGGGATGCCTCAGGCCAAACAACCAAACAACCAACAGAAACACAGCCCCACCCAACATCAGACAGGCTTGTGAAAGTCTTACTGGGCCCACAGCTGCCTGTAAACACACCACTTGACACAGCCCTGCCCATCAGAGGGACAAGACCCAGCTCCACTCACCAGTGGGTAGGCACAAGTGAGTGGAGGAAGGAAGGAAGCCTTCACAAGCATCTTGACCAGCCTCACCCACCACGGGCAGATAGCAGAAGCAAGAGAAACTAGAGCCCTGCATCCTGTGGAACAGAGACAATGAAAACAGGCAAAATGAGATGGCAGAGAAATATGTTCCAGATGAAGGAACAAAGTAAAACCCCAGAAGAACAACTAAATGAAATGGAGATAGGCAATTACCTGAAAAATAATTCAGAGTAATGAAAGCAAACATGATCCAAGATCTTGGAAAAAGAATGGTGGCACAGACTGAGAAGATGAAGAAATGTTTAAAAAAGACCTAGAGGGTATAAAAAATAAACAGTGTTGAAGAATACAATAACTGGGACTTCCCTGGTGGTGCAGTGGTTAAGAATCTGCCTGTAAATGCAGAGGACATGGGTTCAAGCCCTGGTCCAGGAAGATCCCACATGCCATGGAGCAACTAAGCATGTGTGCCACAACTACTGAGCCTACACTCTAGAGCCTGCATGCCACAACTACTGAAACTCGCATGCCTAGAGTCCATGCTCCACAACAAGAGAAGCCACTGCAATGAGAAGCCCACGTGCTGCAATGAAGAGTAACCCCCACTTGCCGCAACCAGAGAAAGCCTGCGTGCAGCAGTGAAGACCCTATGCAGCCAAAGATAAAAAAATAAATAAACATTTTAAATAAACAATACAATAACTGAAATGAAATATCCACTAGAAGGAATCACTAGCAGAATAAATGAGACAGAAGAACAGATAAGTGACTTGGAAGTTAGAATGGTGGAATTCACTGCTGCAGAACAGAATAAAGAAAAAAAATGAAAAGAAATGGAGACAGCCTAAGTGACTTCTGGGACAACATTAAACACAACAACACTTGCACTATAGGGGTCCCAGAAGGAGAAGAGAGAAAGGACCCGAGAAAATATTTGAAGAGATTATAGTCAAAAACTTCCCTAACATGGGAAAGGAAATAGTCAATCAAGTCCAGGAAATGCAACAAGTCCAAGTCCAGGAAATGCAGCAAGTCCCATACAGGATAAACCCAAAGAGGAACACACCTAAACACATTTTAATCAAATTGACAAAATTAAAGACAAAGAGAAAATATTAAAAACAACAAGGGAAAAGTAATAAATAACATACAAGGGTTATCAGCTGATTGTTCAGAAGAAACTCTGCAGGCCAGAGAGGAGTGGCATGATATATTTAAAGTGATGAAAGGGAAAAACCTACAACCAAGAATACTCGACCCAGCAAAGGCTTTTGTTCAGAGTTGATGGAGAAATCAAAAGCTTTACAACGAACAAAAGCTAAGAGAATTCAGCACCACCAAACCAGCTTTACAACAAATCCTAAAGGAAATTCTCTAAGCTAAAAAGAAAAGGCCACAACTAGAATTAAGAAAATTATGAATAGGAAAGCCGACCAGTAAAGGCAAGTATAAAGTAAACGTAGGAAATCAACCATGCACAAATATGATATCAAAACAAGCAATAGTGAGAAGAGGAGAGTACAAATGCAGGATATTGGAAATCATTGGAAATTAAGAGACCAGCAACTTATAACAATTTCGTAAAGCAATCTTTTATATATACTGCTATATAAAAACCTTATGGAAACTGCAAACCAAAAAACTATAATAGATACAAACAGAAAAAAAGCAACCCAAACACAACACAAAAGATAGTCATCAAATCACAAGAGAAGAGAACAAAAGAGGAAGGAAAGAAAAAAGACCCACAAAAACAAATTCAAAACAATTAAATAAATGACAATAAGAACATACATATTGATAATTAACTTAAATGTAAATGGATTAAATGCTCCAACCAAAATACATAGACTGGTTGAATGGATATAAAAATAAGACCATGTATATGCTGTCTACAAGAGACCCACTACAGATCTAGGGACACATACAGACTGAAAGTGAGGGGATGGAAACTAGCTATTCCATGCATGTGGAAATCAAAAGAAAGCTGCAGTAGCAATGTTCATATCAGACAAAATAGACTTTAAAATAAAGATGACTGTTACCAGTGACAAAAAAGGATGCTAAATAAAGATCAAGGGATCAATCCAAGAAGAAGATATAACAAGTGTAAATATATTTGCACCCAGCATAGGAACGCCTCAATATATAAGGCAAATGCTAACAGCCATAAAAGGAGAAATTGACAATAACACAATAATAGTGGGGGACTTTAACACCCCACTTACATCAAAGGACAGATCATCCAGACAGAAAATCAATAAGGAAACAGAGGTCTTAAATGACACATTAGACCAGATGTACTTAATTGTTATTTATAGAACATTCATCCAAAATCAGCAGAATATGCATTCTTATCGAGTGCTCATGGAACATTCTCCAGGATAGATCATGTGCTGGGTCAGAAAACAAGCCTTTTAAAATTTAAGACAACTGAAATCATATCAAGCATCTTTTCTGACAACAACACTATGATTTTAGAAAGGAACTACAGGAATTAAACTTTATGAAACACAAACACATGGAGGCTAAACAATATGCTACTAAATAGCCAATGGATCATGTAAGAAATCAAAGAGGAAATTTAAAAATACCTAGAGACAAGTGATAACAAAAACAAGATGATACGAAACCTATGAGACACAGCAAAAGCAGTCCTAAGAGGGAAGTTTATAGCAATACAAGCTTACCTTAGGAAACAAGATAAATTTCAAATAAATAACCTAACATTACACCTAAAGCAACTAGAGAAAGAAGATAAAACAAAACCCACAGTTAGTAGAAGGAAAGAAATCGTAAAGATCTGATCAGATATAAAAGAAGTAGAGATGAAGAAAACAGTAGAAAAGATCAATGAAATTAAAAGTGGGTTCTTTGAAAAGATAAACAAAATTGATAAACCTTTAGCCAAAGCCATCACGAAAAAAAGGGAGAGGGCTAAAATCAATGAAATTAGAAATAAAACCAATCCAAAAATGGGCAGAAGACCTAAGTAGACATTTCTCCAAAGAAGACACACAGATGGCCAAGAAACACATGAAAAGCTGCTCAACATTACTAATTATTAGAGAAATGCAAATCAAAACTACAATGAGGCATCACCTCACACCAGTTAGAATGGGCATCATAAGAAAATCTACAAACAACAAATGCTGGAGAGGGTGTGGAGAAAAGGGAACACTCTTGCACTGTTGGTGGGAATGTAAATTGATACAGCCACTGTGGAGAACAGTATGGAGGTTCCATAAAAAACTAAAAATAGAATTACCATATGACCCAGCAATCCCACTACTGGGCATATACCCAGAGAAAACCATAATTCAAAAAGACACATACACCCCAATGTTCATTGCAGCACTGTTTACAATAGCCAGGTCATGGAAGCAACCTAAATGCCCATCAACAGACGAATGGATAAAGAAGTTGTGGTACATACATACAATGGAATATTACTCAGCCATAAAAAGGAATGAAATCAAGTCATTTGTTGAGACGTGGATGGATCTAGAGACTGTCATACAGAGTGAAGTAAGTCAGAAAGAGAAAAACAAATATCGTATATTAACACATTTATGTGGAACCTAGAAAAATGGTACAGATGAACCAGTTTGCAGGGCAGAAGTTGAGACACAGATGTAGAGAACAAAGGTATGGACACCACGGGGGGAAAACCACGGTGCGGTGAGGATGGTGGTGTGCTGAATTGGGCGGTCGGGATTGACATGTATATACTGATGTGTATAAAATTGATGACTAAGAAGAACCTGCAGTATAAAAATGCAAACAAACAAACAAACTAATACTAAACTTTCTTTGGGTTATTTGTATGGAAATATGTTAATATAAATGTTTCAGACATTACATGAAATTTCTAAAAATATTATATATTCTGGTATAATGTTATAAGTCATAATTCTAGTTATTACTTTAAAATGTATATCTCAGAAAT
Organism: Globicephala melas; assembly: GCF_963455315.2. Lineage (NCBI taxonomy): Eukaryota > Metazoa > Chordata > Mammalia > Artiodactyla > Delphinidae > Globicephala > Globicephala melas. Next base: position 57,415,512 of record NC_083324.2, read on the forward strand.
AACTAAATTTCCTTGTCAATTCCATTATTATGAACATTCATCAGATCTTTAACCGTGGTCATTTTTAAGTCTTTTGTCATTTACAGACAATTCTGGATGTACTCTGATGCTTTTGCAAAAATGTTCCTATGAAAGGGTTTCATCTTCAAGGAATTCATGGAAAAGACTCTGACAAGTACAGGTTTCTGGTAACAGCCTATACTGTTGAACTGAATGAATAAACATTTTCAGAACTCTAATGGAAAACTGATGAATTCATATGAGTGCTAACAAAAGATCAAGTTGAAAAAAAATTAATTACATGGGACTGAGTGAACTGATGAGGATAATTATAATTTTTGTGACTTTCTGTTTGAATAAAAAAATCCTGCAAGGGTTCAGAGGCAAAAAATATACAAATCAATTTTCACTGCAAAGTAAAGGAGCTGTTACAGTGGAGGACTAGTGGACTGAATGTCAATATTATGACATAGTATGAGTGTGTTTCGTGTTTGGTAATTGCAATCATTGTTGCTTTTGTTGTGTTCATCCACTTACAATGCTTGATGTCAGTTTATTTATCCCTTGTAAAAATAAAATACAGTGTGTGTATGTGAAAAAATAAAAAAATAATTGATTCCAAAAAAGCTGCACTTTGTGCAACTACCGAATTTCAGACAACAAGCTAGAATCCATCTTCTAACTCAGATAAAAGTTCTGGAGATATATATATATATATATGAACATATTTATATATATAAAAATAGGAGGTTGAGGGAGTATCTAACAATATTTACCAAAACAAATCTATCCTGTAACTGGATTTGCTTCAAAATAATGTGAAGGAAAAAGGATATAGATGAAAACAAGAGTGGACAAATAGCTGGAAGATATTATGACCAGGTGATAAATACAATGCGGTAAATTTTTTTATACGCTCTTATTTTGATGTATGTTTGAAGTATCCCATAATAAAAATTTAAAAACAAACAAACAAAAAAGAAGTTACAACTGACACCACAGAAATACGAAGGATCATGAGACTACTGCAAGCAACTGTGTATCAATAAAATGGACAACCTAGAAGAAATGGACCAATTCTTAGAAAGTTACAATTTCCCAAGACTGTACTAGGAATAAATAGATAATGTGAACAGATGAATCACCAGTACTGAAATTGAAACTTTGATTTAAAATCTCCCAACAAACAAAAGTCCAGGACCAGGTGGCTTCACAGGCGAATTCTATCAAACATTTAGAGAAGAGTTAACATCTATCCTTCTGTAACTGTTCCAAAAAATTACAGAGGAAGAAACACTCCCAAACTCATTCTATGAGGCCACAATCAACCTGATACCAAAACCATATAAAGGAACCACAAAAAAGAAATTTACAGGCCAATAGCAAAACTCCTCAACAAAATACTAGCAAACCAAATCTAACAATTCATTAAAAAGATGATACACCATGATCAAGAAGGATTTATCTCAGGGATGCAAGGATTTTTCAATAACCAAAAATCAATCAGTGTGATACACCACATCAACAAACTGAAAAATAAAAAAACATAAGATCATCTCAATAGAGGCACAAAAGGCTTTTGATAAAATTCAACACCCATCTATAATAAAAACTCCAGAAAGAAGACATAAGGTTATCCTACATCAACATAATAAAGGCCATATATGACAAACGTACAGCTAACATCATACTCAGTGGTGGAAAGCTGGAAGCATTTCCTCTAAGATCAAGTACAAGACAAGGATGTCCACTCTTACCACTTTTATTCAACATAGTTTTGGAAGTCCTAGCCTTGCCAATCAGAGAAGAAAAAGAAATAAAGGGAATCCATATTGGAAAAGAAGAAGTAAAACTCACTGTTTGCAGATGACACGATACAATACATAGAAAATCCTAAAGATACCAACAGAAAATGAAAGCTCATCAATGAACTTGGTAAAGTTGCAGGATACAAAATTAATACACAGAAATCTGCTGCATTTCTATACACTAACAATGAAAGACCAGAAAGAGAAATTAATGAAACAATCCCATTCATCACTGAATCAAAAAGAATAAAATACCTAGGACTAAAATTACCTAAGGAGGCAAAAGACCTTTATTCTGAAAACTATAAGATACTAATGAAAGAAATCAAAGATGACAGAAACAGGTGGAAAGATATACCATATTCTTGGATTGGAAGAATCAATATTGTCCAAATGACCATACTACCTAAGGCAGTCTACATATTCAATGCAATCCCCATCAAATTACCAATGGCAATTTTGTTGATTTAGAAAAAAATCTTAAAATTTGTATGGAAACTCAAAAGAGCCTGAATAGCCAAAGCAATCTTGAGAAAGAAAAACAGAGATGGAGGAATCAGGCTCCCTGACTTCAGATATAATACAAAGCTACAGTCATCAAAAGAGTATGGGTCAAGATGGTAGAGTGGAGGATGCGGAGCTTTCGTCTCCCCTCCACTAGGGCACCTACCAGATGCTGGTGGGGAACCTTGACAACCAAGGAGACAGGAGGAACCCCAGAGCAACTGGGTAGGACATGGGGGGTAGTTAGGGGAGAGGAGAAGTGGAGGCCAGATGGGACCAGTGCCTCTGAGGGATGGCTGGGAGAGGGGATGTGTTCCCATGCCTAGAGGGACACCCTGGTGCTCAGAGGATCGGGGGGAGAACAGCTAGCACTTCCCCTGCCCAATCAGGCCCCGGGAAGCCTGCTGGGATACAAGGCCAGATTCTCCACCTTCCGAGACCCCCTCTAGCCACATTTGTCCTAGGGGCGTAGGAGGGGGGAAGAAGAGGAGAGGTGGATTGGGAGGGGCCCTCTGGGATTGGAGGATCAGGGAGAACACACCTAGCATTTCCCCTGCCCACTTGGGTCCTGGGGATCTTGCTGGGCTCCCATGCTGGGTCCTCTGACCTCCGAGGTCCCCTCCAGCCACTTGGGACCTAGGGGCAAAGGAGGGAGGGAGGAGGGAGGAAGAGGGACAGAGGTGAATGGACAGGGACCCTCTAGGACTGGAGGATCAGGGGAAGCACAGCTGGCATTTCCCCCACTCACTTGGGCTGCAGGAAGCCTGCTGGGCTCCCAGGTTGGGTCCTCCACCCTCCAAGGCCCACTCCAGCTGCGTTGGTCCTGAGGGCATGGGGATAGGGGAGAGGATAGGCAGATGGGGAGGGTCCCTATAGGACCAGAGGATCGGGGGGGTAAGGCTGGCATTTCCCCAACCCACTCAGGCCCTAGGAAGCCTGCTGGGTTTCTGGGCCTTGTCCTCTGCCTTTCAAGGCCAGAGGCACCCTGGGCCACTCTGGCCATGCTGAGCCTAAGCCCTGCACCCCACCCTCCCAAGGGCCTTTTCCGTACATATGGGTCCTAAGCCTAGACCCTACCCACCACTTAAACCCCACCCTGCCTAAGCCCCACTCCCTACAGCCAAGGCCTTTCCCAGCTTTTTTTTTTCTCACTTTTGCCACTGTGGTTCTGTTTTAATCTCCAATTCTTCCAGTTGTTGTTTCATCTGTATTTTTATTTTTTCTAACATAACTCTTAGTTTTCTAATCTTATTTTATTTTTTACTCTTTGTTATTGTTCTGCTCCTTTTTTTCTTTTTAATTTTTTTTACTGCCACTGCGTGTGGCTTGCAGGATCTTGGTTTGCAAGCCAGGGGTTGGGCCAGAGCTTCTGTGGTGGGAATTCTGAGTCTGAAGCACTGGATTAACAGAGAAACTCAGACCCCAGGGAATATTCATTGGAGTGAGGTCTCCTGGAGGTCCTCACCTCAACATCAAGACCCAGCTCTACACAACAGCCTACAAACTCCGGTGCTGGAAGCTTCAGGCCAAACAACTAATAAGACAGGAACACAACCTCACCATCAAAAAAAAAAAAAAAAAGAGATGATAGAAAATATGTTACAGATAAAGGAGTAAGGAGAAAACCTACAAGACCAAATAAATGAAGAGGAAATAGGCAACCTATCTGAAAAAGAATTCAGAGTAATGACAGTAAAGATGATCCAGAATCTCAGAAATAGAATAGAGGCATGGATTAAGAAAACACAAGAAATATTTAACAAAGATCTAGAAGACCTAAAGAACAAACAAACAGAGATGAACAACACAATAACTGAAATGAAGAATACACTGGAAGAAATCGATAAGAGAATAACTGAGGCAGAAGAATGAATAAGTTAGCTGGAAGACAAAATGGTGGAAATACCTGCCAAGGAGCATAATAAAAAAAAAAAAAAGAAAAGTGTTGAAGACAATCTCAGAGACCTCTGGGACAACACTAAATGCACCAACATTCAAAGTACAGGGGGCTCAGAAGAAGAACAGAAAAAGAAATGTTCTGAAAAAATATTTGAAGAGATTATAGTTGAAAACTTTCTTAACATGGGAAAGGAAATAGCCACCCAATTCCAGGAAGTGCAGAGTCCCCAGAATAAACCCTAGGACAAACACACCAAGACACATATTAATCAAACTAACAAAAATTAAGTTTAAAGAAAAAAATATTAAAAGCAGCAAGGGAAAAGCAAAAAATAATATACAAAAGAATCTCTAAAAGGTTATCAGCTGATTTTTCAGAAGAAACTGCAGGTCAGTAGGGAGCAGCAGGATATATAATAAGTGATGAAAGAGAAAAACCTACAACCAAGATTACTCTACCCAGCAAGGATCTAATTCAGATTCAACAGAGAAATCAAAAGCTTTAGAGACAAGCAAAAGCTAAGAGAATTCAGCACCACCAAACCAGCTTTACAACAAATGCTGAAGGAACTTCTCTAGGCTGGAGACACAAGAGAAGGAAAAGACCAATGAAAACAAACCCCCCAAAATTAAGAAAATTTTAATAGGAACATACATAGCAATAATTACCTTAAATGTAAATGGATTAAATGCTCCAACCCAAAGAACAGACTGGCTGAATGGGTACAAAAACAAGACTCATATACATGTTGTCCACAAGAGAACCACTTCAGACTTAGGGACACATACAGACTGAAAGTGAAGGGATAGAAAAAGATATTCTATGCAAAAGGAAATCAAAAGAAAGCTGGAGTAGCAACACTCATATCAGATAAAATAAACTTTGAAATAAAGAATGTTACAAGAGATAAGGAAGGACACTACATAATGATCCAGGGATCAACCTGAGAAGCAGATATAACAATTGTAAATATTTATGCACCCAGCATAGGAGCATCTCAATACATGAGGCAAATGCTAGCAACCATGAAAGGGGAAATCAACAGTATCACAATAATAGTAGGGAAATTTAACACCCCACTTACACTAGTGGGCAGATCATCCAAACAGAAAATAAATAGGAAACAATAAGCTTTAAATGGCACAACAGAGCAAACAGATTTAATTGATATTTATAGGGCATTCCACTTAAAAGTGGTGGAATACACTTTCTTCTCAAGTGTACATGGAACATTCTCCAGGATAGATCACATCTTGGGTCACAAATTAAGCCTCATAAAATTTAAGAAAATTGAATTTTATCAAGTAGGTTTTCTGATCACAACGCTATGAGATTAGAAATCAATAACAGGAAAAAAACTGTAAAAACACAAATACATGGAGACTAAACAGTGTGCTACTAAATAACCAAGAGACCTCTTAAGATATCTAAGAAGAAATTTAAAAAATACATGGAAACACTTGACAATGAAAACCCAATGATCAAAAACATATGGGGGCTTCCCTTGCGGCGCAGTGGTTGAGAGTCTGCCTGCCGATGCAGGGGACATGGGTTCGTGCCCCAGTCCAGAAGGATCCCACATGCCACGGAGCGGCTGGGCCCATGAGTCTTGGCCGCTGGGCCTGCGCATCCAGAGCCTGTGTTCCACGGTGGGAGAGGCCACAACAGTGAGAGGCCCGCGTACTGCAAAAAACAAAACAAAACAAAACAAACAAAACAAAACAAAAAAACATATGGGACGCAGCAAAAGCAGTTCTAAGAGGGAAGTTTATAGCAATTCAATCTCACCTCAAGAAACAAGAAAAATCTCAAATAAACAATCTAAATTTATGCCCAAAGCAACTAGAGAAAAAAGAACAAAGAAAACCGAAACTCAGTAGAAGGAAAGGAATCATAAAGATCAGAGCAGACAGAGCAGAAGTAAATGAAATAGAAACAAAGGAAACAATAGTAAAGATCAATAAAACTAAAAGTTGGTTCTTTAGAAGATAAACAAAATTGAGAAACATTTAGCCAGACTCATCAAGAAAAAAAGGGAGAGGACGCATATCAATCAAATTAGAAATGAAAAAGGAGAAATCACAGCTGACACTGCAGAAATACAAGGGATTATAAGAGACTAGTACAAACAACCAAATGCCAATAAAATGGACAACCACGAGGAAATGGACAAATTCTTGGAAAGGTACAATTTTCCAAGACTGAAACTGGAAGAATTAGAAAATATAAACAGACCTATCATGATAATGAAATGGAAACTAATTAAAAATCTTCCAACAAACCAAAGTCCAGGATGAGATGGCTTCACAGGTGAATTCTATCAAACATTTAGAGAAGAGCTAACATCTATCCTTCTCAAACTCTTCCAAAAAATTGCAGAGGGAGGAACACTCCCAAATCTGTTTTATGAAACCACCATCACCCTGATACCAAAACCAGACACAGACACTGCCAAAAAATAAAATTACAGACCAATATCATTGATGAACATAGATGTGAAAATTCTCAACACAATACTAGCAAACAAAATCCAATAACACATTAAAAGGATCATACACCATGATCAAATGGGATTTATACCAGGAATGCAAGGAATCTTCATTATACACAAATCAATTAATGTGATACACCATATTAACAAATTAAGCAATGAAAACCATATGATCATCTCAATAGATGCAGAAAAAGCTTTTTACAAAATTCAACAGCCATTTAATAAAAACACTCCAGAAAATGTGCAGAGAGGGAACCTGTGCCCATATATGACAAAGCTACAGCAAATATCTTTCTCAACAGTGAAAAACTGAAAGCATTTCCACTAAGATCAGTAAGAAGAGAAGGATGTCCACTCTCACCACTCTTCTTCAACATAGGTTTGGAAGTCCTAGCCACGGCAATCAGAGAAGAAAATACAAAGGAATACAAGGAATACAAAATACAAAGGAATACAAGGAATACAAAATACAAATACAAAATACAAGGAATACAAATTAGAAAAGAAGTAAAACTGTCACTGTTTGCAGATGACATGATACTATACATAGAAAATCCTAGGACTTCCCTGGTGGTGCAGTGGTTAAGAATCCACTTGCCAATGCAGGGGACACAGGTTTGATCCCTGTTTGGGGAAGTTCCCACATGCTGCAGAGCAACAAAGCCTGTGCATCACAACTACTGAGCCCACCTGCCACAACTACTAAAGCCCATGAACCTAGAGCCTGTGCTCCACAACAAGAGAAGCCACTGCAATGAGAAGCCCCTGGACTGCAACAAAGAGTAGTACTATTTACAATAGCCAGGACGTGAAAACAACTAAATGTCCAAGGAGAGATGAATGTATAAAGAAGATGTGGCATATATAACCAATGGAATATTACTCAGCCATAAAAAGGAACTAAACTGGGTCATTTGTAGAGATGAGGATGGACCTAGAGTCTGTCATACAGAGTGAAGTAAGCCAGAAAGAGAAAAACAAATATCATATATTAATGCATATATGTGGAATCTAGAAAAATAGTACAGATGAACTTATTTGCTGGGCAGAAATACAGACGTAGATGTAGAGAACAGATATGTAGACACAGAGAGTGAAAGGGAGGGTGGGATGAACTGAGAGATTAGGTTTGACATAAATACACTACAATGTGTAAAATAGATAGCTAGTGGGAACCTGCTGTATAGCACAGGGAGCTCTGTGCTCTGTGACGTCATAGATGGGTGGGATGGGGGTGGTGGGAGGGAGGTCCAAGAGGGAGGGGATATAGATATACATATAGCTGATTCATTTCATTGTATAGAAGAAACTAACACAACATTGTAAAGCAATTATACACCATTATTTTTTTTTTTCAACTCTACAAACAAGAACTGCTGGAGAGGGTGTGGAAAAAAGGGAATCCTCCTACACTGTTGGTGGTAATATAAATTGGTACATCCACTATGGAGAACAGTATGGTGGTTCCTTAAAAAACTAAAACTAGAGCTACCATATGATCCAGCAATTCCACTCCTGAGTATATATCTGGAGAAAATCATACTTTGAAAAGATACATGCACTCTGATGTTCATTGCAGCACTTGTTACAATAGCCAAGACATGGAAGCAACCTAAATGTCTGTTGGCAGATGAATGGATAAAAATGATGTGGTACATATATACAGTGGAATATTACTCAGCCATAAAAAGAATGAAATAATGTCATTTGCAGCAACATGGATGGACCTAGAGATTATCATACTAAGTGAACTAAGTCAGACAGAGAAAGACAAATATCATATGATATCCCTTATATGTGGAATCTAAAAAAATGGCACAGATGAATTATTTATGAAACAGATGAGACTCACAGACACGGAACACAAACTTATGGTTACCAAAGGGGAAAGGTGGTGGGGGAGGGATAAATTAGGAGTTTGGGGTTAACATATACACACTACTATACATAAAATTGATAATCAACAAGGACCTGCTGTATAGCATAGGGAACTCTATTCAATATTCTGTAATAACCTAAACGGGAAAAGAACCTGAAAAAGAACAGATATACATGTATGTATAACTGAATCACATTTCTGTATACCTGAAATGAACACAACATTGTGAATCAACTATACTTCAATATAAAATAAAACTTGAAAATAAATATATACTACATATTAGTTGACTTGAGTACTACTGAGTTCTAAGATTTTGGAGTCATAAAATAATTATGCATATGAATGGGTAGTTATAGTTTTATAGCATTTATAATTTTTATGCTTAATTTACTAAAACAGATATTCACTGAGAAGTAAAAATATAAGTTCAGAAGTAGTAATAATAATCATCTGTATTTTTCTGATACTATTTTATTATTATTTTATTTACCACTTTAATGTTAAAAGACCCTTGAGGGATAAAGAGATGCAGATAGAGAAATAATCACATAAGCTTGTGAAAACTTTCATAAGGGACAAAGACAGGTAAAGTTATAACAATTCAGGGTGAATATATGTGAAAAAATTAAATTCCAGTCATTTAAAATAAATAAATAATAAAAGACAAATTAATATACATGTTTAATTTGTACGCAAAACTGGATTATTCCAAAGTTTTTATAATAAGGCCAATCCATAGTATGAAGACAACGTTCTTGTCAAAAAAATAAGTTATACTTACGCATAAATTTTAATATTATTTTAGATAGGATTTGAAATTTTTGGGATTCTGCACTTCAAATAATAAAGAATGCTTTACTACTTTGGGGTATACTTGCAGTGAATAAGACATACACACACTAATTTACTCCTTACATTGCAAGTTGAATTATAAATTTATGTTAGAATTGCTGCTTGGTTTGATCTGCAGATTTGGCTTCAGATAGAAGGATTCAAATAATTAACAGTGAATCTGATAGGAGTTTATCAATGCTTAAATAATACATGCACATCAAAGACCTTTTAAGAATTAATTGAAATTTTAATTTTATATTTCCTGTGATGTCCAAAAATTGTCTTTTTTGCTACCAAAATCAGTTTTTAAAATTTGTTATCTTGAAATAACAACAAAGATATTCACAGCACTGGGCTTCCCTGGTTGTGCGGTGGTTGAGAGTCTGCCTGCCAATGCAGGGGACCCGGGTTCATGTCCCGGTCCAGGAGGATCCCACATGCTGCGGAGCGGCTGGGCCCGTGAGCCATGGCTGCTGGGCCTGTGCGTCCGGGGCCTGTGCTCTGCAACGGGAGAGCAGCATGTGGGATCACAGCAGTGGGAGGCCCGTGTACCGCAAAAAAAAAAAAAAAAGATATTCACAGCACTGTTATATGTTCCTTTTTCTCAGGGTGATGCAAACTGTCCCTATGAAACAATTTCCATGAAATTCATGACCTGGACAAAAAGACCTGGGACTTCCTCAGCCCCTACAAATAGTTAGGTTAGGACACTTTGACCAGCTTAATAAACAAGAAAGTATGGGAGGTAATGGGTCTTGTGCCAATATCAAATCTGTAGCGAGTTGGAAAGGGTAGGAAGCTATTTCAGAAAACAACTACTGCTGTGCTAGACACACTATTATTTAGCAAAACATCTTAGGCTATTAGATAACAGCTCTTAGCAAACACAAAGTGAGTTTTAACCAGCCCAGGGTAAGGATCAGAAAAATTCATTAAGAAAATGTGGTCAGAGAACAGTTAATTAATATTTACTAAAAATCTGCTCAATGTATTACTCTGCATAAGGTCTCTATAAAGGCTTTATAAAGCATATTTATCAAAGGGGATTGAATATCACAAAGTAAAAATGTTGTGGACTTGAACTACTAGTGATGGTGATTTGTTACTCCAAACTGTTTTCTCTTCTTTAACCATTATTAAAGTCATACTGCACACTATGTAAAAATCACCAAAGAATAAGATAGCAACTATATAGATTTTATGTAGATATTCTGCAGGATTATTGGGAGGGTGTATATTCTACCTTGTTCTATTTTACCTTAGTAAACATTAGCCACTGATATATGAGGTCTAGGAACCAAGACCTTTTGAATGAGCATGAAAGACTCATGTGTTTAGTCTTATGCCTTTGCCAATCCTAGCTTATAAAGTCAGCCACGACCTCAGGTTTGATTTAGGGTGTTAGATAAATATTTATATAAAACTAAATGAGAGACTTCAGTTGTTATTCTAAAAATACCAAGTTCCATTTGTTTAGGTAGAGTCAAAGTGACTAAATTTTCTTCAGGAAATTTTCTTGGCAACTTACTGTGCACATGATATAGGAGCTCTATCTGCATTCTAAGTTGAAATAGGCATTACAGTAAGTCCCCTACATACGAACATTCAAGTTGTGAACCTTCAAAGATTCGAATGAACGTTCGCATGTCCGATCACGTGAGTTAGGTCATGTGTCTGGCGTACATTGTCATGTGTATGCATCCTCTACAAGTGGTTGTGCTTTTGTGTACTTTACTGTATGGTACTGTACAGAGTTCAGTAGTACAGTATCTTTATTTCAAGACCAGAATGTCTGGAAACAAGCGTAAAAACAGCAGTGATGTAGCTGGTACTGCTAAGAAGCCCCAAGTGATAATGATGGAAACAAAAGTTAAAATAATTGAGAGAGTGGAGTGAGGTGAAAAGTAAGTGTCGCTTCTTCTCATAACATGAATCATTCAACCATCAGCATAATTATAAAGAACAAGAACAGCATCATGGAACATGTGAAATCTGCTGTGCCGACGATGTCGACAATAATATTGAAGAAGTGTGGGAAAATGTTGAAGGAGATGGAGAAATTTCTCAGTGTGTGGATGCAGGATCAGGATCAGTGTCCAATCATGCTCAGCTTAATGATGATTCAAGAGAAGTCTGAAAGCCTTTATGAAGACTTGAAGAAGAAACATGGCAAAGAATCAGAGGTGCATCTTTTAATGCCAGTCATGGCTGGTTTCATTGGTTCAAGGCTAGAACCAACCTTCGCAATGTAAAAGTAAGTGGCAAGGCAGGCAGCATGTGCATATATGGTAGATGCCCAGGAATTTCCTGAAATGCTTTGAGAAATTATTGATGTAGGTGCATACATTGATGTAGGATGACACATGACTGTACTGGAAGAGGATGCCAGACGAAAGTTACATCTGTTAAGGAAGAAAAGTTGATGCCAGGCTACAAAGCAGCAAAGAATAGGCTAACTCTGTTGTTTGGTGGCAATGCTTCTGGCGATATGAAGCTGAAGCATCTTTTAGTTTACCATTCAGAGAACCCAAGAGCCCTTAAAAACATACCCAATGGCTCTCTTCCTGTTGTGTGGAAGAGTAACCCCAAAGCCTGTGTTACACAGGCCATTTTCCAGGACTGGTTTTTCCACCAATTTATCCTGGAGGTAGAGAAATATTGCTTGGAGAATGATGTCCCATTCAACATCCTTTTGCTGCTTGACAGTTCTCCGGCTCCCCCCCCCCCGACCCCGCCCTCCATTCACGGACGACTTTCATTCCAACGTCAAAGTAGTGCATCTGCCACCTAATATTACATCGCTCATCCAACTATGGACCAGGGAGTTAGAGCGACTTTCAAGAAATATTATTTACATCACACTTTTTGTCAGGCAGTAAAGATGAGTGATGAATCAGGAACAACCTTGCAACTATTTTGGAAGGACTATAACATCTACAAGGCCATAAAAAAACATTGACTTTGCTTGGCGTGAGGTTACAGTCATCAACATGAATGGGGTTTGGAAGAATATTTGACCACAGTTTGTTCATGATTATCGTGGATTTGAGAAGGTGGATAAGGATTCCAAAGAGGTCTTCAGCAATTCAATGACCCTCAGTGAGAAGCTGGAGCTAGATCTGCAAGAGGATGACTTCACTGAACTCCTTGCTGTGCAACATGAGGAGGTTACTAATGAAGACCTGATGGAATTGGAGGTCGACAGAAAGGATGAAGAGAGACAACAGGTAGAAGAAGTAACCAAAGAACTGAAGAGATTCACAACACGGGAAATGGCAAGGGGATTTTCTTTATTTGAGGAGGCACTGTTAGTTTTTGAGGCACAGGACCTGAACATAGAATGATACACAAAATTTGCAGCAGCCATTCAGAACACAATCCAGTGCTACAGTGTCATCTATGAGGAGGAAAAAAGAGCTACTACCCAGTGATAGCTACTACTATCATTTTTTCAAGAGGGCAGATAGAATTGAATCCAGCAAGGAACCAGAACCTGTGCCATGAACATCAGCCATGAGTGAAATTGCAGCTTGCCTTCCATCTCCTATTGCCGATGATCCTTCAGTTCTACCATCTCCCATCTCCTCTCCCTCTTCCATTCAGTAACTCTTCTTGCCTGTTCATTGGATACCAGCCCCTCTATGCCAGCTATTGTACTATCTACTGAACTTTTCAAGGTACTATACTGTAAGATTGAAAATGTTTTATTTTATGTTTGTTTGTTTATGTATTATTTGTGTGAAAGGTATTATAAACCTGTCACAGTACAGTACTATAAGCTGACTGTGTTAGCTGGGTACCTAGGTTAAATTTATTGGACTTATAAACAAATTGGACTTACACTCTCAGAGTGGAACTGGTTCATATGTAGGGGATTTACTGTAATTTAATACTTTGGCATATAATATATACCTTAATTTACAAGTATGAAAAATGAACTCTTGGTTAACACATAACTGATGATAGTTATTGGTACTGATACATTGACCTAAGGGGCCCAAATTCTTAACAAAGAAATCATCATGATAGGGATATGTTTAAAGGAGAGTGCAAATTCTGCGTATGAATAAGGTTGATAGAACATGGACTACATGGGTGATTTTTATCAATAATATTGCAATTCCAGTCCTTCCCTGGACATGAAAAATTTATATATTCAAGATAGTAAAGCATCTAACCAGCTGGAGTTCTAAAAGTGCCTAAAGAAGTTTTCTTAAAATAAATCATCCATTTATTTATTAAATGTATTTTTTTAATTTATTTATTTTTTGCCACAGAAACATCTTTATTGAAGAGAGTAGGGGTCATGCTGAGTTTGGAGACATGCAGTGAGGGACATTCGTGAGCTGTCCTTGGTTTCAGGGTCTGCCCTTGACCCCCTAGGTCTTCAGGATCTCCATCAGGCTCTTAGTCTGGCCAGGGTGCTGTGAAGTCCTTCAGTGCCAGTAACTTAGGTTTGGTGTTTTGGAACTGTGACCAGAATGTACATTGAAATGGGGGGTCCAGGATTTGGGATCCCCTCAAGGTCTTGGTGCCCCTCATGTATTAGAGATGTAGGCTTGAAGATCGGGGGCATTGTGGCTGGGGCTCTTGGAATTTTGGTGTCTAAAGATCCATGGACTCAGGGCATTGAAGTCCTCTGGTTTCCAGAGATGAGAATTCCTGTTTGTTGTCCCCTAGTGCCTACGAATAGGGCTTGAGGTGCCCCGGGAGCCCGGGATGCATATCTGGACCACAGTCTCCTCCATCCCAGGCACAAGGACCTCCATGACTGGGGTTTCCTAGAGGCTTGGATTTTTTAAATTTGGGATTCCTGGGGGATTTGGTGTTTCCATGATTTGGGGGTCTTGGGAGTTAGGGTTTTGGAGCCTCCTAGGGGTTGTGGGACTTGGGGACCCAGGAAAGTCTGGGACATGTACTCTGGGGTTTGGGATCCTCAGAGTCCCAGAATGGGGCCTTCAAATTTTGGGGTTCCCCAAAGGGGGAAATAATTACTTAAAAAATAGAGAATTTTCTGGGAGCCTGGCCAGCACAGGTGCTGTGGGCTGAATGGGGTGGGCTTCATACAAGGTACTGGGGGTTTCTTGAGGGTGCAGAGGACAGGAAGACTTGGTGGCCCTGTAATTAGCACTTCCAAGACTGTTTTGGGGCCTGTAACTTGGAGGGGACAGTGGGCTGGTTGATGTAGGTCTCTTCTTGAGGGGTAAGAGCAGGGTTTGTTTTTAATGGAGGGAGTCTCTGATTGCAGTGTAAGCGTTTGGGGGTGACCATGGGGGTCAAAATATCTTGAGGGGACTGATGTTAAATGTGAGTCTGTTACTCTGTTGCTTTAGAGGTGTTTCTTTCAAGGGGACTTGATGGGGGCATAGGGGGAATCTTTGTTAATAAGGAAGGGTTCTGAGCCAGTGACTCAGGAATGTTCTGCTGTAGAGCATTATGTAGAGAAAGTTACCGTCATTTGGGGTGATGTGGAAATCTGTTTTTGGGGGGTCTGATCTGAGGGGTTGGGACTAGCCTAAAGGTACTACACTCAGGGAATCTTTTTCTGGGTAACATAGGGTCTATATTTGGGGGGTTATCACGGGGGAATCTGTTAATAATGGGGCCTTAGTGATCGAGGGCTGGCTATTGGGTCTCTCTTCTGGATACATTACTGGGAAACGCTATCTCAAGTGACTAGGGGGCTCCTTGTGTCAGGAGATGCTAGAGGGGGCTCTGTGTCTCTGTGGAAAGTCCAGAGCCTCTAAGACTGCATCTCCGCCCTCAACATCCAGGGAAGCCAGCAGCAGAAGAGCAACCTAGAGATGGAGCTCTCTGATGTGATGTCCTTTGGGGTCCAGACTGTTGTGAAGGTGTTTTGGTCTGCATCATTGTCACTTGATTCACTTTTGGCTCCAAAACTGTCCCCAGGGGGGTTAGTGAATCCACCAATCCTCTGAATTCCAGATGCTGGTACAAAGACTCCATGCCGAGGGGAGCAGGTGAAGTACCAGACACTGAAGACAGAGCCATCGTGCTTGCTGATGGTCTAGCTGGATGCCATACCAGTAAACTGGGACAAAGTCTGGCTTCCCGCAGAAGTGCACAATCCCTTGCTTCTGGCCTGTGATGAGGACTTGGTCTCCAACCTCAGCCTTGGCTCCCTCACGCTGCTGCAGGCCACCCAGAGTCAGGGCTGACGGGGGCCTCTTCTTACCTTTGTGTTCCCTGCGATCTTTGCCAGTGACTCGGGTGAAGTCCATCCAGGGAGTCCGAGGTGTGGAGGTGACAGATCAGGAAGGTGCGCCCACTGCCTTGGAGATCTTGGACAAAGAGGCAAAGCGACCCTGCTTGGGAGGGCAGATGAAGTACCTGACACCCCCAACACTGCCATCATTCTTGCCCTCAGGTTCATCAAGCTGCATGCCCACCCACCAGCCATTGGCAAACTCTGAGGTCTTGCAGAACTGTAGCTGTGGGTCTTCTGGCCATCCAGTAGCATGCAGTCTCCCAGGTGCAGGCCCAGTGTGCTGAGCATGGCATTGCCTGGGACGTTGTCATAGTTAGGTAGCGTGACTCTAGGGAGGGTGCAGGAGAGCGGCACAGCCTCCTCCAGTAGCGTCCACAGCTCCTTGGCCATCAGCACCCCTCAGCCTTGTCCAGGGATATGTCCATGGGACAACTCCTCTGGGACAACCTCCGCTGGCACAAGTCCCTTTCTGTTCCGAAGTGCCGGGTTGGCGCCATGTTCCAGCAAATTATTTGGCCGTGCCAAGCCCTGCAGCGATGTGCAGGGCTGAGCCATGGCTGAAGTCACTGCACTTGGAGTTCATCACTCGGGGCCGTACACCCTTCAGTAGCATGTGCACGAGACCGGGCACGTCGAAATAGGCTGAGTACTGAAGCATGTTCATGTTGGTCCAGCAGCTACGCAAGATCACGTCTGCGCCCAGTGCCAGCAGCTGCTGCAAGAGGTGCACAGCCGTCGCAGGGAACTCGACTCTGTGGGCCCCAGCCTTGCAAGTATAATGGAGCAGTGTCATGTTAGGTCAGCCCATCACGTGGCAGCCTCGTCGCAGAATCTCATTGCCAATGACATCGATCTTGTACTGGACTTGGGGCACCCACTGGTGCACAATGGTGAACAACTCAGCGATGGTGGTCTGCGGGTCATACAGAATCTCTTGAAAGGCAGGGTCGTTGGGGTCAAAGAAGGTGAAGGCATAGTCCTGGGGGTGGGGGGGCGTGCTGAGGAGTAAGCTTCTGCCAGCGCTCCTGGGTGGGGCTGGGGGGCTCTGGGACAGGCTCATAGTCCTCCTCATCTTCTTCCTCCGCCCTGAGCGGTGGGGCCATGGGGGTGGGCCCTGTCTTAGTCATGGTCCTTAGTGGCCCTAAGGGGGCAGGTGCAGAGTTGGGGGTGGCCTTCAGGCAAATCCTCGGGTGAATGGGGCTGAAGACCAAAGCTGAAATCGGGGAAACTGGAGTAACTGGGTGTCGGTGTCTGGGGAAGTGATCGGGAAGAAAGAAACTGAGAGAAGGGGACGAGGCACAGAAGCAGACGGGAGATGGGGTGGAGAGGACTATTCAATGTATTTTTGAGCAGCAAGTAGTGCCAGGCACTGAGGTAAGTGCTGAGGACACAGTACAGAAAAGGCCTGAACCAGTGGAGCATAAGTGAGTGTAGATACTGCATCCCTATACTTGTTCAGGAAATGTTAGAGCAAGCAACTTTCAGCAACATACCTGGGCAAGGACAGAGGCCTTCTTAAAACCCTCTGAGTCACTGTTCACCCAATTCAACTTTGATTCCTTCTGTTGGTTTAGAAAATTGTTTATTGCCAATGTTATGCTAATGTTTTAGTGGCTGCTACTCTTTTGTTATATTTACTAGTTTGTTTTATTTTTATATTCTGTATATAAGTAATATCATACAGTATTTGTCTTTATCTGTCTGACTTATTTCACTAAACGTAATACTGTCCAAGTCCACCCACGTTACATGTATATTTTCAACTAGTGTTTTTGTTACTTTTGGATATGTGCCCAGGAATGGAATTGTTAGATCATATGGTAGCTCTAATTTTAGTTTTTTGAGAAACCTCCATACTGTTTTCCACAGTGGCTGCACCAATTTACATTCCCACCAACAGTGTACAAGGGTTCCCTTTTCTCCACATCATCACCAACATTTGTTATTTGTGTTCTTTCTGATGATAGCCATTCTGACAGGTGTGAGGTGATATCTCTTTGTGGTTTTGATTTGCATTTCCCTGAAGATGAATGATGTTGATTATGTTTTCATGTGCCTGTTGACCCTCTGTATGTCTTCTTTGGAAACATGTCTATTCAGTTCTTCTGCCCATTATTTAATCTGGTTGTTTGTTTTCTTGATGTAGATTTGTATGAGTAGTTTAAATATTTTGGATATTAACCCCTTATTTGTCATATCATTTGCAAATATTTCTCCCATTCAGTAGGATTTTGTGGCTGCTACTTTAAAATTTTGTTTTATTAAAAAAAGTTGAACTCTAAAGTGAAAAAAAAGTATTAACTGAGGAGAGCTATGTAAATATCTCATGAGAAAATCTCTCCTAGAAGTTCTCCTTTGTTTTCTCCCAAATGAAAATGCTGTGATGATTTCTTTTGAGTTATCTTTTAGTCAGGAAACAACAACCCACTCAGTCATGATAACTTTTTAAAAGTTATTTGAAAAGAGTATAAAATATGCTTTGCCTGCCTTTTGAAAAAATGTTATACTTTTATTGGGCTTGCAGCTTCTAGCTATCTCCACTATAATCACAAAAACTCATTGCATAGTATTCTTCCTGAATATTTAATCATATTAGAATAGAGTAGTCCTAAAACATAATTAAAGTGCTACTTTTTCAAACAGTGTATTAGAGGGGAGCAGAATTGTTTGCCAGATGGGAAAGGTGAATCTGGCACAGAAGGTGAGCAAAAGTGAGCTAGAATGAGAGTATCCAGCTACGGTGAAGGATGCTGAGTGAAAATTCCAGCTACTGAATACCTAAGAAAGGAAAAGAAGAGAGAGTTGATAAAAAACTTTAGTTCCATGGTCAGTAACTGAAGAAATAGACTTGTTGTGGTATATGAGTGCAATACAGTAAAAGAAGTATTTGAAAAAAATATGTCAAAATATGATGTGAAAGTTTCTAAGTAGCCTCGTGAAATAAATCAGAATTGCAAAGTGAAAGAACACAGATTTAGGGTTTGAAGACATGGATGCTGTCCTTTATTGCCTTGCTTCATTGTTCTTGCCTCAATGGGAACCGCCTGTTGGATTGTTCAGCTGGGTTTCCCTTTCTCAATTTGTAAGGTCTTTCAAATGGATGGTAAATGGTGTTTGCCTATCTGCAAAGTGGATTTTTTTTCAGCATTCAAAAAGTTCTTGTGCTCGAGCCTCTTTGTAAGGGGCAAACCTCTAAGCAAGGAAGACTTGGATTGCTCTGGTGGGCATGCAGGGGGTGGCAGGCTGGGCTGACCCTCTGAAGGGGGAATGGGACATCTCTCTATTCTCAGGCTTCCCCCAGGACTCAATCCCACAGGACATCTGTATAGCTATCCTCAAGGGCACTAGAGTCAACTGCATCAGGCAGTCCCTCTCTCCTTCCTCCACAAAATGAACATACACAGCGAGTAGTCAGAGTCAATCCAATTCTGCATGTTGCTGAAGGGATTCACTGCAGGAAGCCACCAGATGCTCTCAGCCATCAGGGCATTGATGGTCCTTTTCTAAGGCTCCTTTCAGGGCTTGGATATCCACCCTCCCTAACGCTGCATCTCAAAGGTTAAAAGTAATGCCTGCTTTCTTGGAATCACGTCCAACATCAGATAGTTTAAGACCCTTCAGCCTCCCTACCAAGATGCTTGTGTCTGTCAAGTCCTTTCATCAAAGACATGGAAGAAGCATTGGGTTGGCCAAAAAGTTCATTTGGGTTTTTCCGTAACTTCTCAGGGAAAAACCCAAATGAACTTTTGGCCAACCCAGTAGTGTCAAGAATTGGCATTCAGGTCATAATCTTTCCCCAGCCCCCTTCACCACTCATTTAAAACATTTATTCTGCAAACGCTGGTTGGGAGAAGGTAAACATTTAATTGTTCTATAAGAACAATGCTCTAGGATCCATTAGCATTAAGTCTGTTCTCTATAATGAAGGTTATCCTTTGATTTGTTTTTATCCCAATGAGAGAAATTGTAGGCTCTCAAGAGCGGAGATCAGCCAAAGGAACTTCAGTTTTCCTTTAGTACCTATGAAATGCAGGGTCAGGCAACATCTGGATACTATCTACAATGCTCCTGTCCTTTGCCTGAAAATGGGTTTTTTACTTTGTTCTAAAGATCCAGAGTACGAGCAAAGCTCATAGCACTCAGTGCTGGGGACAGAAGGTGATTGTTTCTACTGAAACTGTACAAACATAACATGGCCAGGGCCAGGAAGGGAGCATTTGGCACTCTTTTACTGCCTTTCTCGGTGAAGAAATAGATTATTATTAAATATGTTAACATTATATAGATTAAATAATCAAATATGCTTATTTGTTATATATTTGTTCCAGGTTCTAAGAATACAGTGAACAAGATAGCCCTCATTGAGCTTAGATACTAATGTGTGGGAAGAGATTAAAAAAAAAAAAAGCAAAGAAAGGAATAAACAAGCTCATTTCAGACAGTAATATGCTATGAAGAAAGGAATCAGGGCAACAACACTGAGGGCCTGGGGAAGCAGGTTTAGAGGGGACGTCAGTCACAGTCTCTCTGAAGAGGTAACAAAGGACTGAGATCTGAATGAGAAGGAGCCTGGAGCCCTGGTCTTCTAGGAGCTGTAACATAAGGCAATGAGCCAGGAAGGAGTTGAGCCTTTTTAAGGGACAGAGATAATGTCAGTGCATATATATCATGACTTTAGTGAACAGCAGAGAGAGTGATATGAGGTCAGATAAGCAGGCAGGGGCTGAATCATAGTGGTTCTTCTCGGCTTTATTCTAAACATAATAGAAGGCCTAGGCAGTATTTATCTGGACAGTGAAATAACCAGTTTTATATCTTAAAGGGAATATTAGGGACATAATAAGGAAAATAGATTAAAATGGAACTAGACTGGAAACGGGACAGGATTGGGACAGTGTTGAGCAGTGCACATACCAATGCTGTCGTCTGTGCTGCCACAGTGAGTGGGGAGGAGAGTGAGCATGGACTCAAGGGTGATGCTTAGATTTCTGACTGTGCAAAGGATTTAATCGTGGTGTCGTCACTGAGATGGGAAAGATAGTGAATGTGAATTTCCTTCTTGTCTCTCTTCTTAAAAAGGAAAGCACCCTGTTTAATAAAAAATTTAAAAAGGCAAAAGACAAAGACAATCATAAAAAGGAAAATAAATACCTTTACATGAAGGTACCTAGGGATCAAAAATGAAGAGGTAGAAATTTGTTAGTTTGAGGTGAAAGAGAACAATCCAGGAAGATTTCCATGTATAAAGTGATGAAGCCATGACAGAAAATTGATAGGGTTAGGGAACAGCTAATAATCCAGTTTTCCTAAAGCATCACATCTGAGGTGGACAGTAAACAGTGTGTGGATGGAACACAGATTGGGATGCAGGGCTTGTGTTCTCAAGACAGTGAGCACTCACAGGATGACCTCACCAAGCATTGGCTTTGGAGAGACACTCAGGTATGTGGACGAGGGATCTGAGTCAGGGGTATGCTACTTAGCTGTTCTACTAAAACCTGATCATGGTAAGATCTTTCATAGCAGTCCAGACGTGAGACAAGAAAGGTTGAATGAGGGCAGAATTCAACTTTTGCTTTTAACTAGTTTTTGTCCCTTTGCACAAGCCATTCCTGGCCATGTTTTCACATCTGGAAAATGAATAGGTAGTTGCAATCCAACTTGTGGAAAATGAACAACTTGATTAAAAAATGGACAAAATATATGAAAGATACTACACAAAAGAAGATATACAGGTTGCAAAGAAGCATATGAAAAGGTGATCAACAACCTGTGCCATTAAGCAAATGGAAGTTAAAATAATGAGATATGACCACACACCGATTAGAAAGGCAAAAATTCAAAACACTGACAACACCAAATAATAGCAAGGCTATGAAGCAGCAGAAACTCTTATTTATTGTTGGTAGGAATGCAAAATATGGTACGGCCACTTCAGAAGACAGTTCAGTAGTACCTTACAAAACTAAATTTACTCATCGTACAATCCAGCAATCATGCTCCTTGGTATTTACCCAAAGAGGTTGAAAATTAGTACGAATGTTTAGAGGAGCTGTATTCATAATTACCAAAATTTGGAGGCAACAAAGAAGTCCTTCAGTGGGTGAATGGGTAAATAAACTGGTATATCCTGACAGTTGAATATTATTCAGCGATTAAAAACTGTGAGCTATCAAGCCATGAATAGACATGGAGTGAAGTTAAATATATATTACTAAGTGAGACAAACCAATCTAAATAGATAGTATATGATTCCAATTATATGACATTCTGAAAAAGGCAAAACTATGGAGCCAGTAAAAGAATCAATGGTAGCCAAGGGCAGTGGGGAGGGAGGGATGAATAGGTGGGGCATAGAGGATTTTTAGGTCAGTGAAACTGTTCTGCATGATACAATAATGGTGGATACATGTCTTAGTCATTCAGGCTGCTATCACAGAATACTGAGTGGCCTATAAACAACAGAAATTTATTTCTCACAGTTCTATAAGTTAAGTCCAAGATCAAGGAGCTGTCATATTCAATGTCTGGTGAGGACCTACTTCTTGGTTCATAGATAAACTTCTTTTTCTCTGTGTCCTCAGGTGGCAGAAGGGGTGAGGGATCTCTGATGTCTCGAATAAGGGCTCAAATTTCATTTTATGAGGGCTCCACTCTCAAGATTTAATCACATCAAAGGTTCCTACCTCCTAATACCATTACATTGGCGGTTAGGATTTCAACATATGGATTTTAGGGGGACTCTATAGGAATACATGTCACTATGACTTTGTCAAAACTCTTAGAAAATATCCCCCACCAAGAGTTAGCCCTAATATAAACTATAGACTTTGGGTGATAATGATGCTTCAATGTAGGTTCATTAATTGTAACATCTGGTGGGGGATGGTGACAATGGGGGAGGCTATGCTTGGGGGGTGGGGGGCAGAAGGTGTATGGGAAATCTGTGTACCTTCCTCTCACTTTTGTTGTGAACGTAAAACTGCTGTAAAAAATAAAGTTTATTTACAAAGGCAACCAGGATATGGCATGATGCTATGATATAAAGACCATTTTTATCGAATTGAAACAGCTCATGCAAGCTTAACAAATTCTGGTGCTATATAAGTATGTCTTTGCTCATCAGAGGTAGGAGGCTGCTAAAACCTCCTCTTTCTGGGCTGCCTGGTCCTATTCATGGCTCCCCAGTGAGTGATGAGGGTGGAAGCTCTATTACCCCCATTTATAGACTCACAGGTTAAGTAATGAATGTGAGGCAAATCACAAGCAGGAATTTAGTAGTAGAAAACGTTTTAAATGCCTCATATTTCTCATCTTTATCCCAGTTAACTTACTCCTTTTTTATTTTCCTCTTGTCTGAGATCCTGTCAGCCTAGGCCTACTCAGAAATTAAGCATGCTGGAATCAAACGAGCATAGATTTCTGAATCAGAACTCCAAGTCCCTTAGTCTACATACATTATTATAGGCTGTATGGGGGATGCCCTTCCAAATCCATGTGTTCTTTTTGAAAACAGAAAAGGCAGTCAAAGAATATCATTCTGCCCTTGTTGCTAAACTGGTATTATTGCTGTTGCTGTTGGTGGTGGTGATGAAGTTGAGTTTTTGACATGTGTGTAAAGTGTGTTACTGGTAGCTATCTGACTAAGGAACTGAGACTAGTGAAGCAAATGATTAGATAAATGTAGACATCAGATAGGCAGCTTTCTAGGCCTAAAGACAGACATTCTGAGCTCTAGTTTGGATTCTGTCTGTGTGACATTACAAAAATCAACTTTCCTCTGTCTACTACCTATTTTCTTATCCATAAGTGGAGTAACAGAAAACCTGACACCACTTCTGGAGATCTGAAGAAAACTCAAACTACTCTAGGTAGTGAGCCTCTAGGTAACCACATTTACATGCATGTGTGTCTGTTATGTGTACATTAGAAAGAGAACAAAAACTGAGGGAAAAGGATCAGGTAAAGGGAAAAGCAGAACATAGAGCAGCCTGATATTCATATGAAATATGTTATTGTGCAGAAATTTTAAAACATACAGAAGACATCTAAAGGAGTCAGGAAAGAGTTAGCAAGAACAACAGAAGTGTGACTCAGGGCACAGAGAAATGGGGTTGAGTAGCTCACATTATAACAAAATGGGCAAAAAATGATAGCATAGTCATTGTCGGTATGTTGGAAATTGACTTACAAAGCTTGATGAGATTTAAGTTCACAGTGTGAATAGATAAAACTGTTATGTCAAAATTATTCATGTAAACCATCTAGCTCATAAGATCTTTTTTTTCCAATTCTTATGAACTGGCTAGTTTGGGCATAACTTCTATTTGTAAAATCATGACTACAACATGATCTTTCATTAATGTCTCCCTTCTGAAAGGTAGTCTTTTGTCTAATTTCCTCATTTCAAATTATTTCCAGCCATGTTCACTGGCTTAAAATCTAAAAAATAATAACCACCAAATAGTCACACCTTTCCAAAGTTTGAAAACCACTGGCTTATGTATGAGATAAGGAGAAAAGACCTACCCTCTGTCTGCAGGAGCTGTAAGATCCCATACTTTCACATGGGGCCCAGCTCTGACTGTTTCAGAGGATAACGGGGTGAAATATCAGTTTAGTGCCTTTCTCTCCCCTTTTACAATTCTAAGAGTAGTGTGAGAAAATCTGTTTTTATGTATTTGACTTGGAATAAAAATAATTTCCTATTTTTAAAAAAATAATACAATACATCAAGAGCTTAAAGGAGATATAACACATTGGCATTACTGTACAATGGTAGGATTTAGGTTGTTTAATTTCATGATAAAAAAAATTTAGGGGACATGCCAATTTTATGAAGAGTTTAGTTTTAAAACTGTGAGCAAAAAATAAAATTATCTGTATAGAACTCTGGAGACACTACGTTATGTAGCAATTATTATTGTGAATGTGTGGTCCCATTGCCTGGGTCAGATTCAGGCATTGGTGCTTATTATCTGTGTGGCTTAATGTAAGCGTTCAAGGCCATGAATTCTCTTATTGATAAAATTAAATTACCAATAGTAATAAACAAAACAGTATGGCTGGTTGGATGATTAAATAAATAAACATATGTAAGTTGCTTAAGATAATGCCTCACACACAGGGAGCACATATTAAATGTTAGCTATTGTTTTTCCCATGCAGATTACAGGATCTCCAATTCTGATATATTATCTATTTGAAATCATCAGGCAAGTCTGTTATATCCACCTTATTTTATTTCTTTGAAGAATTTTAGTTAAAAGAGAAATCTTCAAGTGTTAAATGTACATGAATACATTTTATCCTACATTTTTCTAAAGTAGTAAAGACTCTCAGGACAATACTAAATTATGAAATATGAAAAACTTGCTATTGACTATTTATCCTTGAAAAGTTAAGGTCTTGGGTGAAAATGTGTTATAGAAAAACCCTGATTTGATGAATTAAGGAAGATTCAGAACCATGAATCAGTGTTGAGCTGCTTTTTTTGTATGGTACATTTAACTAGCAGTCAAGTCTGAAGCCAGCTTTGACTGAATATCTGGAAAAGATATAATCCTAAAAAGTCTACAGCTAGAGCATATTTAGACTTAGTGATCATAATATCATTGGTATGAAATGAAGGTCTATGGAAGAACAATAAAACAAAAATACTGACTTTTAAAAGAAGGTTTTGTAGAAATGCAACTGGAAAGAAAAAAGTGAAATGCTTGTGATGAAATAGAAGACTCATGTAAATCACTCCATAAAAGCAAAAATTAATAAAATATCAACATAAGCCAAAATGTTCAGGGAGTGTGAGGAGGGACATTACCCATCTTAAAATCAGATAATTTTTAATATAAAAGAAAACTAAAAAGGCCAAAAATTTTTAAAGAAAAGAAATACTTAAGACAAACGTTTTAAATTCAATTCATTTAGAAGAGATGTATAAATAAGGAAAACATAAGATATCAGTTCATTAGTTCAAATCAGTAGTCTCACTTCAAATTACATGGTAATATACTTGGTCAGTGAGCAACACAGGTCAAAGTTAAAGGATATGTTGAAGTTCTTCTAAATGTTCCTGCCATTTCTAGTGCCTTATTTTCATAACAAACGTTAAATTGTACCCATCTGCAAGTGTTCTTATATCATTTATCTACTAAGTAACTTCTCTTGCAATTCTATATAACAGTATATTCCATAAACTTCCCAAGTTTCATTACATACATATTAAAGTGGACTTCCTTATTAATTTTCTTTCAATATGTGTGTAAATATTTTAGCAAATTATATTGGACACTGATTGGCAACATTCTTGGGATTTTCAATTTATTCTTAATTTTTTTTAATTTTGAAAGCAATATTTGCTTAGTACAAAAGGTAATATGATACAAAGATAAGTAATGAAAAAGTTAATAAACTTTTCATGACATCTCTCCAGCACACCCTCCTGAAGGTTAAAAAATAGGATGGTGTTTATTTTCACTTTTTCCACTGTTCTTTTATTTTTTCTATTAAAAAAGGATTATAGTATTCATGTTGCTTGGAGAGCTTCTCTTTTAACTGAACAATATATCATGGTCAATCCTCATGGTCAATGAGACAGAACTCACTCTTTTTAGTAGCTAATTATTTTTCCATAGAATATGGAATATGCTATGTATATATGTATAATTTACTGATACATTTGACCTTTCTATTTATGGAAGTTTAAAAGCAGTCTGCTGCTTTGTGACTATAACTATGATAATTATTTTATTACATGGCCTTTATGTTGAAGTTAGATTCTCTGAAAAGGATTATTGTGTCAAATGATGTGGATTTATTTTTTATTGCCAGACTTTCCAAAATGGTTTGTATTAATTCACAGTTCTGCTAACAGGATATTAAAGTGTTTATTCCCCATAACTTTGCTAACGATAGTAAGTCATCATTTTTTAATTTGCTGTCTATATGGGTAAAAAAATTGTATCTCATGGTAAATATCTTCTTATTAGTCATCTGGATCTCTTTTCTGAATACCCTATTCACCTTTCTATCAGGTTATTTGTAAATATTAAGACTATTTGTAATAACTTCTGTTTCAAAGCATGATGGGATAACTGGGAGCAAATTTACCCTCCTGTCTGACAAAAACAAAAAAGTGGGAAATAATTTTTTAAAACTCCAACACTTTCAAAGTTGTGGAATGAAGGCAACTCAGGATCATCATCTTTGAGTGATGGGAAACAAATGAGGTAAGCCCTATGATTTACTGCCTTGAGAAAGTCTCCAAGCCATGACATAGGGAAGAAAAATTCAGGCAGAGCCCAGAAAACTTCCTGAGTTGCAGAGACATTGTTGAAGGTCCACGGAGACCAAGGTGGTTAGACAGAGTTTCCAGGAAAGAGTAATGAAGAGCTGCAAAATTAGACAACTCTGTAAATCTAAAGAGGATCCATTTTGAACATTCAACAGAGTCCTTTTCATTGCCTGTGTGAGAGGAAACTACCCAGGGCCAAGAAAAAAGCAACACCAGAAAAGACTAGAAGAAGCTGTTGATGTTGCTCACAGGGGATCAGGAGTGGAGACTGATCAACTACACTGTAAAGCTTCTAATCATGAGGATGCTGGGTCGGGTGCTGAGAGGGTCTTTCATCAGTGTGGGGAATGACTAGCCCTGGATTAAACAGCTCTTTGTAGTTGTCTGACAAATCTTAAAA
Organism: Globicephala melas; assembly: GCF_963455315.2. Taxonomy (NCBI): domain Eukaryota; kingdom Metazoa; phylum Chordata; class Mammalia; order Artiodactyla; family Delphinidae; genus Globicephala; species Globicephala melas. Next base: position 57,442,856 of record NC_083324.2, read on the forward strand.
GCAAGACACAGTAAGATCAATCTGTTTATAAGTAACAACTACATTCCAGAATAAAGTTCAACAATATATAGTAATAAAAACATAAAAATTCACAATGTCTAGCAACAATCTAAAATTACCAGGCAAGCAAAGAAGCAATAAGATATGATCAATAATCAGGAGAAAAATCAATGAATTGAAACTGATCCAGAACTGTTACAAATGTTAGAATTAGCTGTCAAAGGTTTTAAAATAGTTATTAAAACTGTATCCCATTTAATGAAATAGTTAAGTAGACCTAGTGGGGAGGCCTAACTTGAATTTCTAGAGATGAAAATCACAATGCGTGAAATGAAAACTACACTGGATAGGATCATAACAGATTAGATCCTGCAGAAAAAAGATAAATGAACTTGAAAAGATGGCAACAGAAACTGTCTAAAATAAACACCAGAGATAAATAAGAATTAGAAAAAAAGGAACAGAAAAAAAGAGAACATGAGTTACTAATATCAGAATCAAGAGAGGTCATATCAGTATAGATCTTATAGATATTAAACATAATAAGGAAATATTATGACCAACTTTATGGCAATAAATTCAACAACCTAGATAAAGTGGATAAATTCTTTGAAAGACAAAAGCTGCCAAAATTCACTCAAGATGATATAGATAATAATTTTTCTTTTCACAAAGAAAAATTCATTCTTGGATGACTTCATTGATGAAATTAACCAAGTGTTTACAAAAGAAATATTACTAGTCCTCCACAAAGTCTTTCAGAAATTTGAAGAGCATGGGATATTTGTCTGACCAAAAAATAAAATAAGCCTCAGCAAAATAAGAATAGAAGCAAACTTTCTTAACCTGATAAAAAAGATCTATGTAAAACCTACAACTAATATCATATTAATGATGAAAGACTGAATTATTCTGCCTCAAATGAGGGAAAAGCCAAGCCTGCTCGCATCGCTACTACCTAACACAATATTGGAAGTTCTGGCTAATGAAACAGGACAAGGAAAAAAAAAAGACATCCAAATTAGATAAAATGCTTTTGTTCACAGATGACGTATTTGTCTATGTAAGGAATCTAATGGAATTTACTAAAAAGTTAGTAGAAGCCATTAATAAACAAACTCAGGAATTCTGTAAGATATAGAATACATATAAAATAAATTATATTTTATGTACTCACAATGAATAATTAGAAATTAAAAATATAAAAACATATCCTTTATAATAGCATCAAAATATGAAATAGAGATACTCTTGTAAAAGATGTAAAAGAACTTTACACTGAAATTTATAAAGCTGGTGAGAGAAATTAAGGAAAATCTAAATAAATGGAGAGATAAACCATGTCATGGGTTGGAAGGCTCAATAATATTACATGGTCAATTCTCCTCAAACGAGCTTATTTCTTTAATGAGATCTAATTTATAGTGTCATTCTGGGGACAGTAAGTGGGCCATGGGGATCGGTGGGAGGAAGAGATTTTTTACAAAGAGCCATAAGGAAACTTTTGGAGTGATGGAGATATTAATTATTTTGAGTGCAGTGATTGTTTCACAGATGTATACATATGCCAAAATATCAAATTGTCCACTTTAAGTAGGTACAATTTTTTTAACATATTATATTTGATACAAATTTTATATATTTCTTTTTTATTATGAATTTTAATCGTTAAACTGTAATGAACATTATAATTTTTGAAGTCTAAGAATGGTCTTCAGATTTTATTTATGACATCTTTTATTTTATTGTTATATAGATAAATGTGTCTAGTCAGATAAACATCTTTTATCATAAAATCTAGGACTTGGGTTGTATTAAAATGTCAAAAACTAAGGTTATGTAAATATTATCTCATATTCTATTTAATATTATTTATGTTAATTTAGATTTTATTCAATTTAGAATTTATTAGTTTATTAATTTATTAATTCTAAGTAGTTAAAGATATGTTAATTATACATCATTCATTATAAGTAATGGTTGTACAGAAATACATGTTAAAACTTGGAACATAATAGTTAAGCTTAATTATCCTTGCATTTCTTTTTTTATTAATCAATTAAATCATTTATTCAGTATTTATTGAGAGGCTGTAATGTATCAGTATAGGAATTCAGGAGTGAACTAAATTGACAAAAATCCTTGCCTGAAGTGAGCTAAAATTTTGGTGTTGGGGAGTGATGGGCAAAAAATAAAAAAGTAAAAAAAAATATTTGATGAAATGCTGTATTAAATATTAAATATGTGATGATATTGCTATATTAAGAATATGTGATGATATGTGCTATATGAAAAAATATAACAAGAAAAAGAACCAGAAAATGCTGGAGAAGGTGGTAGTGATCTCAATTTTTAAATAGGGTCAACTCAGGAAAAGTCTTGTGAAGTTACTTGTGAGCTAAGACTTACGGGGGTGAATGGAGAGGTCTGGGGGAAGAGCTTTAGGGAAGTGGAGAGAGCAAAAGCAAAGGTTTTGTGGTGGGTGTATGCCTGCCCTGTTTGTGAACATGAGAAAAGCCAGTGTGGCTAGAGCTCCCAGTAAGCTAGGAGTCATTGGGGATTTTTAAACAGAAGAGTGCCAAGACATGACATGATTCAAAGGGATCACTAGATGTGTTGTGCTGAGAATAGGCAATAAGCAGGATGGAGACCCACAGAGGACTAGGCAAAGCAGTTAGAGGCTTGTTTATTGTAGCCTAGAAACATGGTACCCAGAAAAATCAGGCACGTGGGAAAGAAGCCAAACAAGGAGGAACACCTCTTTCCATGTGTTCAACACCACTCAGCGTTTTTCTGTATAATCGCAATTAGACCACTCTACTGACCTCCATACTGGTAACTGGGTAGGGTGGTCATTAATAGAATGGATTAAATAAACCACGACCATGATAAGGGCTTGGGTTTAAAACTGCTAATAGTAACATTAAGCCATTTAATCCTTTCACTTAAATTAACATCTTTTTTATAAAGTGGTGCCCCAAACAACATTCAGGCTTGTAACTGAGTTGGTTGATATTAGTAAATACTTGCAAAATTAGTTTGGTAGAAGAGTGACCACTAAGATTTCCAACTAAAGGTAGAACAGTTGAATGGTGCTGCTTCACAGGTATATGCTGTACGCAGTCGTTTGCAACATGCTTTAAATAACTACTTAAGAGTGATTACGTCATCCAATTTACATTGGTATTTGTACAATCCATACTTTCTGAAAAGAGAAATAGGATTAAAAATTAGTGCCATTGAAGCGTTAAGGAATAATAACTAATTTGTAAAAATGTATTGAGCACATATTATGTGCCAATAATGATGAGATTTCTTGTAGTTACAAAGATAAATATTATCTTTTCTTCAAGGAATTCATAGTTTTGTGGAGTAATAAAATTTCTAATAGGGATAAGCACATGAATATTACTCAGAATATTTATTGAGCACTCACTGTGTGCTGGACATTTTGTTTTGCATGTATTATATCTTCAATTTTACATACCTATAAAGTAGGCAGTAATGTCATTGCCATTTTAAGAATGAGAAAACTGACACAGATTAAATGACATGTCTATAGACACAGGGAGTATAAAAAATTATGAAAAATTTTTCATATAGAAATAATTATAAAAAGTGTTTTGGTGTTATAAAAATGTACTGTGGTTTTATAGATGGAGGTCCAAGGGTATGCGGGAAGCATAGCAGAAAAAGAAAGTAATGTGTGGTTCTGATTCTGGGTGACAGAAAAGAGACCACATGACAAAAAGAACCATAAACGCAAAGGGACATGTATTTTTTTTTAAAAAAAGAACTGTGTGAGAGGCATTAATCTTTGCTGGTATGGGGGTGGGTAAGCTTAGGAGGAACAGGGCCTGAGTTTGGTAAGTAGTTTGAAAGCAGATTGTGAAAGTACCTTTCTTAGGAATTTGAAACTGGTCGTGTAGACAGGGGAGTTTCTAAGAGTTTTATAGTAGAATACAAGTGCTTTAGAAAGACAGTGCAGTGAAAGGGCATAGAATCCTCTCCTGAGTTAGTAACTGTATAATATGATGATAGTGGAAAGCAAGCAAGGGAAAGTTTGGAGAACAAGTTTGGAAACACAAACCAGGAGACTTATGCCACCAGACAAAGGCTCAAGTCCAGATCTGTGCACTCAAGAGCTGCAGCAAACTCTGGTATGATCTGGGCCAGAGACCATCTTTGAGGGGTCTCATGAAGCAGCCAGGATTTGGGATTATTTGTCATGGAAATTCTTGGTAAAAGGTGGATGGGCACTGAGTCTTTTGAAACTCAGGAGAGAATTTGAAGCAAGATGTTTTGGTGTCATCAGCAAACTGGTGGGATCAGGCAGGAGAGTGAAGAATGTTGTCCAGGAAGAACAGCTGGATTCTTCTTCTTATTTTTTAAAGTCATCTCCCATGTCTGTATAATGGAAAGTTGTGGGACAGAATTTCAAACCAGTCTCTGGCTTCCTGACTTCATTCATCACCTCCTTCATCCTTAACATCCATCATCTTTTTCCAGGAGCAGTATCTATTTGACCCAATGTAGCTCAAAAGAAGCTGCCTAAGATTTGGAATATGATAGACTTTACATCACTGACTTTGTCATGAATAACTGGGCAAACAGGGAAGTGTGCTTAAAGTTTAGAGAAAACAACAAGAAAAAGTAAAACAAAAATAATAAAAATATAGCCTACCTTATAGAGTCTTTAGGAAGATAAGTAATAAACATAAAGCACTAAGTAGGCACATGAAAAGTCTGTAGACTTACTTTACAGTAAGTATCGAATAACTACTATATGCTAAATATTGAGGTTATAGTTACAAGCAAGTCACCTTTTTTACCCCTAAGAAACATAAAAATCTCAATTATAAGCTGCTCTACAAAACATTAAAGAAGTTATATCAATTTTATTCACTAAAATTTGAGAATTATACTCAACTGGGTACTGACAACTTCAGAATAGTACTGCCTGTTACTCAGAGGATTATAAAGAATAGAAAACATCTTCTTTTAAGTCTCCAAGCCAACTATCTCAGGGCTATCACATTTTAAAATAAATAGAATTACGACATTCTCCCACCTCAAAAGCAAAAGTTAAGAATTGATTGCCCAAACTGCCCAATCTGTCCTGTTAACACTCTAACAATTTGGTGGTCCAAGGGTGACCACATTCATAATCCATCACTTTGAAAACACAGGTTGATTCAACTCACAATAAATAGATGAAAATATGCTGTAAAGCATAAACTGTATGATGTACATCTGTTGCTCAGATATAGAATAACAAAAGGATGAGATATTTATTTCATATATTACAGCTGAGTTTTGCAATTAACTATAAAATTGTAGCATGTGATAGTTCTGTATCTACAAATAAAATAGACTATGAGAGCAAATAATTATTAGGATTTGTTTCACAAATGTAGAGATTGACACCATTGACCTTTCCCCTCTGAGCTCCACCCAATCTTGGATACTCCCTACGCCAAATTGCTTTCCAGCATCAAAGGAGGTGCTGGCAGGGTTCTACTCACTGCTTGCACAGGTGAGCAAACCATGTACTTGTGTTTATCTCAGTGTATAAAATGCAAAAATTTCCACAGAAAAATGGAAGTTTCCAATAGAAAACAATATGATTGTTACCAATTTACATTTTGATTGCTTATTCAAATTCAGTATATAATACAGCAATTCTTTTTGGCTTCTATATTCAAATTTATACTTAGTATTTGTAGTCCCTGGAACTTATTTAGTGTAAAGTGTCAAGCAAAGCTGAATGAATTCTCTGGACTTCCCTGGTGGCACAGTGGTTAGGAATCCGCCTACCAATGCAGGGGACATGGGTTCGAGCCCTGTTCCGGGAAGATCCCACATGCTGCGGCACAACTAAGACCATGTGCCACAACTACTGAGCCTGCATGCTACAACTACTGAAGCCCATGAGCCTTGAGCCCATGATCTGCAACAAGAGAAGCCACCACAGTGAGAAGCCTCTGCACTGCAACGAAAAGTAGTCCCCACTCGCCGCAACTAGAGAAAGCCTGCACACAGTAATGAAGACCCTACACAGCCAATAAATAAATAAATTTATTTTAAAAATATAAAATTGCTATGTGGAGACAGGTTAGTGAAGAGGAAATATGAGTCTGCTATTTGTATAATTCTCTATCTGTTGAGGCATGAGTATTTTAAATTCTGAACTATTCATACTGTTATTCACAATGGCCAAATATCTCATACAATTACTTCATTTATTTTATTTAATATGATTTTACTCACAATATATTTTCTAACATATCTTAAGATCATATAAACATAATAAATATGCATTTTAGTGGGGGGATACAATATGACATGGATTTAACAGAGGACTACATGCCTGTCATTATATATTTGTACTGTAGGAAGAACAATTATTCAAACAGGCACATATATTTTGTTAGGTTCTATCATACTTGATATTTCTACCCATATTTTATGGCAAAGGTAATTTATGATCTATACCTTATTTATAACTGAAAAATAGATTTCATGATGTTTTAGAAAGATTCTAAAACTAGGATTGTTTGTTGGGCCATAATATCGATTTTCTGTCTGATTCTCTTTTCCATGTTACCACTATTTCTAAAGACTACTGGCAACTCTTTGGTAGTGAAATGTGAAAGTAAATAGTGCTACTTATTACAAAATATTTTATTTTAACAATTGCATAAAAATTACAAGTCTGCTACAAGCAAATATATTTCCTCTAAAGGTGGCTGAAAAAGGATCCAAATAAGGCAATGATCCTTTTTCAATCTATGGGAAGGTTGGATACAGTGCATTTTTGCTCCTGTGTGGTTCTCTATGTCACCAAAAATAGAGTGGGAAGAAGTGCTAATATAGGAAGCCATAAAGAAAATAATCATAGGGGGTTAGAAACTAGAGCTCAGGAGTTTGTCATTTTATTAGAATAACATGTGTCAGCTCTGTGTTTAAGTATGTAACAACTTTCCCATCTGTCATCAAATTATACCTTAGTGAATATTGATGTTTTATCATATGTAGTTTTAATAGTTAATATACAAATTTAAGTATTGGCCAACATTATTCTTTCTGTTTGTTTATATCTAGGAGGTATTATTATTATTATTATTATTATTATTTTGCGTTACGCGGGCCTCTCACTGTTGTGGCCTCTCCCGTTGTGGAACACAGGCTCTGGACGCGCAGGCTCAGCGGCCACGGTTCACAGGCCCAGCCACTCCGCGGCATGTGGGATCTTCCCAGACCGGGGCACGAACCCCTGTTCCCTGCATCGGCAGGCAGACTCTCAACCACTGCGCCACCAGGGAAGCCCCTATTTTTTAAATATTCTAGAATAATCATATTTTTGCCATCCTCACTAAATCAAACTTTTACAAAGTAATGTAAATTCTAAGTGCCAATAACATTTAATTTCTGTTGTGGTTTGGATGTCTTATACACATCATTTTGTGATATCCAATTGTATTTGTTATTTTTAAAAGTGTTGAAAGTAAGTTTTAAAATTAATCTTAAATGTTAAAAATATGTACCCTATTGATGTCATATTTTATCTGACTCGAGTGATTGTAAAGTTTTTTCTTTCAAGTAATTATCAGAAAAACAACTTTGGAAGAAGATTCTAATTTTACTGTAGTTACAGCTTACAAGAAAGTCCTTCAGATTGATTCCTCATAGCTGTCTTTAACATGTGTGGCTCTAGGCCAATATCAAAAGCTAACATCAGTTTTTCTACCTGCATGAATTTGGCTTAGGAAACATTTTACCTAATTTCTATCACTTAGTCATGTTAATAGCAATATAACATGAGTCTGCCCAAAGGCCATTTTCTACCATCTGGATACCTGAGGGTTATTAACACCCCTCAATCATTCACGTTCAACTTACTGAAAGTGAGATACGGGGAATATTTCAGAAAGTTGGAATGCATCACAAGGAGAGAGAAAATTACTCACTCAAAGTGGATTAATTTATCAAGACTCCTTGATGTTGCTAAGTTCTTGAATGTTATCAAGAAATATTTCAAAACCACACTGTGAATACAAATTTGATGACAAGCAGAAAACTAACAGTCTAAAAAGAATGTAACTGTCCTTTAACAAATATTTAAACACATTAACCTACATTTACTATAAATAGATATATCTTCAAAATTGTTGGATGAAGCTGTTATTTGTATTAACTTTTTGCATGAATTTAAACATCATTTCTCTGGGATTTTTGGTCTTCTCATCCACTAAATAAAGATCAAGACTATTTGACTTCTTAACCCTCTCCTCCCCAAATCTAACATCCTATAGCTTGACATTTATACTTGTAAAGGCAATGAACAAAGAAGTGTTGAGAAACAGCCAGGTTCTTATAATTGGCAATTCTTATACGAAATGCTAAAAGAGAGTAATTTCACCATTGTGTGCCCATGTGGACTTTCTGAACGAATTGGCAGGTGATAATGGACTCCATAAAACCCCTAAAGGAAGATGACTAGTGACTTGTAAGTTTAATGAGAATATGTAGAGAGAGAAAAAAAGGAGAATCATAATGAAAGCAAGTGAAGGGGTAGTTAACTTAAGCAAGTTAGTTCATGAGTTGCCTGGAGGAAGCTAAGTACCAGGTTTCAGTAGTTTTGCTTCATTTCAGTGTTAAACTTAAAAAGATCAAAGAAAGAGCATTCAAAATTAACACATGCAATTTTCTCACTCAGGTGGATAGAAATAATCTCTGACAACTTTTGTTTCAAAGAAACTATTCTTTTGCATATCTGAAATATATACCTCTCAATTTTACATAATAATATGAATCACCAAATAATTCAATCTTACTGCACACAAACAAAAAAATATTTTTCTTTATAATGGTGAAAATATACTCAAAAAATTACTAAAAGTTTTGCCTAGAATACCACCCATATGGATCTTCATTGGAAATCACTATAAGAAAATATGGTTTGATTCCTTTATATATTATCATATAACAGGGGTAAAGTTTGATATAAAGCTTATGGTCACAAATACATAAGCTTTTGATAGCCATTTGCTGAAATTTTCAAGGAACTGAACTTTTTATAAAGGTTGAAAGTTTTATAAAGGCCAAAATAATAATACTACCCAAAAAACCAAAATATCTGAATGTTGGACTTAAAAACTTTTATTTGGAGAAGGATCTATATATCTATGAGGATTTGTATATAAATAGATACATAGATTTTATATAAAATCAAAGAAGTTGATTTAAGCATTTTTATATGCTCACCTTTCTAGCAATAGTTTTAAATATTAAAATTTCATGCTTTTGAGAGAACATTGCAGACTAACCAATTCTTGAATCTTACAAAAAAGTGAGATATCCCACTGGTATAAGCCATCATATACTGGTCACAATTGCTTCTCAAGGACATACAGAAACATATCTAACAAGTACCACCTAATTAAAGAGGAAGGTTCTCTTTTCTCTATAAATTGTGCAGTCCTGCGTAGAATGGATATATTTATTGAAATTTATTCTTGACTTTACAAAGGTAATTTTTCTTGATTAATAGAAAGCTGATTAAGAATCCCAGAATTTATTGTCTTAGAAAATAAAATAATTTTAATTTCAAGTTTCCAAAGGCTGTGTTTCCATATATATATATATATATATATATATAGAAATGCCCTCAGAATTCTCAAATTGGGTGATAGAAACTTGGAATTCAGTAATTCTTTCAGATTTACTGGAGCAAAGATTCAGGAGATTGAGAAAAATCATAGAAGATTGAGTAAACTCTCATAGGCATATCACATCTCTCTTTCTTTTGTTTCCTAAGATCATATTTTTTCATTAAAGTAATTTAGGTAGACTCTTGAAAACTGAGGCTAATGAACAGACCTCTGAAGAGAGGACATGAGATAATAAATGTTGCCTGAGATTCATGATCCCTGGAACTAAGCAAAAAATCAGTGGATTTTGAATGAGAGATGTTTATAAAGTTTATTTATCCTTCTTTTGCCTATTGCCATTGTCAGTCTCACCTCTGTCAATTTTGTTCTCAGCTAGCAATAGGACAAGATAGGAAGGGAGATAATGGTTGAGAAGTATCCAGGTAGCAGAAGATTAACTCTGTGGGGATCAGCAAAGAAAAGAGGTGAGAGAAAGTGCAGAAGCAACTGGAGAAAGGCAGATTATATGTCTAAACAGGGAGTTCTTCAGAGGCTGTTCTTGCACAACACATTGTGTTGTAGACTGTCAGAATAGCCAAGAATGATTAATATTTTATTACCTAAAAATATACATTCACAGAATATGATACCTGAGGTTTTACAATACCATAATAGTAATTAGCACATTATTCTGCAAAGTGGGAGCAAATTCCCTAAGTAAAATTGTTTGGTTCAATGTTGCTAAATCCTCAATATTATTCATATTCTGAACAGTGCGTTAAGATTGAATGAACCATGATACACCACATTAAAAAAACAAAGGATAAAAACCATATGATATCTCAATATATGAAGAAAGAGCATTTGACAAAATTCAACACCCATTTATGATAAAAATTCTCAATAAAGTGTGTGTAGCAGGAACATATAATTATGTTTAACACAATAAAGGCCATATATGACAAACCCACAGCTAACATCATACTCAATGGTGAAAACCTAAAGCTCTTCCTTTAAGCACAAGACAAAGATGTCCACTCTTGCTGTTTCTATTTAACATAGTATCGGCAGTCCTAGCCATGATAATTAGATGAGAATAAGAAATAAAAGTCATCCAAATTGGAAAGGAAGAAGTAAAATTGTTACTATTAACAGATGACTTGATACTACATATATGGGAAATCTTAAAGATTGCACCAAAAAAGCTACTAGAACTAATAAATGAATTCAGTAAATTTGCAGGACACAAAACTAATATACAATCTGTTGCATTGATATACACTAATAACAAACTGTCAGAAAGAGAGATTAAGAAAATAATCCCATTTATAATTGCATCAATAAGAATAAAATAACTAGGAATAAATTTAATCAAGAAGGTGTAAGGCTTATAGTATGAAAACTAAGAAATTGATTAAAGAAATTAAAGAGGGGTTTCACTGGTGGCACAGTGGTTCAGAGTCGACCTGCCAATGCAGGGGACATGGGTTTGTGCCCCAGTCCGGGAAGATCCCACATGCTGTGGAGCGGCTAGGCCCGTGAGCCATGGCCACTGAGCCTGCACGTCCGGAGCCTATGCTCCACAATGGAAGAGGTCACAACAGTGAGAGGCCCACGTACCGCAAAAAAAAAAGAAATTAAAGAGAACAAAAATAAACAGAACGTTATACCATGTTCATGGATAGAAAAATTAGCATTGTTAAAAAGTCCATACTACCTAAAGCAATCTACAGATTCAGTGTCATCCCTACCAAAATACCAATGGCATTTTTCTCAGAACTGGAAAAACTAATCCTAAAATTTGTATGGAATCACCGAAGACCCCAAACAGCCAAAGCAATCTTGAGAAAGAACAAAACTGGAGGTATCACACTCCTTGACTTCAAACTATACTACAAAGCTATATACTAATCAAAACAGTATGGGACTGGCACAAAACAGACACATATATTAATGGTGAATAGAGAGCCCAGACAAAAACCCAGGCTCATATGGACAATTAATCTATGACAAAGGAGGCAAGAATATACAATACAATGGGGAAAAGAGTTTCTTCAGAAAATGGTGTTGGGAAAACTGGACAGCTATATGCAAAAGAATGAATCTGAATCACTATCTTACACCATATGCAAAAGTAAACTCAAGATAGATTAGAAACTTGAATGTAAGACCTGAAAATATAGAACTACAAGGAGAAAACATAGGCAGTAAGCAATCTGACATTAGTCTTAGTATTTTTTTGGCTCTGTCTCCTCAGGCAAGGGAAACAAAAGCAAAAATAAGCAAATGGGACCTAATCAAACTAAAAAGCTTTTGCACAGTGAAGGAAACAATCAATGAAACAAAAAGTCTGCCTATGAATGAGAAAACACATTTGCAAATTATATACCCAATAAGGGATTAGTATCCAGAATATATAAAGAAATCATACAACTCATCAACAAAAAACAATCTGATTAGAATATGGGCAGAGGACTTAAATAGACATTTTTCCAAAGAAGACATAGAGATGGCCAACAGGCACATGAAAAGATGCTCAACATCACTCATTATTAGAAAAATGCAAATAAAAAGCACAATAAAATATTAACTCACCCCTGTCAGAATGACTATTATCAAAAAGACAAATATAAGTGTTGGTGAGGATATAGAGAAAATGAACACTCCTTCACTGCTGGTGGGAAAATAAGTAGTGCAGCCACTATAGAAAACAGTATGGAGGGTCCTCAAAAAATTAAAAATAGAACTACCATATGATCCAGCAACTCCACTCCTGGGTATTTAACCAAAGAAAACAAAACCACTAATTCAAAAATATATATGCACCCTTATATTCACTGCAGCATTATTTACAATAGCCGAGATATGGAAGCAGTCTTAGTTCCTATCAATAGATAGTTGGATAAAGGAAGATAGATATATATATATAATGGAATATTACTCAGCCATAAAAAGGATGAAATCTTGCCATTTGTAACAACATGGACGGATCTAGAAGGTATTTTGCTAAGTAAAATAAGTATTTTGCTAAGTAAAATAAGATTTCACTTATACATGGACTCTAAAAATCAAGCAAATTTGATACAACCACTATGGAAAACAGTATGGAGGTTCCTTTAAAAAAACTAAAAATAGAACTACATTTCTAAATGTAGAACTAAATTCTTTCTCAGTTGCTTTCAAATAGTGCAGAAGATTGTATTAAAGTCAAGCCTATCCTAAAATGCTTTAAGCCAATTTTTTTAACTTAAAGAGAAAAAAAATAAATACTGTGTGAATCAAATCCTAACAAGAATAAAAAATTCACTTAAATGGTTCACATGAACAGATTTTAATGAAAAGGCTATTTGGAGATGCATGGGCTGGAGAGGATAAGCCATTCTGAATCCAGCAACATGGCAAGATATGATCATCACTGATACTGAAGGAGCAGGGGAGGAAGTAGCTACAGGGATGTTGAAACCATGGAGTGGGTACTTCCCAGTGGATATTTAGTCCTGGGGGGATGTAGATACTGGTAGACACATAGCTCTAGAGCAAGGAGGACAAATGGGTGAAACATCCAGACCTCTCACTTCCACCTCCTGCACCCCTGCTATTGCCTCTCTCTGGCCAAACTCGGGCACCCCACCTAAGCCAGAGAGCTAGGAAGTTAGATAGGTACAAGATTCAGCCTTCCTAGACTTACAGAAGAAAAGAAAGGTGAATGCATATGCAGTGGGCAAATGGATAAAAATCCAAAAGAGATACCCAGTCTTTTAAAATTGTATTCCTTTTTCACCCTAGAATTATATATCAAACCAAATTAAAGGGGATCAAAAATCAACGATGTTTATGGTTTTCTTTGCTGTGCAAAAGCTTTTAAGTTTCATTAGGTCCCATTTGTTTTTATTTCCATTTCTCTAGGAGGTGGGTCAAAAAGGATCTTACTGTGATTTATGTCATAGAGTGTTTTGCCTGTTTTCCTCTAAAAGTTTTATAGTGTCTGGCCTTACATTTAGGTCTTTAATCCATTTTGAGTTTATTTTTGTGTATGGTGTTAGGGAGTGTTCTAATTTCATTCTTTTACATGTAGTTGTCCAGGTTTCCCAGCACCACTTATTGAAGAGGTTGTCTTTTCTCCACTGTATATTCTTGCCTCCTTTATCAAAGGTAAGGTGACCACATGTGCGTGGGTTTATCTCTGGGCTTTCTATCCTGTTCCATTGATCTATACTTCTGTTATTGTGGCAATACCATACTGTCTTTATTACTGTACCTTTGTAGTATAGTCTGAAGTCAGGGAGTCTGATTCCTCCAGCTCCGTTTTTCTTTCTCAAGATTGCTTTGGCTATTCGGGGTCTTTTGCGTTTCCATACAAATTGTGAAACTTTTTGTTCTAGTTCTGAGAAAAATGCCAGTGGTAGTTTGATAAGGATTGCATTGAATCTGTAGATTGCTTTGGGTAGTAGACTTATTTTCACAATGTTGATTCTTCCAACCCAAGAATATGGTATATCTCTCCATATACTTGTATCATCTTTAATTTCTTTTATCAGTGCCCTATAATTTTCTGCATACAGGTCTTTTGTCTCCTTAGGTAGGTTTATTCCTAGATACTTCATTCTTTTTGTTGCAATGGTAAATGGGAGTATTTTCTTAATTTCACTTTCAGATTTTTCATCATTAGTGTATAGGAATGCCAGAGATTTCTGTGCATTAATTTTGTATCTTGCTATTTTATCAAATTCATTGATTAGCTCTAGTAGCTCTCTGGTAGCATTTTTAGGATTCTCTATGTATAGTATCATGTCATCTGCAAATAGTGACAGCTTTACTTCTTCTTTTCCCCTCAGAATGGGAGAAAATATTTGCAGATGAAGCAACTGACAAAGGATTAATCTCCAAAATTTACATGCAGCTCATGCAGCTCAATATCAAAAAAACAAAAACCCAATCCAAAAATGGGCAGAAGACCTAAATAGACATTTCTTTGAAGAAGATATACAGTTTGCCAACAAACACATGAAAGAATGCTCAACATCATTAATCATTAGAGAAATGCAAATCAAAGCTACAATGAGATATCATCTCACACCGGTCAGAATGGCCATCATCAAAAAATCTACAAACAATAAATGCTGGAAAGGGTATGGATAAAAGGGAACCCTCTTGCACTGTTGGTGGGAATGTAAATTGATACAGCCACTATGGAGAACAGTATGGAGGTTCCTTAAAAAACTAAAAATAGAACTACCATATGACCCAGCAATCCCACTACTGGGCATATACCCTGAGAAAACCATAATCAAAAAGAGTCATGTACCAAAATGGTCATTGCTGCTCTATTTACAATAGCCAGGACATAGAAGCAACCTAAGTGTCCATCATCAGATGAATGGATAAAGAAGATGTGGCACATACATACAATGGAATATTACTCAACCATAAAAAGGAATGAAATTGAGTTATTTGTAATGAGGTGGATGGACCTAGAGACTATCATACAGAGTGAGGTAAGTCAGAAAGAGAAAAACAAATACCGTATGCTTACACATATATATGGAATCTAAGGGAAAAAAAGGTCATGAAGAGCCTAGGGGCAAGAAGGGAATAAAGATACAGACTACTAGAGAATGGACTTGAGGATATGGGGAGGGGTAAGGGTAAGCTGTGACAAAGTGAGAGAGTGGCATGGACATGTATACACCACCAAAAGTAAAATAGATAGCTAGTGGGAAGCAGCTGCATAGCACAGGGAGATCAGCTCTGTCCTTTTTGACCACCTAGAGCTGTGGGATAGGGAGGGTGGGAGGGAGGGAGACGCATGAGGGAAGAGATATGGGAGCATATGTATATGTTTAACCAATTCACTTTGTTATAAAGCAGAAACTAACACACCATTGTAAAGCAATTATACTCCAATAAAGATGTTAAAAAAAATCAAGAATGATTTCATCAAAACTTCAAGGTAAAACTCTGTGTCAGTCTTTGTGGATTAAAATTTATCCACTGACACTAGACAGCTGACAACCATCTATTTCCTACTACTATCTAATATAAGACATCTGCAAAATTGAGTTAGGTGCTCTCGTGTCAGTTAATGGGGATTGGCAAAGGAAATATCGACAGAGCTCAATTTGGAAAAGGCTGCACAAGGTAATCCAATCTCACTGTTATCAACACTGCACAATTCATTTCTCACTCCCAGGACACAGACATTGACAATTCTGATGGATCCAGTTCCTGACACAGTTCCTGAAAAAGTGTAAAGCTCACAAAATACTTGTTGAATTAAGTTCTGTAGTATGAGGCAGAGAGATTGTGAATGAACAAGTGAGTTTTTTTGGTAGGGGGTAAAACATGAGTGGAAAGTGAAGGGAGAATGTGATTTTTGACTTTGCAGCCAAGAGTCCCTAATGGAAAAAAACAAACAAACAAACATTGCGGTCCGGGACAGTGTGGGTCACACATCAAGGGTGAAACAAAAATCCAATCTGGCAAGTTTTGACAAGCGTTTTAAATAAAGAATGAAATAAAGAATGAATAGGGAAAATGTGAATTTTTGGTGTACAGTGCAAACAGTAAGCATATGTATTATGGAAATTTTATCTCATGTTAGCATACATGAGTATCCTAAATCACAATATGTAATGCATATTGCATAGAAATGCAGAGAAAATAATTTTCTAATAATTCACCTAAGAACAATATTAAAGAAAACAAAGGGTCTGAAGGCTTGCACTTAGTTAAATTTTATACTGCAAAGATACTTGGGAAGAAACTATTCTGGGAAGGCAAATGACTATAAGAAACACTAATTATATAAAATGCAAGCAAATATCAGGACATTTGTACAGATAAATGATATATATAGCTAGCTAAATGGTCTTTGAGCCAACTTTTAAAAAATATTTATTCATTATTCTACCTGTGTGATTTGTATCATTGTATTTTTATAACCAATAACATTGAAAGAGTGATTTAAAATCCATAGTTCTCTTTTTTAGCTGAAGAAAATACTAGTCAATGTTAAAAATATATTTATACTTTTGCCATTTGATTGCCATTTCTTTAAGTTATAGAAGTGTCATCCTGGCAATTAAAGAATAGAAGCGATGAGTCTAGCATATCCAACCATCTATGCATCTCTGAGCAATTTCCCAAACTTTGTCATCCAATTAATTTTTTTGTAAAATGGAGATTCTAATTATTGCCATAAAGTGTCACTGTGAGGATTAAGTTAGAGATAATGCATGATAAGCAGTTAATACATCACACATTATAAGCCCTCACAAAAAGGTGGTTGTGGTGTTAGCGATGATAGTGGTGGTGAGAATAACAGCGTTGCAAGCCCTCACACCCCACTTTTCATGGTTCCATGAGGAAAGTCCTCAGTAAGAAGAAAACTCCTGGTCTTTCCACCCTCCACCACCTTGGGAGGTACAGTGACTTAGCTGATTTGTGAGACCAAACTAGTCTGTGGCTCAGCCCTTTCTTCTTTCCCTCTGTTGAGAGTCAGCCTTCCTCCAGGGGACAGCCTCACCTTTCCACATGGCCAGAAGCATATTCCTCAGGGGAAGTATGGGATTGTCCTACTGCCCCACAGAATAGGTGGTAATTCTGTTTAATTAGGGGTGAATATTATCAAGCCCTTTTGGCTGAAGATTTCAAGCCACACAATTTGTCTTAAATAAAGCTGGTGGTATTTTAACTTGCAAATTGTTTCTCAATCTGTTTTGAACTCAGGAGGAGGAGAGAGGGAGGTTTATTTGTCCCCTATATCCCTAAAAGTCACCTTGATTAATATTCCTGTGTTGTTTGTACCATATATTTTATGTTTTTAAAAGTGGACACACGGAATGACCTTCCCTTAGTGAAAGACATTGTCTCAAATAGGAAAGTTGAGATCAGTCTGTTAGAAATCTATAGGTAATATTCCACAATTACACAGTCCAACGTTCTTGTGTATTTATATTAAATTATTTAGACTACATCTTAAAAGAATAATCCATACCCCCAACAATTTATTTACATTCTCAGGTATAAATACTTTTCAGGTTTAACTATATCTTTCTAAAGGCAAAAATGCCTATAAATTGTTTTATCAACCATTCTTCTACCTCATGTTTTAAACTTGAAATAGAAATGGTAATATTACCTATAGCTAGTTTTTTTTTTTTTTTTTTTTTTTTGTGGTACGCGGGCCTCTTACTGTTGTGACCTCTCCCGTTGCGGAGCACAGGCTCTGGACGCGCAGGCTCAGGGGCCATGGCTCACGGGCCTAGCCGCTCCACGGCATGTGGGATCTTCCCGGACCGGGGCACGAACCCGTGTCCCCTGCATCGGCAGGCGGACTCTCAACCACTGAGCCACCAGGGAAGCCCAGCTAGGCTTTTTTTTTTTTAATTAATTTTTTAAAATTTATTTTTGGCTGTGCTGGGTCTTTGTCGCTGCACGATATTTCTCTAGTTGCAGCGAGCTGGGTCTAGTCTTCATTGCGATGCACAGTCTTCTCATTGCAGTGGCTTCTTTTGTTGCAGAGCATGTGCTCTAGGCATGCAGGCTTCAGTAATTGTGGTACGCAGGCTCAGTAGTTGTGGCTCGCAGGGTCTAGAGCGCAGGCTCAGCAGTTGTGATGAACGGACTTATGTACTCCGCACCATGTGAGATCTTCCCAGACCAGGGCTCGAACCCATGTCCCTTGCGTTGGCAAGTGGATTCTTAACCACTGCACCACCAGGGAAGCCCTATAGCTAGTTTAATTGTTTAAAAGGACAATTTCTTGAATTGTTAAAAAACCCCACAAAACTCAATTTCTTGAGTTAGCAGGTTTATCAACAAAATATTCAAAACCAGAATGTAGTGTTCTATTACAGCTGAACAGCCTGAAAGGAATCAAACACACTGGTGGTTGCTATTGTTGTTATTTCTTTCAAAAAAGGAAGCCTAATAACAGAATCAGCAGGAAGGTGGGTGGCTGTGTTACTGAAAACTCTCGTATTTTGGAGAATTGCTGTCTTTGGCAAGCTCATTGGATGACAGCTGATATACTGTCAGAAAAGACTCTCTGTGTGAAAATTCTATCTTGTTGTATCTTAATTCTCTTCCCTTGGATACAGTACATCTCCAAGAGTTGAATGGCTTGCTATTTAACAGTAAGTGCTGATGTTGAAAATTCAATATATTGCTCTGGTGTAAATGATCGTATAGTAATCACTACTGATATCATCAACTTCCTTCTGAAACAGATGCTAGGAAATGAATTTACAGAATTAAGATAGTAGAGTGTTTAAAAGCTCAGTAAAAGTTAACATCCAGATGTTCCAAAACTCTTAATCCTAGACATTTTTCTCCATATAGATAGAGCTACCGTCTGTTCCCCTGATCAATCAATGATGTTGATGCAGTTCTGAATTCTGTGTTAATATACTTCACACTGTTAGGAAAATGCATATTCTCTATGAAACTGTCTCATCTTTATTTATTTCAGCTTTTGGTTTATTCCCCTCTCTGGGGTAGGATCATTTGTCTTTACAAGACTTAGAGTGTATAAGACAAGACATCCCTTGAGGATTTTAAGTGATATTTCCTTTAAGTTGATTTTCCCTTGAGGTGAGGCTAAATGTCACTGCTCCTTAGAGAAGGGAAGGAATCTGAGTTCCACTGTCATTTTTTTTTTGTACCATTGTAGTTCTTTGTTTATGGATATATAAGCTTAAATATGCTGGGTACTCAGGTTAATTCTAGTGATGTTTATAATGAAATCTCACTAATATTGCCAGGCACAAATTTGGGGTGACTGAAGTAACAATTATCACAGGCATACACAAAGGCCCAGAGGTAAGCTGTCCATGTCTTTCGGGTTTTTCCCCAAGACAAGCATAAGGCATGAGGTGGCACAGAGATTTGTAGCAAATTCATGCTATTTCTGCTTTGTTCTATGCTCTTTTATCTGAAAGTACAAAACTGGAAGCATTATTCAAAAATGGGCAAAAATGAGTAAGAGAAACTTTGTTTTATATCAGTTAACCTGTACTGGGGGCAGTTTTTCATACTAAGAAAATTACTGTAGACAAAGTGTCTTTGCTGCTCTAAAAAAGTAGACGTGAAATTGAAAAATGGTTCCATGTGCAAACAGGAAGTAAATCCCTTTGGAGAAGAGGGCTTTGGAGGGACTTTAACAGGATCTCCAAAATATTGGGGGGTGAGGGAGTGACTGGATAATTTATAGTTATCAATCTATCAGTCACTTTAATTGACATGCAAAGCAGCACATTTCAGTTTTTAAAAATTAACTTTTTTTTCT
The DNA here is from genome assembly GCF_963455315.2 of Globicephala melas. Classification (NCBI taxonomy): domain Eukaryota; kingdom Metazoa; phylum Chordata; class Mammalia; order Artiodactyla; family Delphinidae; genus Globicephala; species Globicephala melas. Next base: position 57,462,797 of record NC_083324.2, read on the forward strand.
GTACTAGCATTGTACTAAAAATGGTCTAGTATTGCTTTTTTTTTCATCAAAGCATTTCTTAAGAAAATACTTGAAAACTTGCTTCCTAACATAATGGTCAAGAATACAGGGCATTTGTACAACATCCTGCCATGCCCACTCACCAGTTCCTTCACTGTATTACCTTCTGAGGAGGGTACTTTAAGACATTCAAAGTTAGGATTAGAAAATCAGCATACAGAGCAAATTACTGAAAACCTTTACAGGATGCACCAATCTTGGGTTAGTGGCCATAAAGTGACTTTTACAGAGCTATCTATAGCCATGTTTAAAATGCACAGTTTAACCTGAAGTGAATAAAAGGTGTTTACCACATCAGTGTCTATATGAGTAATCCTTCACTCCCTTATTGAGGATTTTTTTTTTGGCATACCATCAGAGAAGTTAAAAATACACATTAGAGATGCTCTATAATTATAGTTTTTGCAGTTCAAATAGCCTTGCTAAAGTGAAGTAAAACATTACCTCTATAATAAAAGAAAACTGCTCCTTAGACCAATTCTGTTTACCAGAATTCTGTAATTATACCCAACACATTGTATTGGAGGGTTCCAACAATGCTATAATATACTATAATGGTATAATTATAGTATAATAGTATAATTGACTGCCATCAATGTTTTTGATGTTTATGACTAAGGCAAAATTCATAAGACTCCATAAACATTTTCCAGTTCATTTTTATTAACAGCTAATCATAAAAATATATAAGCAGAGCATTTTTTCCATTTTTTCACTTTTGAGTGATGACTTAAACTAACTACTTTTAAAGTATTAATTATGAGAGCTTTTCAATTAAAAACACTGTATTGCAAAGGCAAACTGGGAGATATACAAGTCAGAAGCACAATGAGGGTTACCTGACTTGGGACAATGGGGTTAATATATTGAAGACAGGAATCATAAAACATTTCTGAATTTTCTACCTAATCTTTTTTCTATCATCTTGCTATGATAATTTTTTTTAAATTTTCTCAATTTGGACTTTCAAGACTATTCATTGAATGCACTGAACACAAATTCAAAGTTAATAATTACTGTTTCAATATTATTTTTATAAGTTCATAGACTATTCCATGAGATTTTTTTTTTTACTTTCTCTTCTGATGTTTCATTATTAGTGTAAAGAAATGCAACAGATTTCTGTATATTAATCTTGCACCCTGCTACCTTGCTGAATTCATTTATTAGTTCTAATTTTTGTGTGGAGGTTTTAGAGTTCTCTACATAGAGTATCACGGCATCTGCAAATAGTGACAGTTTTACCTCTTCCCTTCCAATTTGGATGCCCTTCATTTCTTTTTCTTGTCTGATTGCTGTGGTTAGGACTTCCAATATTATGTTTAGTAGAAGTAGTGAGAGTGCTCCTCTGCCCATTTTTTAAACAAGTTGTTGTTGTTGAATTGAATGAATTCTTTTATTTTTTTAACATCTTTATTGGAGCATAATTGCTTTACAATGATGTGTTAGTTTCTGTTTAATAACAGTAAATCAGCTATATTTATACATATATCCCATATCTTTTCCCTCTTGCATCTCTCTCCCTCCCACACTCCTTATCCAACCCCTCTAGATGGTCACAATGTGCTGAGCTGATCTCCCTGTGCTATGCAGCTCTTTCCCACCAGCTACTGGTTTTACATTTGGTAGTGTATATACATCCATGCCACTCTCTCATTTTGTCATAGCTTACCCTTCCCCCTCCCGTGTCCTCAAGTCCATTCTCCAGTAGGCCTGTGTCTTTATTCCCATCCTGCCCCTAGGGTCTTCATGATCTTTTTTTTTTTCCATATATATGTGTCAGCATGCCATATTTGTTTTTCTCTTTCTGACTTACTTCACTCTCTATGACAGACTCTAGGTCCATCCACCTCATTACAAATAACTCAATTTCATTTCTTTTTATGGCTGAGTAATATTCCATTGTATATACGTGCCACATCTTCTTTATCCATTCATCTGTCAATGGACACTTAGGTTGCTTCCAGGTCCTGGCTATTGTAGAGCTGCAATGAACATTGTGGTACATGACTCTTTTTGATTATGGTTTTCTCAGGGTATGTGCCCAGTAGTGGGATTGCTGGATCGTATGGTAGTTCTGTTTTTAGTGTTTTAAGGAACCTCCACACTGTTCTCCATAGTGGCTGTATCAATTTACGTTCCCACCAACAGTGCAAGAGGGTTCCCCTTTCTCCACACCCTCTCCAGCATTTATTGTTTCTAGATTTTTTTGATGATGGCATTTCTCTAGTGATTAATGATGTTGAGCATTCTTTCATGTGTTTGTTGGCAATCTGTATATCTTCTTTGGAGAAATGTCTATTTACATCTCTGCCCATTTTTGGATTGGGTTGTTTGATTTTTTGATATTGAGTTGCATGAGCTACTTGTATATTTTGGAGATTAATCCTTTGTCAGTTGCTTCATTTGCAAATATTTTCTCCCATTCTGAGGGTTGCCTTTTGGTCTTATTTATGGTTTCCTTTGCTGTGCAAAAGCTTTGAAGTTTCATTAGCTCCCATTTGTTTATTTTTGTTTTTATTTCCATTTCTCTAAGAGGTGGGTCAAAAAGAATCTTGCTGTAATTTACGTCATAGTGTGTTCTGCCTATATTTTCCTCTAAGAGTTTGATGGTGTCTGCCCTTACATTTAGGTCTTTAATCCATTTTGAGCTTATTTTTGTGTATGGTGTTAGGAAGTGTTCCAATTTCATCTTTTACATGTAGCTGTCCAGTTTTCCCAGCACCACTTATTGAAGAGGCTGTCTTTTCTCCATTGTATATTCTTGCCTCCTTTATCAAAAATAAGGTGACCATATGTGCTTGGGTTCATCTCTGGGTTTTCTCTCCTGTTCCATTGTTCTATATTTCTGTTTTTGTGCCAGTACCATACTCTCTTGATTACTGTAGATTTGTAGTATAGTCTGAAGTCAGGGATCCTGATTCCTCCAGCTCTGTTTTCTTTCTCAAGATTGCTTTGGCTATTTGGGCTTTTAAGTGTTTCCACACATTGTGAAATTTTTTGTTCTAATTCTGTGAAAAATGACACTGGTAGTTTGGTAGGGATTGTACTGAATCTGTAGGTTGCTTTGGGTAGTATAATCATTTTCACAATATTGATTTTTCTAATCTAAGAACATGGTATATCTCTCCATCTATTGGTATCATCTTTAATTTCTTTCATCAGTGTCTTATAGTTCTCTGCATACAGGACTTTTGTCTCCTTAGGTAGGTTTATTCCTAGGTATTTTATTCTTTTTGTTCCAATGGTAAATAGGAATGTTTCCTTAATTTCACATTCAGATTTTTCATCACTAGTGTATAAGAATGAAAGTGATCTGTGCATTAATTTTGTATCCTGCTACTTTACCAATTCATTGTTTAGCTCTAGGACTTTTCTGGTACAGTCTTTAGGATGCTCTATGTAGAGTATCATGTCATCTGCAAACAGTGACAGCTTTACTTCTTCTTTTCCAATTTGGATTCCTTTTATTTCTTTTTATTCTCTGATTGCTGTGGCTAAAACTTCCAAAAGAGTGTTGAATAATAGTGGTGAGAGTGGGCAACCTTGTTTTATCTTGATCTTAGTGGAAATGGTTTCAGTTTTCATTGAGGATGATGTTGGCTGTGGGTTTGTCATATATGGTCTTTATTATGTTGAGGTAACTTCCCTGTATGCCTACTTTCTGGTGGGTTTTTATCAAAAATGGGTGTTGAATTTTGTCGAAAGATTTTTCTGCCTCTATTGAGATGATCATATAGTTTTATTCTTGAATTTGTTAATATGGTGTATAAAATTGATTGATTTGCGTATATTGAAGAATCCTTGCATTCCAGGGATAAACCTCACTTGATCATGGTGTATGATCCTTTTAATGTGCTGTTGGATTCTGTTTGCTAATATTTTGTTGAGGATTTTTGCATCTATGTTCATCGTTGATATTGGCATATAGTTTTCTTTCTTTGTGACATCTTTGTCTGGTTTTGGTATCAGGGTGATGGTGGCCTCGTAGAATGAGTTTGGGAGTGTTCCTCCCTATGCTATATTTTTGAAGAGTTTGAGAAGGATAGGTGTTAGCTCTTCTCTAAATGTTTGATAGAATTCACCTGTGAAGCCATCTGGTCCTGGGCTTTTGTTTGTTGGAAGATTTTAATCACAGTCTCAATTTCAGTGCTTGTGATTGGTCTGTTTATATTTTCTGTATCTTCCTGGTTCAGTCTCGGAATGTTGTGCTTTTCTAAGAATTTGTCCATTTCTTCCAGGTTGTCCATTTTATTGGCATAGAGTCGCTTGTAGTAATCTCTCATGATCCTTTGTATTTCTGCAGTGTCAGTTGTTACTTCTCCTTTTTCATTTCTACTTCTATTGATTTGAGTCTTCTCCCTTTTTTTCTTGATAAGTCTCGCTAATGGTTTATCAATTTTGCTTATCTTCTCAAAGAACCAGCTTTTAGTTTTATTGGTCTTTGCTCTGTTTCCGTCATTTCTTTTTCATTCATTTCTGGTATGATCTTTATGATTTCTTTCCGTCTGCTAACTTTCGGGGTTTTTTGTTGTTCTTTCTTTAACTGTTTTAGGTGTAAGTTTAGGTTGTTTATTTGAGATGTTTCTTCTTTCTTAAGGTAGGATTGTATTGCTATAATCTTCCCTCTTAGAACTGCTCTTGCTTCATCCCTTAGGTTTTGGGTCATCGTGTTTTCATTGTCATTTGTTTCTAGGTATTTTTTTTATTTCATCTTTGATTTCTCAGTGATCTCTTGGTTATTAAGTAGTGTATTGTTTAGCCTCCAAGTGTTTGTATTTTTTACAGATTTTTTCATGTAATTGATATCTAGGCTCACAGCATTGTTGTTGGAAAAGATACTTGATATGATTTCAATTTTCAAGGTTTGATTTGTGACCCAAGATATGGGGTATCCTGGAAAATGTTCCATGAGCACTTGAGAAGAAAGTGTATTCTGTTGTGTTTCAATGGAATGTACTATAAATATCAATTAAGTCCATCTTGTTTAATGTATCATTTAAAGCTTGTGTTTCCTTTTTTATTTTCATTTTGGATGATCTGTCCATTGGTGAAAGTGGGGTGTTAAAGTCCCCTACTATGATTGTGTTACTGTCGATTTCCCCTTTTATGGCTGTTATTATTTGCCTTATGTATTGAGGTGCTCCTATGTTAGGTGCATAAATATTTACGATTGTTACATCTTCTTCTTGGATTGATCCCTTGATCATTATGTAGCGTTCTTCTTTGTCTCTTGTAATAGTCTTTGTTTTAAAGTCTATTTTGTCTGATATGAGAATTGCTACTCCAGCTTTCTTTTGATTTCCATTTGCATGGAATATCTTTTTCCAACCCCTCACTTTCTATCTGTATGTGTCCCAAGGTCTGAAGTGGGTCTCTTGTAGACTGCATATATATGGGTCTTATTTCTGTATCCATTCAGCCAGTCTATGTCTTTTGGTTGGAGCATATAATCCGTTTACAGTTAAGGTAATTTTCCATATTTTCTCAGTCCCTTTCTTTTTCTCTTTTTCTTCTGGGACCCCAATAATTCGACTGTTGGTGCATTTAATATTGTCCTAGAGGTCTCTTAGGCTGTCCTCAAACCTGTTCATTCTTTTTTCTTTATTCTGCTCTGCAGTAGTTATTTCCACTATTTTATCTTCCAAGTCACTTATCTGTTCTCCTGCCTCAATTATTCTGCTCTCGATTCCTTTTAGAGAATTTTAAATTTCATTTATTGTGTTGTTCATCATTGTTTGTTTGCTCTTTAGTTCTTTAGGTCCTTGTTAAACGTTTCTTGTATTTTCTCCATTCTGTTTCCAAGATTTTGGATCATCTTTACTATCATTATTCTGAATTCTTTTTCAGGTAGACTGCTTATTTCCTCTTCATTTGTTAGGTCTGGTGCATTTTTTAACCTTGCTCCTTCATCTGCTGTGTGTTTCTCTGTCTTCTCATTTTACTTAATTTATTGTATTTGGGGTCTCCTTTTCACAGGCTGAGGTTCGTAGTTCCCATTGTTTATGGTGTCTGCCCCCATTGGCTAAGGTTGGTTCAGTGGGTTGTGTACGCTTCCTGTTGGAGGGGACTGGTGCCTGAGTTCTGGTGGATGAGGCTGGATATTGTCTTTCTGGTAGGCAGGACTGCATCTGGTGGTGTGTTTTGGGGTGTCTGTGACCTTATTATGCTTTTAGGCAGCCTCCCTGCTAATGGGTGGGGTTGTGTTCCTGTCTTGCTAGTTGTTTGGCATAGGGTGTCCAGCACTGTAGCTTGCTGGTCATTGAGTAGAGCTGGGTCTTGGCATTGAGGTGGAGACCTCTGGGAGATTTTCACAGTCCATATTATGTGGATCAGGGAGGTCTCTGGTGGATGAATGTCCTGATCTCGGCTCTCCCACCTTAGAGGCACAGTCCTGACTCCTGGCTGGAACACCAAGACCCTGTCATCCACACGTTAAAAGAGAAAACGGGGGGAAAAAATATATTGTTGCTCCCAAAGTCCACCACCTCAATTTGGGATGATTCGTTGTTTATTCAGGTATTCCACAGATGCAGGGTATATCAAGTTGATTGTGGAAATTTAATCCACTGCTTCTGAGGCTGCTGGGAAAGATTTCCCTTTCTCTTTTTTGTTCTCACAGCTTTGGAAGAAGCTGGTGTTCAGCTTTGGATTTGGCCCTGCCTCTGCGTGTAGGTTGCCTGAGGGCATCTGTTCCCGCTCAGACAGGACGGAGTTAAAGAAGTAGCTGATTAGGGGGATCTGCCTCGTTCAGGCTGGGTGGAGGGAGGGGTACGGAATGTGGGGTGAGCCTGTGGCAGCAGAGGCCCACATGACATTGCAACAGCCTGAGGCACCATGTGTTCTCCCTGGGAAGTTTTCCCTGATCACGGCACCCTGGCGGTGGTGGGCTGCACAGGCTCCCAGGAGGGGAGGTGTGGATAGTGACCTGTGCTTACACACAGGCTTCTTGGTGGCTGCAGCAGCAGCCTTAGCATTTCATACCTGTCTCTGGGGTCCACACTGGTAGCCGCGGCTCACACCCATCTCTGGAGCCCCTTTAAGCAGCACTCTTAATCCCCTCTCCTTGCGCACTGTGAAACAAAGAGGCAAGAAAATGTCTCTTGCCTCTTCGGCAGCTTCAGACCGTTTTCCAGACACACTCCTCGCTAGCTGTTGTGCACTAGCCCCCTTCAGGCTGTGTTCACACAGCCAACCCCAGTCCTTTCCCTGGGATCCAACCTCTGAAGCCAGAGCCTCAGCTCCCAGACCCAACCCATCCTGGTGGGTGAGCAGACAAGCCTCTCGGGCTGGTGAGTTCTGGTTGGCACTGACCCTCTGTGCGGGAATCTCTCCACTTTGCCCTCCCAATCCCTGTGCTGTGCTCTCCTCCATAGCTCCAAAGCTTACCCCTCCTCCACCCATAGTCTTTGCCCGTGAAGGGCCTTCCTAGTGTGTGGAAACCTTTCCTCCTTCACAGCTCCCTCCCACTGGTGCAGGTCCTGTCCCTATTCTTTCATCTCTGCTTTTTCCTTTTTCTTTTGCCCTACCCAAGTATGTGGGGGAGATTCTTGCCTTTTGGGAGGTCTGAGGTCTTCTGCCAGCGTCCAGTAGGTGTGCTGTAGGGGTTGCTCCACATGTAGATGTATTTCTGATGTATCTCTGGGGAGGAAGGTGCTCTCCATGTCTTACTTTTCCGCCATCTTGAAGCTCCCTCCTGCATGAATTCTTTATATATTTTGGATATTGACCCTTTATTGGATATATGATTTGCAAATATCTCCTCATTCATTTGGTTGTCTTTTCATTTTCTTAATGGTTTCCTTTGTTCTGCAAAAGCTTTTAGCTTGATGTCATCCCATTTGCTCATTTTTGTTTTTGTTCCTTTGCCTGAGGAGACATACCTTGAAAGACATTGCTAAAACCAACATCAAAGAACATACTGCACATGTTTCCTTCTAGGAATTTTATGGCTTTAGGTCTCATATTCAAATATTTAATCAATTTTGGGTTGATTTCTGTGTATGGTGTGAGATAGTCTTCTAGTTCCTTTTCCTTTTCTTTTCTTTTTTTTTTTTTTTTTTGCATGTAGTTGTTCAGTTTTCCCAACACCATTTATTGAAGAGACTATTCTCCATTGTATGGTCTTTGCTCCACTGTCATAATTTAATTGTCCATGTATGTGTAAGTTTATTTCTTGGTTCCCATTTCTGTTCTATTGTGGAAAACAGTATGGAGGTTCCTCAGAAAATTAAGAATAAAACTACTCTATGACACAGATATCCCACTTCTGGGTATTTATCTGAAGAATACTTAAACACTAATTCAAAAAGATATATGCAGCCCCCCTATGCTGCATTATTTACAGTAGTCAAGTTATGGAAACAAGCTATATGTCTATCAACAGATGAATAGATCAAGAAGACATGATATATATAATGGAATATTACTCAGCCATAAAAAGATGAAATCTTCCATTTGCTACAACATGGATGGACCTTGAGGGTATTGGGGTAAGTGAAAAAAGTCTGAACTAGAAAGACTAATACCATATGATTTCACTCATACATGGACTATAAAAAACAAACAAACCAAAACCCAAAATAAATGAATAAAATAAAACAAAGAAAACAAACATGTAGATACAGAGTAGAGAGTAGTAGTGGTTACTAGAGGGGAAGGGGCAGGGAGGAGGACAAAATGGGTAAAATGATCAACAGTATGGTGACAGATGGAAACTAAATTTTTGGTGGTGAGCACACTGTAGCGTATACAGAAGCAGATTTATAATGTATAGCTGAAACATATAATGTTGTAAACCAATGTTACCTCAGTATAAAATAAAATAAATAATGACATAGACTCAAAGTTAAAAAAAAACCTATTCATATCTGGTATTATAACTTAAAAAAATTCCAAAATGTGTTATATATTTCATTCAATTTGAAATCTTATATTTATCTAGTATTTTCAAAACACTTTCATATATATTAGGCAACTGGAGATTCACAATGGCTCAGTGAAAGGTAGGAAAGTTATTATCATTTCTGTTTTATTCTTCCAGTTTTATTGAGATATAATTGACATACAGCACTGTGTTAGTCTAAGGTGTACAACATAATTTGACTACATGCATCATGAAATGATTATCACAGTAAGTTTAGTGAAAATCCATCATCTTGTATAGGTACAACATTAAAGAAATAGAAGCAATTTTTTTTCTTGTGATGAGAGGTCTTAGAATTTACTCCCCTAACTTTCATATATAACATAGAGCAATGTTAATTATCATGTTGTACATTATATCCCTAGTACATATTTATCTCATAACTGGAAGTTTGTACCTTTGACCGCTTTCACCCATTTCCCCTCCCCCCACCTCCCTGTCTCTGGTAAACACAAATATAGTCTCTTTCTGTATGAGTCTTTGTTTGTTTGTTTCCTTATGAAGTATAATTGATATACAACACTATGTTAGTTCCTGTTACACATCATTTCTGTTTTAAAGGTGAGTAAATTGCAGCTTAAGTGATACCATTCAGACTCCATATATTCTTACTTTGACCAAGCCACTGTGACTTTTCAAACAATTTTGTGGGTTTAAAAAAATACAGTAGGGTTTCCCTGGTAGCGCAGTGGTTGAGAATCTGCCTGCTAATGCAGGGGACACGGGTTTGAGCCCTGGTCTGGAAGGATCCCACATGACGCGGAGCAACTAGACCTGTGAGCCACAACTACTGAGCCTGCACGTCTGGAGCCTGTGCTCCACAACAAGAGAGGCTGCCATAGTGAGAAGCCTGCGCACCGTGATGAAGAGTGGCCCCTGCTTGCCACAACTAGAGAAAGCCCTCGCACAGAAATGAAGACACAACACAGCAAAAATAAATAAATTAATTAATAAACTCCTACCACCAACATCTTCTTTAAAAAAAAAAAATGCCCACACTCTTAAGGAGAAGGCCATTTGACCACATTTTTTCATATGCTGTTTTCATAAGCCTTGTAGATGTATTCATTCATTTGTGACTTTAAAGTTTGGCCTATTCCAACAAAACATTCACTAATACAAAAGATTTCAAATAGCCATATGACAATCTCACCACAGTGCTGTCTACTTCTGTTCCACTTCAACACACATTCTTATGGTTACACTCTTGACCTTGTATTACTCCATTCACTTGTTAAACATTCCATTTAAGCTCCATCATTCCTGTTTACAAGTTTTCTCCTATTCTGTCTTAGGTGTTCTTACTTCTACAGCATTGTTCTTTTCTTAAAATTTAAAACCCTATTCTAATTTCTTCTCTTTATTGTAACCCTCCTGCCTTCTGCTTTACTCCCTCCTCTGTTGAGCTTTGACCCCATAATCTGTGATTCAAATCATGACCTTAACAATGCTTTCAATTTTCTCGGCTCTTGGCTCTACCTCAAATCCACCTAACACAAACCCAACTATGGGCCATTATAAATCTCTACCCCTTAGCATCCACACTCAGGTTTCTGTGGCAGCTGGAGGGACAGACAGAGCTGCAGAAAGACGCACTTCAACATCAATGGTGCCACAATAACCTCACCTAATGCCACCCAACAGCATCTGGTTCTTCAAATGTTTTAGGGTTTTCCTAGTATCTCCTGCTGTCCACAAGTATTTCAAGTTTTTTACATCTCCCCAGTCTTCTGACCCAACATCTCTGCCTTTACACTTAACAGGTAATACACACTGCCTCCTACTTCACAGGGAATTATTGGATGAGATCCTTAAGAATGGAAATATTGATTTGGATTAAAAATATAACAGCATACTGTTAGTAACCACATCACTTGCCAATGCTTTCAACTACCTGCATTTAAGGACTGCCTATTGAAAATCATATTTAAAGCTATCAGTAGTTTCTTTAAATATTTAATCTTAAATGTCATGAAATTTCAGTTAATGCAAATAAGAAATATTGACTTGCAAAACTTCTTGAATTTAAATTTTATGGGTACATCAGACATAAGTAAATCAAATTTGGTAGCTCTTAATAAAGTCAGACAATAGATGAAATGGAAAAACACAGATTTCTTTTGGCATTAACAGGCAGTAAAATGAGCCACCACACACTGCCAAGCTGCAGAGTTCTGTAGACCAGTTCTGAAATGTGGTATGTAGGTTGTGGCAACCATCTGCTGAAATCTCTTTACTTCCTGTCATTCAGCTCACATGAAATTAAAACACCGATAGAAACAATTTCTGCAGGGAAATTGGAAAAGTCAATGGGAAAGTCAATAAGGGTTTCATAAGATTATACAGTCTATTTTCTTGATACTTCTACTATTCTTACATAACAGAATTTAAGAATAAAATGTAACAGAAAGTAGACTCTGCCAAGTGCGAGCAAAAATATGAGTACAGTTATGGGTTAGGTCAAATGCAGTACAGTATAAGATTCACCACAGAAATCAAGTCTGCTTTCAATGGCAGCTCTAATAGTAGGAAAATTAAAATAAAAAAGTAAACCTTAGGGCTTCCCTGGTGGCGCAGTGGTTGAGAGTCCGCCTGCCGATGCAGGGGCTGCAGGTTCGTGTCCCAGTCCGGGAAGATCCCACATGCCGTGGAGCGGCTAGGCCCGTGAGCCATGACCACTGAGCCTGCGCGTCCGGAGCCTGTGCTCCGCAACGGGAGAGGTCACAACAGTGAGAGGCCCGCGTACCGCAAAAAAAAAAAAAAAAAAAAAGTAAACCTTAGCTCTATAATAAAAAACTATGTGTAAATATCACGGTTAGGAACTTCTCGACTCCCCACCTCTGTGCTCACATATTCCAGCTTGGTATAGGTTTTGCCTTTTCAGTTGATCCAAGACTTAGTTCCCATTTCATTTAAAAAACACCAAACATAAGAATCCCTTGTCTCAGAAAACACTATGTCACTATCAAGATTGGTTGATAAATGTAGAGAACAGAATGAATGCTTAATTTTGTGACCCTGTTATCAAGTGTTTTTCTGCACCCTGCAGGCCTCTGACTTGGATTCACGGCTCTCTGTGATGATCCCAGGGCTCAGAAGCATCCTCTTTATAGCCTCCATTAATGCATTTTTTTGTCTAAGCTGATCTCCTGGACTCTGAAACCTACTTTCCTTCTTGGATCTAGAGTTCCTATTCTTTCTCACTTAGTCTGGTTATCTTTCCTGACCATTGGTGGCCCTTAACTCTATAAACCCTGGATATCTTCCAGTCCTTCTGCCCTGGTCTCTTCAGACCTGTATCCTTCTACTGATGTTGGAACAACTAGCAAGAATTACCCATTCTAGAAAGGATTTATGGTAGCGTCACACAAAAACTATTGCAATAGCCCAGGATAATCAGCAGACACCAACTAAATTCTATATCGGGGTAAGACAAAAAAATCTGTAACTTAAAATTATAATTTTAGTTCATTTACAACTGGACAAATGGTGCATGCATTCAAACTAATACAACTGATTCTATTAATCTGTCAATCATTATTTCATGCTGAAAATGCTAACTTAGAAGAAGAACATATTAATATATATATTGGACATATAACATTGGACAACATTCTTAGAGATGGTCTTTATAATTTTGAAAGTAGATTGTTTATTATAAGTAAAATTCAGAGTCAAAATAATGTGGTTAAACTTCCACTGAATATGTGTTTTTAAAAAGAAACAAATAAATACTTGCTAAAATATTTAAGATCTTTATAAGCCAATGTTTCCTGAAAAAAATCATCTGCACACCATGATAATTGTTATGTCGTGAAAGAATACCCTATAAAAGGAAAAGTGGAATCTTTGGAAATCGGTTGTGGTTCACTGTTACAAAATGTTAAAGCATAATTATCTAAAGGATATTTAAAAGACCATAAGCATTGATCACCTTCTACTTGTTTTTGGAAAAATTACAAATTAGCATATTACGATGGTTTTCTAATTTATATTTGTGAAGCAACATAGGGGAAAACTGCATTTAAGCAGGGAGTTTTTATAATCAAGTAACTGATTGTTAATAATCACAATTATGTGCAGTTTGAGGTTTCCCACAGCATTGCTGTGGTCATATAAAGTGGGATAATTCAGAAGCAATATACACATCGAACCTCAGACCAATAAAAACATGACTAGCTTACACTGATGTGCTTTATAAAGTAAATATAAAAGGTCAGAGCTGCAACAGTTCAGCAAGAAGCAGTATGTCTCCATAAAATCACAACAACAGCAAAATTCAGCTACAGGTAAACTATTCTAAACATTTAAATAAATTTGCTGTATGAAAATGACCAATTTTCTTCCTTCTATAGAAGTTTATTTTTGATAAGGGTTATATATATTTGAGAGCAAATTTTGAGTCAAAAGACTTGATCTTAATGAGGTAAAGAGCAGAAAAAACACATTGAGAGATTCTGGCTCAGGTCAGATGTGATCAGCAGGCTCTTACATTGTCTCTCCCTCTGCCGGGTGTGAAGCAGTTATTTGAGGACTCCAGAAAGAACCATGCATTTTGGGGGAGAACGTGAAATGACACTGAACTGGTGGGGGAGTTTTCTACTTTTTTAACCTTCCATTATCCCCCAGCCTGGACTCAAGTCAGTCCGTAACTTGGAAGTGGGCACTGTCACGGTTAAAGAGAAAACTGAGGGGAATTTTCCTTATGGGTTCTCAAGCAGGTGAACATTATATTAATGCTGCATCAACAGCCCTACAACAAATTTTCATTCAATGATTCTTTGGCAATTATTTACTGAGTGCATATCATGAGCCAGGCATTTCTCTTGTCTCTGGTGACGGTCAATAAATAAAACAGACAGGGATCACTGGATCTTGCATTCTAGTAAAGGAAGACAGATAATAAACAATAAACCCAATAATTAAGCAGATTATAAGGTGGTTTAGAAGGTGATGAGTACTTTATAAAAAGATAAGACAATACAGCAGGGTAAGGGGATCAGGAAAGCCAGCAGGGGAAGCAAGATGAAGTTTCAAGAAGGGTTTTGGGAAGATTCATTGGAAAAAGTAACATCTGAACACAGATTTGCAAAACGTGAGGAAGTCTATGATGCTGAAATAAGGAGAGTGGGTTTCAAAAAGATGAACAGCCTGAACAAAGGTAAAGAGCAAAGGTTAGAGTGGCTGAGGCAGAGGGAAAAGGGAAATCACAGAGCATGAGGTCAAGAGGGTCCTGAAGGCCATAATAAATTCTTAACTTTGACTCGGCCCAAAGCAGGGGCCATTGTAGGGCTTTGAGCACAGGATTCATATTAACCTGCTGACAGTTTAAAATGGATCATTCTGGCTGCTATGTTGAAAATAGACTATGTGGAGGCCATAGGATAAATATAATAACCACAATGGCAATTTTATAGGGCTTTCTTATAAAATATTACTCTGTGATCATACACAAATATATGTGTATATGTATATACATATATACATGTGTGTATGTGTGTGTGTGTGTGTGTGTGTATGTTCTTTGCCAAGAACCTACTAGGGACTCTGATCCATGGAAAACACTCCAGGAATAGTAATTTACGACTTTATTTATGATCTAAAGGCTAGCATATCTTATAGACAATCTTCAGTAAACATTATGTCTCAAAACTAAGCTTTGATAGGAATTGGGCAGGATCAGGCAGGATCTGAAGGGCAGGTCTGTTGTGTTGCCAGTCAAAGGTATAACCATATGATTTGAAAGTTTACAGTTAAGTTCAAAAAAACTGGTCTATGTACTAACTGATGGACGGCTAGTTTGGCTTACCACTGATTTACAGAAGAATTGGTAGGGATGATAAATGGCAGTGAAAAGAAATAAGGGGTCTCCTTAGGATTCCTGTCTTGGTAGAAAGAAACATGACCTCAAGTCTCAATCAGCTTGTGAGAAGGCAGTAACTGTGGGCGCCTCCAAGACTATCCTCATGAAACTGCTGTTATAACACAGACAACATAACACACATGCCCCCAGTTCTGTGCACCACTGCAGTCATTCCTAATCCATGGGCTGCAGACCCCAGGAGGTCAGATTTTTTGCGGGAGGTGTCAAGCTTTTGCAAAGGTGTCTGTTTATCTACATTTGCTTGTGAAATTAGTTTTCAATTACTGTAAAATTATAACTACTACATTGGGAAGATCTAGTAAATTACCTAAAGTTAAATATGTTTACTATATGGGGGGTTATTTTTATCATCAGAAAATAAGTTATTTATGATAAATATTATAGATATATGCCAAAAATTATTGATTTTCATCTCTGTTTTATGACAAAAAATAATGCCAGTTATTTAGGCCAGGTAACTCTTAGGTTGTGACAATAAACTAAGATGCTAATTTTATGAAAATCAGATGCATAACTGTTGTTTTGGAAACAGGTATGATTAAAGAGAAAAGATTCTCAATGGTAAACATATTTGTTGATCAATCTATTCTTATTTCTCACAAAGATAGCAGCGGACTCGATTATCAAATACCACTTGAGTTGGTTGCTACTTAATAGTGAAATAAAGCATGGCAGTAAATATGCTTGAAGGGGACACTGATGCAGTCAAATATGTGCACAAGTAGAGAATGTCCCATGTCAATCTGTTTTACCTAAGACTATGTTCTGAGCATGAGATGAGATGGTCTAAGGTGATGCTAAATTATTAGTGTTATGTAATATGTTATGTAATATGTTATGAATCTAAGAGAACACCTGAGAATACAGAAATTTCAGGATGAGATAAATACAATTGTTGTAAGGACTCACTTTCCATAAGCAAAGATACTTATATATAATGTTATCTGAAGTGTGCTGAGAATAAACGAGATAATTTCCTAAACAAAGGGATACTTGGTCAAATAAATATTTCAAACTGGGTTAAAAAGTTAGTGAGGCTTCAGGACCCCTCAGAGCCTTTAAAATGGTAATATGGGTGTGAATCTCTAAGAAGGAAATACTGAAGGCAGCATTTTCTAAACTTAAGGGACCAAAGGGCCCTCCTAACTTTTTCTTTTCCCATAGATCACTGTGTAGAATGAATGTTTCACAGAATATTTTGCAAAATGGTGTTCTAACCCCTTCTAAATTAAGAGAGTTCCCTAATGTAGTCTGCTTGGGGCACACAGCCTGCAGAAACTTACAGCCCCCCCCATCCTCCACATTTTGATGTGAAAGCCTGTATATGAGCCCTGATAAATCCAAGTGAAAGGTTTCTTCTTGATAACCACACTTGTGATCTATAAGTTAGAATAATTTTTTAGCAATATGTTAAAAAGTAAGCCTGCCAAAACTTTGTTTCCTCCAGACAGCTTTTAAGAATCTCATACTTTGCCCCATGGAATGGCCAAATTTATTTTTTTCAGTTGACTTTATGAAATGTAATGTTATCTAAAGACAGACTATGATCCAGATCCAGAAATGTACTCCTTTCCCTCTGAACACACTGCAACACAAAATGCCAAACCTCCTTGTATGGCAGTTCATTACCACATGGATCCATTTATAGAAAAAAATCAAGAGTGAACCTAAAATGTCTATTACTTAGGGTTCACTGTATCAAAATTGGTGTTATAGAGGGATAACACTGCTCTTTAGAAACCCACACATATCATATATACATATGTTTTTGTAGAAGAATTTCTTGTAAACATAAAAATTCAGTTAAACATTTTTAACCTTTCACATTGCAAGAGGCTACTTACACTACCAAACGTAAGGTAGATAGCTAGTGGGAAGCAGCTGCATAGCACAGGGAGATCAGCTCAGTGGTTTGTGACCACCTAGAGGGGTGGGATAGGGAGGGTAGGAGGGAGGGAGACGCAAGAGGGAAGAGATATGGGAACATATGTATATGTATAACTGATTCACTTTGTTATAAAGCAGAAACTAACACACCATTGTAAAGCAATTATACTCCAATAAAGATGTTAAAAAAATAAAATTTACTGAGACACTGCAGTGCATGTAGGGGTATCAGGCAGCAATGGGCTTGTAAAGTATAATCTAACTCTGATTTCTGACTTCAGGGAGCTGGGTTTCCAGGGGACAGGGGACATATACATGTGCAAATAACACATCCACTGTCAACTTGCACTTCTCTCCAGCATATTAGACCTGCACTAGCATATTGATCAAATTTTAATTTCTGAAAGTAGAATGACTATTTCTAAAAGATAAAATGTTTTTCTTCCTTGAAATTAACAACCATTACTTGTTGTGATTGGATTTTTGAAATTTTTTAAAAGTAACTTCTGAGGAACAATTAGCTAATGTGATTTATAGACATTGTGTTACCTAAAAAAATAAATTAAGCAATCATTGTCTTGGTCTAGATTTCAAGTGATTTTGACATAAATAACAGATGAAGGAGCTACATAGCAGTGGCAGAAAAATGCTTCAAAAGAAAACCACTTGAGCAGATTTCTACACAGGTGTTTAGGCAAAATTAGAGTCTGTCAACAGGATAAAAAAATCTTTAGTCAAATATGTGTACATTTTGTTCTACACATGAGTAAACATCTGGATATCTAGACATATTTAGATATTTTAGTGTTTATATTGCATTATATTATAAGTAATTCAGGAATATCAATGGATAACTGCAGAGAATTTGTTAATCACAGCACTTGGCTGAGGAGTGTAATTTAAGTCTTGTTGCTCTTTGGTAAAGGGGAGTTTGATGTTGAATACCTAGAGCTGAGATGGAAAAAATATAGGGAAAATGCTGAAATCAAATGATAAGAGCTCAGAGGGTTTTTCCACACCCTTCAGAGAGGGCTTAGGGTTCACCATGTGCTAGCAGCCAGGTTCAGGTTCACGGCCCTTGAAACATCTGCCCCCAGACCAATCATGCCCTTATGCCTGTGGAGCCTTGAAGGGCTTAAGAGGAGGCAAGAGGGCCCAGATTCCAGGCTGCTGCAGTGTGGCCTGGAGTCAGGCTTGGGAGGAGCACAGGAGGACATCAGGCCTCCTGCTCTTTCCTATTTCTGAGTATTTACACTCAGATAATAAAAGTCAAGTGGGATTTGGAGAGATGTTTAGTTTTCAGGTCAACATTATTTTCTGCAGTTACCTTTGCCCCTGTAACCCCATCCTTGATGCATGTAAGTAGAGGCCACAAAGCAAGGGGGGAAGGATGTTTTCCAGATTGGCTGGATGTGAGTTGTGGAAAATCTAATATCCTAGTAATATCCTAAAAACAGTCACTCCAGTCACCAATACATGGAAACATTTCTTTCGTTATAATATTATACAATTATTTTTATTCCCAAAGAACCAGAAATAAGTAATAGGTACAATTTAAATTATGGATGCTCTGGACTGCAGGAAAACTTTCCTATTACAGAGAATGTTAAGGCATTTTCTTGAGAGGAAAGTAGAGAGCAATGGGGCTCCCAATATTCTGAGGGATAATGTTTAGAGAATCACTTCCAATGATGTGGAGGTTTGAGTGACTGCAATAAAGTAATCTAAAGTGTAATAGACAACACACAGTCAAGTTTCTTCACTCGTGTATATTTTTATAGTGAACTACATTTCCTGATTTTATTACTTAGATAAGAAGTTTCGGGTCAGTTGGCAACAGTCAGTAAAACTTCACATTTATACAGTGTATACAGAATTTTACTCCTGCTGAAAGTCTTATGATTGATATTGAGGGAAAATAAATCTCTGAATAAAGTACTTTCTAAATGTAATAAATTGATATAGCATTTGTATCCTGATTAAAATGAAATTTGGAAGTGAGAATTATGCTGAAAGGTAATGAATTACAGTTTGGTTGTAAAATTACCTCATCATAAGATAAAATATTCATTCATTTAAGAAGATAACTGTAAGAAAACCTACATTTCTATTATAATTACCTTCAGGAAGTTTGAGGCAAAATGAGCTGTGCTTTTCAATATAAATCATTTAATTTTCTAATATAGAACAAATTCAACATTTTAATGGGGTTTTAGTCATGCATTTTTATAATTCCTTTTCCCATACTAAGCATTTGTTGTTTCTAGCATAAGACCCTTAAACTTGGATCCATGATGTGGATCCCCTGGACTTTTGTGTAAAATATTAAGGTGACTGTGCCTTTTTCTAGGCAGAGTATCTGGAGGTTTCATCTGTTTCTAAAGTGACCTCAAAGTGAACAGTGATCTACCTAGCAGAAGAAAATGACACTGAATCTTAAGGAGCCAAAGTCTTTATGATTTCATAGGATGTGACAGCCCAAGTTTTTTTTTATGGTCTATAAATAACATAAATTTTGGTTTTTTTCCAGCTTTACTGAGGTATATTTGACAAATAAAATTGTAAGATATACAAAGTATACAATGTGATGCTTTGATATATGTGTACATTGTGAAAGAATTCCCCCCAACTGAGTTGTTTTACATCCATCATCTCACATATTTACCTTTTTTCCCCAAATCTTAATATTGTGCTTAGCTGCATATATGCATACTTTATAAGCATTCTAACCCTGACTTCATCTTTTTGGGAGGTGGATTTTGTGAGACCTAAGAGGCCATGAAACCACTGGAATAAGGTGACTATTCCTGGTTCAGACATTTTATTTTTTTCTTGCCTCTCCCTGTCCTGTATTTAAAAGAAACATCTCCCTAAATAGTAGCATAATCAGGTGTTTATTCATTCATATATTTATAATTTCTAAAAATGAAGCTAATTTAAGCAACACTAAGAACATATATGGGAGATTTATCAAATAATTCATTTGATACATATTTATTATGGATGGCATAGTGTTATGAACTAAGGTCTATCAAAATTATGTATTTTCAATTGGAATACATTTTAAGGGAATTAGGATTTGCGCTATTTTCTTTTAAAATTTAAGAACTATCCTGTTCAGTTAAAGTCATACAAATATAGCAACACGTATGAAGTTATAATTGTAATTTTGTGCTATGTTTGAATTATTAGACTGTGGTAGGATTTCTCTCCCCTATGTTTACAAGAAATAAATAGATAAATACCTCCACTGAAATTTAAGAAAAGAAGGAAGAAAGGGAGAAAAAAGTGAAGAAAGAAATACCTTATGGTAACAGTATATCAGTGAAATATGAGGCAGAAAAAGATTAGGTTTTATTTGCAAGTGCTTTGATATTTAAGTCAATTTTCCAAGCTGTGCGCTTTGAATCAGTAATCACAGATACATGCAGAATGAGAATAAGGGGCACAGTGAGAGTACAACGGAAAGGAGATCCAAGGGGCAGAGAGAGAGGCAACACCATCTCTGAAGGAAAAACAAGCTTGGGAGGGGTCAGGAAGCCTGAGGGAGCAGAAGTGGGGGAAGGAGGGGAGGGGTTGGTAAATGAGACATGGAGGAGTGGCCAGGCACACAGAGAGGCGGGACGTTTTCATGTTCGAGGTACTTCTGGGATTCCCTGCAGTGCCCGGGACCACCCAGGATGCAGTTATTTGTGAGGTCTTATCACTGTTTTTCCTGATTAGGATTTCCACGAGAATCTGCCTCCAGCCTCTGTCTCTGACTCTCAATCTCTCTCTCCCCCACCCCCACCTGTTTACTTATTTGTAAATGGTTTTATGATCTAATCTAAATGAATCATTTCTCATAGGGTCTAAATTAAACAGAACAGCCCTCCCCATAGTGAACACTGGTTAAATCTATAACTTCGTTTACTCAGGTAAGAGGACCGTTCATGAAGCAGTGGAATGGTAATTTCAAACAGCGCTTTGTTTTTATTCCTGAGAATAACCAGTGGTATATATTCGTTATTTTGGCAGTCCCTAAGAGAAACTATAAACAAAATAGGGAAAGAGATCATTATTAAGAGAAATCTCTGCCAAACATTAGGATTTGAAGATAGACTTAAAAACTGCCGTGTAATATTAGCATTTTTACAACAGCAAATTATTAGCTTCTGGTAATTATTTATCATATTGATCTTGGTAAATACCAAATGGTAAATACCAAATGAAAATATGCAAAGGTAGTATTTCCTATGTTTTTTTTTTTTTTTTTTTGCTGTACGCGGGCCTCTCACTGTTGTGGCCTCTCCTGTTACGGAGCACAGGCTCTGGACGCGCAGGCTCAGCAGCCATGGCTCACGGGCTTAGCCGCTCCACGGCATGTGGGATCTTCCCGGACCAGGGCACAAACCCGCGTCCCCTGCATCAGCAGGCGGACTCCCAACCACTGCGCCACCAGGGAAGCCCTCCTATGTTTTATTTAAATCTGGTTTATGTCACTTACCAACAGATTTGTAATCAAATACAGATGTTTAACCAGATTAAATCTTAGACATTCTATTCTGCTTTTATTATCCAAAGTGAGAAAGCCCTGGGCTGTCATGTCTGGTGGGTCTTGCTGCGCCGGGTGCTTGTGTAGCTACAGTTGGTGCTCAGTCTTGGTCTCCTCACCTATGTGATGAGCACTGCAAATCCTTCTCAGGCTTGTGAGGGCAACAAAAGATAATGTCTATAAGCCACCCACCATATTGCCTAGCAGGTCAGAGATTCTAAACCAACACACTGTCTCTTCCCTAAAGAAAAATCTACAGGTGGAAGGTATACAAAGAGAGCAGAAATAAACCACTAGCATTCTAACTTTTCTAGTGAAAAACATATTAAAGTGAATTTTACTCTCAGAATTGGCTATTAATGGCAAATAGGAATTGTTACTGACAAATTTTTCATTTACATGAATGCTCTGAATTCCCAAATAGGTTATCATAATAATTCTGCCATTAGGGAAACACCTCCATTAGAACTCGTGCATATCAAATTGGTAACATCTATACAAAACATATGGAAACTACTGTGTATCTAGTCTTTACAGAGGTAGATGTTCATGGAATGCTATGCTTTTTCTCTGTGGAAAGTTTTATTATTTTATTTTAAATACATAATTTGTCACAAAATAAAGTACTTATCTTAGAAGTGTTGCATGATACACAAAGTTAAAATTTAAAAGCTATGGTGTCTATAAACTTACTTTGGATGCTTTTTTCCACATGCTAAGTAAAAAGTGATTTCATTAAACTAAACTAACTGTGGAAAACAGTAATTCTGGGAAGATAGTGACCTAAATGCAACTCCCTTTTTTTTCTTTACCAGCTCTAAAGTAGCAGTATATTTTGGGGGAAATAAATGCTGACATCCTCAGAAGCTTATGTGTACGTCAGGCCTTGAAACCTCTGAGAGGCTTAGCTAACAGAATTGACTGGACTGGCCTTTTATCGCCTGTGGGCTGAGCGAGTACATGAAACCCGGTGTTAGATAACTCAGAATGGTCATGGTGGTGTGGATATTTGGGAAAGAGTTTGTCTTGCACGGATCTAAACTTCATCCAAGTGGAAAGCTGCCACAGACCCACTGGAGTATGTCTATTCTCCCTGGCAGGGAGGCCAAGAAGGACCAGAATGGGTGAGGCTTCAAGTCTGTGAAAGTGATGGGAGACTGGAGAACAAGACGACATTTTTTAGGTTCTCACCATGTTTTTGGTGGCCTGCTTAGTTCTGCACTTTTGATCCATATGGGGGAGACTATTTCAGTTTCTAACACTTTGGAGCTCTAAAGTTACCCCAGAAAACTGACCTACATCAAGATGGGAAGGGAAAGGAGGAAGAAAAAGGAAAGGACATCGAGGGAAAGCAGAAAAAAGCAGTCAGAAAACCTGCCCAGTGAAATAAAGCTGCTGGAGAGGACAGAAATAAACCTGAACAGAAAAACAGAAGAACTACCTAGACAATGCAGTTATAGTACTTTCTGAAGAAATACAACAAAACAATATCTACGTGATGTCCAACTAAACAGTTCATCTGAATTTGTGGCTTAGAAGACTTTGGAGACCGTATCTCTAGAACACATGACTAAAATGATAAGAAGATAGAAACTGTTAGAAAAAGATTATTTGAAGAAAGATCCAGGAGACTTGCCAGAAGTAATAGGAGTTGTTACAAAAGAAGAAAAAAAGGAAAACATATAGAGAAAATATATAAATAATGGGGAGAGAATTGTCCTGAGAGAAAGACCTAACACTGCCAGTGGAAAGAGCTCACCAACGTCCCCGTGGGCAAATGAAGAAAGGGTGGGGCCTGCGCGGATCCTGGTGAAATCCTTCAATGCTGGGGACAGGTGCAGGAAACTTACACATGCTCAGAGAGAAAGGACAAAGCTCACCTGCAGTGCTGGGAGCAGGAGGAAGGCAGACCTGCAGCCGGAGGTACTGCGAGAAAGGAAAGCACTGCGTTGTGAGAAGCTGAACTGCTCCCTGAGCTCACTCGGCTCACTCATATTTGATGATCAACAACAATTCCGTAGCCTACCATCCAAATAGCCCATCAGAGGAAAGTACATGAAGTACAACTCCAACCAACCAACCGAACTAACCAGGTTATTACAGGGTGAGTTTTACAGCCCATCTTTCTCCAATTTCTTAACATCTTCCACCCCACCTGCCAAGACCATCCACAAAGTTCCAGGAGCACCAGACCCTGCGGGGTGGAGATAGTGGCAGGAGTTGAATGAGCAGCTCACAGCTCCTTCACCACCGCTACACCCCAAGCCATAAATTCAGGGATGAGGGGAGCTTTGAACTGGATTTAAACTTGAAATCATAAATTGGAACTGACTGGACTTAAAACCTACATTGTGTAAATTAAGACTCTTCTTAAAGGAGAATGAGCATAAAGCTAAGTGATTTGCTCAAATTGTTGGTAATGAATAAGGGAGAAGGACAGTGGTTATAAAAAAATAAAACCAATTCCAGTGTACTATACTGAGCACAGACTATCTAGTAAGCCATTTGTAATTGTATTTTAAGGAATTGTATATGCATCCTTACATACACTACGTAGAGAGATTGGGTAGAATAGGCAGAGAAAGGGACAAAAGCAAGAATTAGAGATGAAATAGAAGATACATTTCTTGGGGGAATGAGGACTCTTCCAAGTTCCTTGGATATCTAAGTTGAATACTGTCTGGAGGAATCAAACATTTTCCATTGTAGCTTGCTGAAAGAAGCTTCAGAACAGCAAAATGAGATCAGTTAATCAAGGAAGGGCAATTCAAAATAAGCTTACATTGTATCTTGTGGAGCTGCAAGATAAGCTCTTTAAAAAGTAAGACCTAATTGCAAAAACAGAAGTTGAAGGCACATTTCAGGAATACATAATTTTGCAAAAATAATCAGTTTTAAAATATAGTATTCTCTATAAGTTTTTCTTGTTGCGTGAAAATATATGTTTTCAATATGAAATAGTGGGTCATCAACACTGTCAAGAAGCTAATCAAAACACTATCTTTCTCTGCCCCCCACCACCTTCTCTCTTTTCACTTTCTGTCTCAATGAATAACTCACCATTGTCTGTATGACAGTAGTCTTTGTCAACAGTTGATTTTTCTTGACTCTAGAAATAACACTTTCTGTTTGATCAGTGTTGCCTGATCTACCATCACTATTGTCCATACTGTCCTCATTCTCCAATCTGGTCTTCCATTTCCAACTCTCTCTGCAATATTTCTCCATAATATTTATCTTTTAAGTCTTGAAAACAGTTTTCTCATTCTTAAATTCTACAAGGGCAGTGGCTGATGTAATACAAATTACTAGAATTGTGCTTGGCATACATTTGATGCTCAGAAATATTCCTTGAATTTAAACAAACTGTTTGCCTTGTACCATTTATGTTACTTATTTAAACAAACCTTTCATCTTTCATTAATTAGTGCCATTTATTTTACTTATTTGAATGATTTACTCAGTTAAAATTTATATATTTTGTTTAACAGATTCTGATTATTGAGCTGCTTTTCTGCCTTGTTCCCTTTCTTTGGACCAAATTCTTCAGTAATCATGAGACATTTTGTCCATCTATAAAAGTATTTTCAGGGTCAGTGTTGGCATGTGTTTATTATGTACCTATGCATTTGGCAGGATTAGCATTCAGTAAAGTTTTGAATATAATATACATTCTATTGATCCTCTAAGACTTTCCTTAACACTAAAATCCTATAAAATTAAGAGGTGAGATTCTCCCCTTGGAGATCAAACCTGTATCCTTAGGAGCTACAATCTGTAACAACACAGATAACTTTTTAGGAATGCTGCTAAGCCTTCATGTTAATGACTACATATGGGATTGCAAAAGCAGTTCTTTTGATTATAACATCAGTTAGTGTGGAAGAAGTAACTCATCAAAATGAAATCAAGGTGCTAGTAGAGATGGGAGAATGATGCTCAGCATCTAAAAAGCAATCAAGGCTCATGGAGAGTAGCCTTAGAGAATTCAGAACAGTGGCATCAATGAGACCAGAGATAATTAATGATAAATTGTTTCTTAAATAGAAAGCAGATGATCACATCCTGACCCTAGATTCATAAAGTGAACTTTTGATTATCTGTACTGGAGAGGAGTAAGACAACACTTGTATTAGGGTTTGTAGAAAAATCACACTCACAGAATCCACTGCTTCTTTCTTCTGTCTTTCAGGTTATGTCAATCAATTAACAATGGTAAAGTGGCCTTGGGTGTCAATAATAATAATAATGTCATATTATTATTAATTATATAATTATTATTATTAGTTCTATTCTAAGAACGAGTAATAATTTTAATTCTTTTAAAGTCATTGGCCTATATTATCTATTACAACATATCAGATAAGAATACTCAATATTAGATGATTATAAAATTCTGCAAGTATAATCAGAATATGATCATAGTGCTATAGCAATACAGGAAACATTTCTGTGCAAGTAATAATTACACGGATGCATGGCTTGTGCTTAGTGCTCTTAGCTACCACACTATTAGACTATAGTTAATTATGGGAAAGAAAAGGGAATTCACTGGTTTTGAAGATAGAAATCCAAGGAAACTCTTGACAACATTTTAACAACCACCACAACAATGAAGGAATGACATCCAGGTTCTGTTTCTCCCTCTGCATTGGATGTTATTGTTTTACTCTGTACCTGATCACTCTCTGGCCTGCCGGATGTTGTTGCCTTACATTGTGAATGCCTGCCATCCCCAGACAAAATGTATCTGCCATGCCCCAACTTGTGGTCTTTTTAAAAAAAATTTTTTTTAATATTTATTTATTTATTTTTGGCTGCGTTGGCTCTTCACTGCTGCGTGCGGGCTTTCTCTAGTTGCCACAAGTTGGGGCTACTTTTCATAGCAGTGCACGGGCTTCTCACTGTGGTGGCTTCTCTCGTTTCAGAGCATGGGCTCTAGGCGCACGGGCTCAGTAGTTGTGGCACGCGTAACTTGTGGTCTTGACACTTATCAATATTGCTTTTGCTGGCTGGTGGGTTTTTATTTAATACATTGTTTTCCTTATATTCTTTTCACCTGCATAAAAGCCTCCGACCAAATTTTCACTTTTTAATCAAATCATAGCATGAATTTCTATACATTTATATTACATCTATTTCTAAACATTATGTTTATAATCTTCTAAAACGTTATAAATTTTTTTTTCAGTGCATGAATGTCTAGATCTTCTTCCATCTCCAAGACTGAAAATACTCTGCTTTTCTTTTTTATTTTCTTTATATCTACTTACTTTCCTGTATAATTACAGTTAGCAACCTGTGTCATTTTCCCATTTCAAAGCTAGGATTACAGTCTTTGAACAGTCTTTGAAGAACAGAAAGCAAGAATGTCCTCTATTTGCTTTTACCATAAGGGGGAAAAGAGTTTTACTTTTCCTCTGTAGTCACACTCTTGGTAGGTTTCCTATATAGGTTTGTAATATTTCAAACTTGAAATTATATAATATGCCCTAATTGGCCCATTTCAAGAATCACATCTTTGTCCAAGATATTTATTGAATCTGATGCAGGAGAGAAATAACCTGGAATGAACCATTATTTTCTGTGCTGAATTGACTTAAAGTCGTGTACGTGAGACTGATAGGACTAACAAAGGACACAGACACTGACACACACACACACACACACACACACAGATATAAAACTACATAAGTATAAAAGTTATATGTATGTGTGTGTGTGTGTGTGTGTGTGTGTGTGTGAGTATTCACGGCACTTTTGGTGTTACTATAATTGACATAAAAATGCTTCAAACAGCATGTTTTCCTTTCTGGCATTTAGGAGGAACTAAACATGGGGGGTTGGGACTGTCCCTCTGGATTTGCTAGTTTTCTATAGGACAGTGTTTTTGCTGAGATCTGATACACGTGCACACACACACACACACACACATCTTTTCTTTAAATGGTACAGACCTTTAGTGACGATCATCAGAGACAACTCAGGCAGGACAAATACTACTTTTCCCGTTCAATAGACTCTGATAATCCCACAGTGCTGGGTCACATGCCCCCCTGGGAAAGTCTGAGGCCATCCGTGACAGAGTTGGTAGAAACTCTGTGCTGTAATCTCTTAATTCTGTCAGTAACTAACTCTTAAGGAGGTAACAAAGTAATCTATTTGTTATTGTGACCTAAATCTAATTTCTTGTTTGTGTGGAAACTCCTCTTTTCATCTTTTTTTACTAAAGGATGTATAAATTCACATTCAATGGGCAGAATTTTGCTGAAGGCTTCATAAGTCCTGATTATGAGATAGTGTATTTTGTTTTAATCATGAGTTAATCATTCAGCATTAGTAAAACTTACTAATTCAACTTAATTGCTGGTGAGAGTCAGCCAATTTAGGAAAATTAAATATAGCCATTATTTTAAGGTAATCTGCTGACTAGGGTTGGAAAAAAGGAAGCTGTATTTGGGGATACCAGGGAGTCCCATTCACAAACTATGATGTATTAATAAATGTCGCCCCTAACATTGTGCAAGGCACAGTCTGCACAGCCTTCTGTGGCAGTCCTAGTGCTTGAACTATAAAAAAAAGGCGTGTTACAAAATATAATAATGACAATGCTTGTTTACCTTTACAGCTTATAAAGGGAAGAGAAGGGCATTCACATTATTAGTTTAGAGTTTTATAGCCCTTTTGTTGTTATTTGTCAAATAATTTATTTGACACTCCTAATCAGTATTTGCAAGACAAATTAGCTAATATAAGGAAAACTTTAATATAGCACCTTCTTAAAGCATTAAAGATTTAAAATTAGCAGCATTCACCAACAACCCCACTACTGGGCGTATACCCTGAGAAAACCATAATTCAAAAAGAGTCATGTACCACAATGTTCATTGCATCTCTATTTACAATACCCAGGACATGGAAGCAACCTAAGTATCCTTCGACAGGTGAATGGATAAAGAAGATGTGGCACATATATACAATGGAATATTACTCAGCCATAAAAAGAAATGAAATTGAGACATTTGTAGTGAGGTGGAAGGACCCAGAGTCTGTCATACAGAGTAAAGTAAGTCAGAAAGAGTAAAATAAATACCGTATGCTAACACATATACATGGAATCTAAAAGAAGAAAAAAGGTTCTGAAGAACCTAAGAGCAGGACAGGAATAAAGATGCAGACGTAGAGAATGGACTTGAGGACACAGGGAGGGGGAAGGGTAAGCTGGGACGAAGTGAGAGAGTGGCATGGACATATATACACTACCAAATGTAAAATAGATAGCTAGTGGGAAGCAGCCACATAGCACAGGGAGATCAGCTTGGTGCTTTGTGACCACCTAGAGGGGTGGGATAGGGAGGGTGGGAGGGAGACACAAGAAAGAGGAGATATGGGGATATATGTATATGTATAGCTGATTCACTTTGTTATAAAGCAGAAACTAACACACAATTGGAAAGCAATTATACTCCAATAAAGATGTTTAAATTAAATTAAATTAAATTAAATTAGCAGGGTTCAAGTTATTGATATTTTATTGACCTGCCACTCTCCTTGTTTTGATAGGACTGAATGGAAACCACCAAGCTGGAAATTTTTCCCATGGCAATAATCATTCATTTGTCTTAACATAGCACTTAAAGTACTAAAACTGTATTGTTTTCCAACATCTGACATTATTCAGACGTTTCATGAGGAGTTGTACGTTCTACAGTCGGGAGTCTTAGACGATCACAGCCCATTGTAGGAGAAATTGGGTAGATGGTGGATAGCATAGAGGAAGATGAAAGTTCTAACCATGGAAAGACGCTTCATTGTGTAGAGGAATTAGATGTCAGTGGACCTCCGTACTATTTGACATTAGCTTTCTATGTTGTTCTAGTTTGCCTCTTACTGGGTATAATTCTTCACCTGTAATGTTTGTAAATATTAATATCCTGATATGTGAGTATTTCTATGGACTTTAATATAAATGTCAAAATAAACCTGAGTTACCAAGTGATTTCATATAAAAGAAAAAGAACTGACAGTTAATTTTTGCCCCTTGTGGTTCTGGTGATGAATGAAGCTGCCATCCTTTGCTTGGTGCTGAGGCCAGCAAGGCAAATGGGAAAAATTTACCAAGTAGAACGGCTTTCATTGACTGTAAAATTTACTAATTCAACAATGAGAGTTATCAGAGTATTTATTTTTTAAAAGCTTATTCATTCATAGAAAAAAATATTTATTAAGTGCTTCCTATGTGCTTGGCTATGTTTAAGGTGGGAGAATAAAGCAGTGAAATGATACAATAATCCATGTCCTCATGACACATATTTTACAGGAAAACCAACAATAAATAAGTAAAATATATATATATATAGTACATATGAAGCTGTTAAGAGCTATGAGGAAAATAAATAAGTGAAGAGGGTCAGGGCATGATGGGACAGTGAATCACAGTGTTAAATCGGGTGTCTGGTGGTATCGTGGACAAAATATAATAGGGCTGTACAAATATAAGGAGGTTACTTTAGACTGTGTAGTGAGGGAAGAATTTCCTGCAATACTACCATGTGAGTTGAGACCTGAATGACAAGGAGATGGCTGTGTCAATATTTTTGAGAAGAATCTTCAAAGGCCCTTAGTGCAGAGGGGGCCTGGGGTGTTTGATGCACAGTGAGGAGCTGTTGGACGGGCAGAGATGAAACCGAGAGGCAGCAGGAACAGGTCACACTGGCCAAAGGAAGGTTTTCCATTTTCCATCTCCATCTATATCTGTTTAGGGAGAGCATCTTGATTGTAGGGTACTATTCCCCAGACCACACGCAGATGAGGTTTTAATGCCCTGCATCATCCCCAGACACTCCCTCAGTCAGTCTATCAAACAAATATTTATTGTGCCAGGTATGACTCTAAATGATGGGAATATGAGAGACACTGCCAGCCCTGCCCTCATAGAGCATATATTTCAGTGGAGAAGATATAAATGAAATGATTACAAGTATCAAGGGGTCTAAGAAGTAAGCAAGATGTATTACTGGTATTTATAATAAAATAGGGTTAACCTAGCATGCAGCCTAGGTCTAAAATCTATGTAGTAATGAGATAATATTTCATTTTATGTATTTCACCTCAAAAAGTCATTCCAAGATTTTATCTGCTATAATAATAAGATAGATTTAAAACACCAATTTACTTATATATAATATATATAATAAAAAATATATATAGTGCTTTATAATTTTCTATGTCCTTTCATATGCATTACCCCATTTAATATTCACAATACTTATGACAGATGTCAGTCTATTATTATTACCTTCTTTTTAAAGATGAATAAGCTAAAGTTCTGAGAATTTAACTGACTTGTCTACAGTCACAAAATGAGTTAGTAATGTAGGCAGTCCTAGCCTTTTTCTAGATCACCTAGATCACCAGAGGTCTGGTCTGAGCTAAATATAGTAAAACTGTTTACCCAACAGAACCAGGCATTTAGTTCAGAAGTAAAAGGAAGAGAGAACATAGCATTCTCATTCTTAAGAAACATGGGATCTATTTAGGGAAGTGTTCAGATAAGTATCAGATAATAAATTGTGCAGAAATTCTGTGTGCATATAAAGTTATGGAATAATCAGAGTGGTATGGGATTATTCTATAACCTTGTTTTGACAGGAATTTTAAAACTGGGCATATAAATAGATTATGTGGTTAGATTTTGACGCTTTTCCATTATGAAATTCTCTGTTTTTTCCCCCATTATCAAAATCACTGACAATCAATGAATCTTACCCACCATTTCCTCTGAGTTTATTGCTTAGTTTAGAAATCTACAGTGTTTCTTCATTGCACAGATTAATCTTAGCTATTCTCTCTTTCTCTGTCCACTGAAGACTCCTGCCAGGGCAATCCAGAAAACTTAACTCAGCATTCTCTTCTAATTATCTTATTCCCAGCTCCAAGCCTAACGCCAAGATTTTTATTCAAACAACCTCTTCCTGGAATGCTAAATTGTCGACCTTTAGGAAAGCTTCATTCATTTAACCTTCCTCTATTTCTTAGAAAATCAGTAGAGAATTCTATTCAGTATGCAACCCTGAATTTGCTCCCTTACTATATGAACAATCTCTGTTTCCTTCATATAGTGCAATAAGTTTATTTTTCCAATTTTTGTGTAATGTCAACAAATGTCTAGTTTTATTAGTATTGATTATTTTACATTTACATTATGTTTTATAATGAGCCAGCACCTGACATACTATTGCATAAGATACATTTGATATTTTCAAACACTATTGTTGTCTTGTTACACATATTATGTTTAATCTTTTTCCCCTTCCACTCTACCTGAAGATATTCTCTACTAATTAAAAATTATGGGGGCTTCCCTGGTGGCGCAGTGGTTGAGAGTCCGCCTACCGATGCAGGGGACACGGGTTCGTGCCCCGGTCCGGGAGGATCCCACATGCCGCGGAGCGGCTGGGCCCGTGAGCCATGGCTGCTGGGCCTGTGCTCCGCAGCGGGAGAGGCCACAGCAGTGAGAGGCCCGCGTACCGCAAAGGAAAAAAAAAAATTATGAACAATACATGTCAACTACTAAGTAATTAAGACACAAGAGAAAAGTATACAATTTCAGTTACGTATTTGTGTTTATGTGTTAACTGTCTTATTCTTCATGGCTACAAATGGGTGTGTGGCATGCAGTGTACTGAAGACAAATGCTGCTTCTAAACCACCATTATGTGGCACCAGGTCCTGTGCTAAGTGCTTTTTGTACTCTTTTTAATTTTAATCTTCATGTCAACTCTACAGATAATTAGTCTGCAATATGTTTCTTTTCTAAAAAGTCAGTGAAAATCAAAGGCACATTTTTTAATAGAAACTGATGAGAAACATCTTTGTAAAAATGAAAAGCACTTACGGGAACCAGAAATTTTTTAATCTCTTCCAATGCATGACTCATACGTGAATAAGCTTCCCCAGGTGGAGCAAACACTTCAATTAATACATGAAGTTCATCACTCAAGTGTGCATATTTGGCTTCCCCACTCTTCCTTAGTTCTTCTTCCTGTGAAAAAGGTTATTTTTAGAAATACAAATCCACTCATTTTGCATTGATTTAACATTTACTGAGAAGATGACAGAGGGCATAATCTAAGCAAATTTTCCCTTAGTAGAAACTCTTTGAGAAATAAAAATCTGGTACAAGCCATTTTTGAGTGTTTGAATGATTCTTTTTAAAAAAAAAATCTGGCATTTGTTTTTCTCTTTCTGACTTACTTCACTCTGTATGACAGACTCTGGATCCATCCACCTCACTACAAATAACTCAATTTTGTTACTTTTTATGGCTGAGTAATATTCCATTGTAACAAATACCATATGCTAACACATATATATGGAATCTAAAAAAAAAAAATGGTTCTGATGAATGTAGGGGCAGGACAGGAATAAAGACACAGACGTAGAGAATGGACTTGAGGACACAGGTAGGGGGCAGTGTAAGCTGGGACGAAATGAGAGAGTAGCATTGACATATATACACTACCAAACGTAAAATAGATAGCTAGTGGGAAGCAACTGCATAGCACAGGGAAATCAGCTCAGTGCTTTGTGACCACCTAGAGGTGGGGATATGGGGATATAAGTATATGTATAGCTGATTCACTTTGTTATACAGCAGAAACTAACACACCATTGTAAAGCAATTATACTCCAATACAGATGTTAAAAAAAATCTGGCATGATTATCATCTACACCACATTTTAATCAGCTAAATAAAAATGTTAAATTCCTGAAAAGAAGTGACAGAAATGCCATTAACTCCTCAGTGGACTCCACTGGAAGGAAAGGATTGTTTTTGTGCCTGACAAGTAATCGTTTGCAGATAATAAAACCAAGATGACCATTGCTCTTTAAGAGAACCAGGATTTTCTAGATACTTTTTGAGAAGTGGTGAAAATGTTACTCATTCTCCATGAAAGTGAGCAAAACCGAGACTTCTCTCTCAGCCTCATGCCTGCAGGTGTAGGTCATCATTTGGCTCCTACTCACCACTTCGCTATCTTGGCCGCCTCACTTTGGTCAGTATAGAGGAGTATATTAAAGGGATGGCTGTTAAGCATTATGTTGGCCTTGATTCTGCGTGAGCTACATACCCTCAGATTTTTTGTTAGTACTGCACCCAAGTCATTATTGGGGCCTGATTAATTCAGTTCATATGCTGAGCAGATCAGCGTCTGATCCAGGTACTTTGCTCACGTGTGTTAGGTGTTTTACAGACACCTCCAATCTCACAATAACCTTGCACAGTATTCACATAATTCAGATTAGGAAATTGAGTTTAAAAGACTTTAAGTAACCTCAAGTTGGGATTCAAACCCAGCTCATTTTGCAACCAGATTTGCATTTGGATTTCAAGGAAGCAAAATTTAGTTAAAAATTAACATAAATAATATTAATTATATTTTACCTTTCTTGACTCTCCTCCCCCCAAACTAGCAATTGTTTCCCTAAATTTCAAAGGATAAAAATTTTTAAAGTAATTTTTAGTTTTATGTGTGGATGAAATTGGAAGTGTAACATGAATACACCTAAACTGGATAAACAAAAGCAAATTTGCTATCTATTTCATATGAGGTAACTGTATTACACATGTTAAAGTGTTTATCTGATTAGAAATGCCCATCATTTCAACACATGGAGGATCCATAACAGAGATGGAAAGGCCTGCTTGTTTTCCTGTGCCTCCCACACCTACTCAAATCTCTCACAGCAATACTTGTCAGCCCGGGAATACACTCTTACTTTCCTAGGCATACATTCTCTATCTAACTAGAGTTTTTACTTTTATTAAAAAGGTTTCTCTTAATGTCCAATTCTGACACTTCTCAATACTTCCTCAGCTGGTTTTCTGCTGGTTATTAAGGGCTACTTACTAGACAAATTTAATAAGGTCTGCCACTGGAGGTGTGGTATTGAGATCAGAATTATAACACTTGACTTCAGACTCTCAAAATAAGCCAGATGAGATATCTTTGCAGTAGAACCAATAGGCTGTTGTTCATGAAAAATGCAGCTTTCTATTTAAAAACACATTTTCCTTTTTCCCAACATCCACCCTCCCCCAATCAAACTTTATATAAGCGTATGAGGAAACTGAAGTCTTCGGAGATTAATCAACTTCTTCAAGGTCAAGAGTGAGTCAGGACTGGAGCCAGGACTCAGTGCAGTAGGGTACAGCTCTGATAAAGACTTCAGAGAACCAAAGTTACCACAGTGGAACCTCCCATGAGCTACTGCTGGTTATTTTCAAAACCAGACTCATACCTTCAAAGGTGCTATATTTGCCCTTGCTCCTGGGGATGACTTCTGACAAAGCAAAATTTCCCAAGCTTTAGTTTCTTCATATGTGAAGTTAAGATAATAGTATGTACCTCAAAGAATTTTGTGAGTTTTGAGAAAATTGAAGAATATTTTGTATACTAAAAAATGCCATATGAATTTAATATAATAATGATAATAAATATTTCCAATTTCTCAAGTAGTATTTTAAAATAATGTTTGTTTTTTTCAACAGGGACCAAAATAAATGTGTCTCAAACAAGAAGAAGAGTTATTTCTCTTTAATGCAAGAGTCTGCGGCTACAGGCAGCTGGAGGAGCAGGTGGTCTTTCTCCGCACCCTTCTCCAGCCCCTAAGATGTTCCTCTCATATGTGTTGATGAAGGAGGCTGTCTATCACAACTTCTGGATTCCACTCTGTGGAAAAAAGAAAGCGTGGACAGCAAAAAGCTTCCTTTCAAGGACATGTACCAGAGGCTTCATATATCAACTCTGCTGACGTGTCTTTGGCAAGAGCGTGGTCACATGGTGGCCCTGGATGCAATGGAGGCTCTGTATGTGGATTCAGACCGAGCAGCCGTGAGGCCACCTAAAATGCGAGGGCTTCGTTTACGACAGAAAACAGTGAGAATGGATACTGCTTGATTATGAGCTGTCTTTGCCATTCAGTCCTCATTCAGGATGAGTTAAAATGACACTTGATTATTATATCTAATTTTGATGAATACCTAGCCAGAGTCTGCCAGAGTGTTCAGATTTTATTTTCAAAAACAATACTTTACACCCTGGTTGGATTTATAATATAAAGCTCCAAGTTTCATTTGAATATAAGCAGACATCACAGCCATCCTGAAAAGCACAAGGGCCTGGACACCAGTAAGTATATTTATAGTAATTTAATACAGTCTCTTGAGGTATTTATTGAACAAGAGTTCCAAATATATTATTGGAAAAATGTTTATCTTTGTAATAAATGCATTACCTAGTAAGTCAATTATGAACTGGGTGGTAGTGTTTTCATGTTTCTGCCCCATCATATCTTGCATGTTTTGTAACAAAGATCATAGTGCCCTGGAAGCTTACACTAGTTAGAACAGGCACACAATAGCAAGAAGAGTAAAGAAAAAGATTAAGAAATTTAGAAATGCTAGAAAAATCTTAGGTGTAAACTGAAATGAATCATTCCAAAGTTAACACTAGGAACATTGGATCTCCATCTAATAAAGACATGGAAAAGGGAAGAGAGAATAAATCAAAAGAATGTGAGATGCACACACCAGAAGGTGAATTTACTTGACGTGATTCAAAGTTCCATTTTAAAAGACTGGACACTCAGTCGATATTATTTAGTCTTCCATGTATAAAGGCATATGTATTCCACTGAGGACATTTACTTTAGCCACTGACCTTCAGAGGATAATTCGTGGTGTTTAACTATTACAAAGGAATCACAAGCTAATTATTTTAAGTAAAATTATTAGTTGCTAAACATTAGAAATTGTTTACACAAGGTCATTAGGGAATAACAAATCCAGTGTTACATATCCCCAAATACTCTAACCCACACTAACCTTAAGGTAAACTATAAGTAAAACATATCAGTTTTTATCAGTTATCTTTTAGAGAATAGCACGGCACTAAAGAGAGTCTAATTTAAATTGCATTCATGTATTTAATTGTTAAAAGGATTTTAAAGGGAGCTTTCTCTTAGGAATTATCATTTGTATTTTGTCTTCTACAAAAGAATGTTTCTGACCCAGAAATAATTTGACAGCTGGGGAAATTTCCTCTTAATTCAAAATAGCATGTTCAATGAAGAAAACTTCAAAAAAAAATCTCAACAATTACAAATGTATTTTTTTACTCAACAATCATACAATTCAAGATATACTGTTAACATTTTCAGTATATTTTCTTCAAGTCATTTTTTAAAACAATACCAGTAATGGAATAGATGTCATAATTTTGGTATTACTTCTTAGATTATAGGTATGCAGAGTACTTTCCATGGATTATCTAATTTTATCCGCAAAATTATATGCTAGATAATATTGTTCCCCTAATTTTACTGATGAGGGGACTATGGCACAGAGAGAGAAACTTATCCAGAGTTATACAGACTATGAATCAGAGAATAGGATCCAGTTAATTTCATAACAAAGGTCAAATTCTTAATCAGTATAGGTGTATTGCCGGTACACATACTTAAGTGTAAGTAAACATTTTATACATCCATATACCATGGATATCTCTAGTTTCTAAAAGACACTACACTTTCCTGGTATCCAGTTCTATGTAGCACTGTGCCCTGCACTGTGCCCTAGAGCAGGTTACAGGTCTTGATCCACCAAGCACATATGCTGTGAATTTCCTTTCCCTCCCCCAAAGATTCTGCTTCCTTGGTAACTGTGTTATCAGTGCTGGGTGAAACTATTATTTTCAATGTTCTCACTCAACTCCTATTTTATGAAGAGCTTACCTAAAAATGCTAGTGATCTCACATCACTAACTCTGTGTCTGTAATTCCCTAACTCTGTGTCTGTAACTGCCAGTTCCAAAGAAGGCATTCATCCAAAGTTTTTAAGGTTGAGCTCAGATTAGTTTACACAATTTCTCATGGATATTGATATTGTATCCCTAAAACAGATGTGCTTCAGGACAGGTCATTTTTTATTTTCTTGAACAGTTTGCCCAACAGCAAGGGCAGGATGGTTAGGACCCGCCACCCCCAATTCTATTCTGGGGTAGACACTCAAGTCAGCTCACAACTAGGTAGTTTATCTTAGTTCAGATGATTCAAGACAACTTCCCCAAAATAGGACACAGGATTAGATGTCCTCTTGTGCTTTGGTGAAGCCATTTGGTTCCTGGATTTGCCAACTGCAAATTTTAACATAAAACTCAAAATTTCTTAAAACATCCTATAAGATCCACTCTAAAAATCATTTATGGGTGACACTGACTTCATTTAAAATATCTGAGGGGCAGAAAGCAAAGAGTTCACATTGTATCATTGTAATGATAATCTCATTACAGACAGCTCAAAAAAAATCCTCCTTCTCTTCTCCCCAAGCCCTTCCCTGCTTCATTACACAATTTTAATTTTTTCTCTTCTGTCTCTAATTTTTGTTATTACTCTGTCATCCCACCTGGAATTTCCTAGGGAATTTCAAGTTATTTTCACCTCTATTAAACAGAGTAATTTAGTTACTGAGTGCTAATTCCCAAGCTTATATGTCCAGCTCATTATGGAGCTCAATGAAATAAAGGGGACGACAGTTATTTGGCCCTACTATCCTTAGAAGTCTCAGTGGTGATCATTATTTGTTACTTGGAATGACCCTTTAAAATCACATAAACACACACACAAATAGAGTGCTGTTTAAAGTGGGATTTTAGTGAAAGAAAATGTTTACATTTTGTCAAATTAAGAAGAACAGTCACCTGCTTTGGGTAATTTTTTTAGAATATGCTATAAATTGTTCATAATTTGATGTAGACCATGTATTCCTCCTTTGTGCTACTTCAGATTTTGTTTTGTCCTTCCATAGTCTCCTGAAAGTCACCAACACCAACAGCAGAGAGAACACCTAAGTAACTGAGTTGATGTCCTACTCACCATTTCTTTAATTGAAGTATAGTTGATTGAAAATATTATATTTTCAGGTGTACAATATAGTGATTTAATATTTTTATAGGTTATACTCCATTTAAAGTTATTACAAAATAATAGTTATATTTCCCTGTTCTGTACCATATATCCTTATTGCTTATTTATTTTATACATAGTAGTTTGTGTCTCTTTATCCCATACCCCTATCTCATCCCTGTTCCTGTCCCTTCTCCCAGTTGTAGCCACTAGTTTATTCTCTATATCTGTATGTTTCTGTTTTGTTATATACATTCGTATCTACATTCATGTGTTTCATTTTTTAGGTTCCACATATAAGTGATATGAGTATTTGGCTTTCTCTGCCTGACTTATTTCACTAAGCATGGTACCCTCTAGGGTCATCCACAGTGTTGTAAAAGGCAATTTCATTATTTTTATGGCCATGTAATATTCCATTATATATACCACATCTTCTTTATCCATTCATCTGTTGATGGACACTTAGGTTGCTTCCATGTCTTGGCTATTGTAAATAATGCTGCTATGAACACTGGGGTACATGTATCTTTTCTAATTAGTGTTTTCACTTTCTTTTGATATATACCCAGGAGTGGAATTGCTGGATCATATGGTACTTTTATTTTTAAGTTTCTGAGGAAATTTCATACTGTTTTCCATAGCGGCTGCACCAATTTATAGTCATACCGACAGTGTACAAGAGTTCTACTTTGTCATCTTCACCAACATTAGTTATTTGTTGACTTTTTGATGATAGCCATTCTGACAGGTGTGAAGTGATATCTCACTGTGTTTTTTTTTTTTTTTTTTTTTTTTTTTTTTTTTTTTGCGGTACGCGGGCCTCTCACTCTTGTGGCCTCTCCCGTTGTGGAGCACAGGCTCCGGACGCGCATGCTCAGCGGCCATGGCTCAGGGGCTCAGCCGCTCCACAGCATGTGGGATCTTCCCAGACCGGGGCACGAACCCGTGTCCCCTGCATCAGCAGGTGGACTCTCAACCACTGAGCCACCAGGGAAGCCCTCATTGTGGTTTTGATTTGAATTTCTCTGATGATTGGTGATATTGAGCATTTTTTCATGTGCCTATAGGCCATCTGTATATCTTCTTTGGAAAAGTGTCTATTCAGATCTTCTGCTATTTTTAATTGAGTTCTTTGAGGATTTTTTTTATATTGAGTTGTGTGAACTGGTTATAAATTTTGGATATTAACCCCTTATCCGTCATATCATTTGCAAATATTTTCTCCCATTTAGTAGATTGTCTTTTCAATTGACAGTGGTTTCCTTTGCTGTACAAAAGTTTTAAGTTTGATTAGGTCCCATTTGTTTCTTTTTACTTTTATTTCTTTTGCCTTAGGAGACAGCTCCAAAATCTATTGCTACAATTTATGTCAAAGAGTGTTCTGCCTATGTTCTCTTCTGGGAGTTTTATGGTTTCTGATATTATATTTAGGTTTTTATTCCATTTTGAGTTTATTTTTGTATATGGTGCGAGGAATTGTCCTAATTTCAATTTTTATATGAAGCTGTCCAGTTTTCCTGGCATCACTTATTGAAGAGTCTGTCCTTTTTCCATTGTATATTCTTGCCTCCTTTGTTGTAGATTAATAGATCATAAGTGCATCGGTTTAGTCCTGGGCTCTCTATTCTGTTCCATTGCTCTGTGTCTGGTTTTGTGCAAGTACTATGTTGTTTTGATTACTATAGCTTCATAGCATAGTCTGAAGTCAGGAAACATAATACCTCTAGCTTGTTCTTTTTTCTCAAGTTTGCTATGGCAATTTGGTTTTATGGTTCCATATAAATTTTAGGATTATTTGTTCTAGATCTGTGAAAATGCCATGGGTATTTTGATAGGCATTTCATTAAATCTGTAGATTGCTTTGGGTAATATGGACATTTCAACAATATTAATTCTTCTTATCCAAGAAGATGTGGTATCTTTACATTTCTTTGTATCATTTTCAAATTCCTTCATCAATATTTTATAATTTTCAGAGTACAGGTATTTCACCTTTTTCATTAAGTACATTCTCAGGTATTTTACTCTTTTTAGTGTGACTGTACATCGGACTGTTTCTTTAATTTCTCTTTCTGAGAGTTCATTTTTAGTGTACAAAAAAGCAACAGATGTGTATGTCAATATTTTATCCTGCAACCTTACAGAATTCATTTATTAGATCTAATAGTTTTTTGGTGGAGACTTTAGAGTTTTCTAAATATAGCATCATATCATCTGCAAATAGTGACATTTTTACTTCTTCCCTTCCAATCTGAATGCCTCTTATTTCTTTTTCTTGTCTGACTGCTGTGACTAGAATTCCAATGCTATGTTAAATACAATTGGTGAGAGTGGGCCACTCTCATCACTTGTTCCTTGTCTTGTTCCTTGTCTTGTGCCTGATTTTAGAGGAAAAGTTTTCAGCTTTTCACCATTGAGTGTGATGTTAGCTATGGGTTTGTTAAAAATGGTTTTTATTATGTTGAGATATGTTCACTCTATACCAACTTTGATTACAGATTTTATCATGATTGGATGTTGAATTTTGTTAAATGCATTTTTTTGTGTCTACTGAGATGATGTGAATTTTATCCTTCCTTTCGTTAATGTGGTGTATCACACTGATTGATTTGTAAATAATGAACCATCCTTGTATCCCTGGAATAAATCCCACATGATTATGGTGTATGATCCTTTTTATATAGTGTTGGAGTTGTGTTGCTAATATTTTGTTGAGGATTTTTGCTTTTATATTCATCAGAGATACTGGCTTGTAATTTTCTTTAATTTTTGTAGTGTATCTGGTTTGGGTATCAGGGTAATGGTGGCCTTGTAGAATGAATTTGGGAGTGCTCCATCTTCTTCAGTTTTTTGGAATAGTTTGAGAAAAATAGATATTAGCTCTTATTTATATGTTTGGTAGAATTCCCCTGTGAAGCTATCAGTCCTGGGCTTTTGTTTGCTGGAATTTTTTTTATTTCAAAATCGATTTCACTACTAAGTGACTGTTTTGTTCAGATTGTCTATTATTTCTTCCTGATTCAGTCTTGGAAGGTTGTATGTGTCTAGAAATGTGTCCATTTCTTCTAGGTTGTCCAATATGTTGGCATATAACTGTTTGCAGTATTCTCTTATGATTTTTTTTTGTATCTCTATGGTATCAGTTGTTATTTCTCCTCTTTCATATTTTGTTTATTTGAGTCCTCTCTCTTCTTCTTGGTGAGACTGGCTAGAGGTTTATAAATTGTTTATCTTTTCAAAGAAACAGCTCTTGGTTTCACTAATATTTTTTATTGTTTTTTAGTCTCCATTTTAATGATTTTCTCTCTGATCTTTATTTTTTCTTTCCTTCTGCTGATTTGGGGCTTTTTTGTTGTTGTTGTTCTTTTACTAATCCATTTAAGGAAGTTTAGGTTGTTTATTTCAGATTTTTCTTGTTTCTTGAGGTAAGCCTGTATCTCTATGAATGTCCCTCTTAGAACTGCCTTTGTTGTATCCCATAGATTTTGGAAAGTTGTGTTTCCATTTGCATTTGTCTCCAGGTATTTTCTGATTATCGCTTTAATTTCTTCATTGACCCACTGGTTTTTAGTAGCATGTTGTTTAGTCTCTTTGTGTTTGTGCTTTTCCCATTTTTCTTCCAATAATTGATCTCTAATTTCATACCATTGTGGTTAAAAAAATAAAAAGGCTTTATATAATTTCTATCTTCTTAAATTTGTTGAGACTCACTTTTTGGCCTAGCATGTGATCTATACTGGAGAGTGTTCCACGTGCACTTGAAAAGAATGTATATTCTGCTGTTTTTGGATGGAATGTCCTTTAGGTATCTATTAAGTCCAACTGGTTTGTTGTGTTATTTAACACCACTGTTGCCTTATTAATTTTATGGCTAGATGATCTGTACATCAATATAAGTGAGGTGATAAAGTCCCCTACTACTATTGCATTGTTGTCAATTTCTCACTTTATGTCTGTTAAAAATTGCTTTATATATTTAGGTGCTCCTGTGCATATGTGTTAATGAGTGTAATACCCTTTTCCTGTATTGATCTCTTCATCATTCTAAATATAGTGACCTTCTTTGTATTTTGTATAGACTTTGTTTTAAAGTCTCTTTTGTCTGGTATGAGTATTGCTCCTCCACTTTCTTATTGTTTCCTTTTTCATGGAATATCTTTCATGTAAACTCCCTCGCTTTTAGTCAGTATGTGTCTTTAAATCTGAAATGAGTCTCTTGTAAGAAGCATGTAGATGGATTATGTTTTTTTATCCAATGAGCCACCCTATGTCTTGGTATGGATCTGTTTGGGTTCATCTTGTTTGGAATTCTCTGTGCTTCCTGTACCTGGATATCTGTCTCCTTTAGGCTTTGGAAGTTTTCAGCCATAATTTCATTAAACACATTTTCGAACCCCTTCTCTCTTCTCTTTCTGGGACTCACATGATGCAAATGCTGGTACACATTTTATTTTCTGAAAGATCCTTTAAATTTTTTTCATTTTAAAAAATTTGTCTTTTACTGTTCTGATTGGGTGATTTCCATTATTTTATATTCCAGATCACTTATGCATTCTTCTGTGTCACCTAGTCTGCTATTCATGCCTTCCTCTTTGTTTTTCATTTCAGTTGTTATATTCTTCAGTTCTGACTTGTTCTATTTTATATGTTCTAGTTCCCTGTTAAAATTCTTGCTGTGTTTATCTATTCTTTTCTTTAATTCAGTTATTATTCTTATTACAAATACTTTGAATTTTTTATCTGATAAATCTTTTATTTCTGTATCTTTAGTTATTTTTCAGGGGTTTTCTCTTTTTCTCTTGCCCTTTCAATTGAGACAAATTCCTCTGTCTTCTCATTTTGTTTATCTTTCTCTATCTCTATGAATTCAGGTGAAACAGTTACTTATTGTGGTCTTGAAGGAGTGTCCTTAAGTGAGAGTGTCCCTATACAGTCTTGTTTGTGCCCAGTGACTTTGTTAGGAGAGCTGGATTTGACATGAATACAAGTCACGTCTTTCCTTGAGTAGTGCTGGCAGCTATGACCTTGGTAGGAGGTGGGCCTGGAAACGGAGGGGCTAAGGCCAGAGCCAGGTGTGAACTGAGATTTCCCCTCTGCTTAGTGGCTATCTTTG
Organism: Globicephala melas; assembly: GCF_963455315.2. Lineage (NCBI taxonomy): Eukaryota > Metazoa > Chordata > Mammalia > Artiodactyla > Delphinidae > Globicephala > Globicephala melas. The sequence goes on from NC_083324.2 coordinate 57,506,173, forward strand.
CCCTATTGTGGGCATGTCCCAAGCTGCTGGAGCAGAAACCCTGAGGGTCAAGTCCAGGCCAGCTCAGTTCCCTTTAAGTGTTTGCTCTTCCCCTTCCCAGAATCAGTACCCTCACCCCAGAGGGGAACGGTGCTGAAGCAAGAGGCACGGGTGTGGGTATTCAGCAAAGGTGGGGGTACAAGGTATGGTGGTCTGGCCACCAGAGCTCTTAACTGCCTCTGATGCACCACTTGTGCAATCTCCAGTAATGGTTGGCCCCTCCCTGCTCAGATGCTGCTTAGGGTTTGATCTGCTACAGCATCTCACGACCAAGTTTAACCTCAGTCATGACAGCCCTTGTTCCAGTGTGGAGCTGTAATGTGAAGAAAACAATGCTGGAGCATTCACTTGGCTCGTCCTGGGGTGCACACCAGGGCAGTCATAGGAAATGATTCAAGGTTTTGATTTGCCCTCTCTGCCCTGCTTTGGGAGCAAGCAACCATTCACGTCCTCCTCATGAACAGAGTCCAGGCTTCCCTCAGCCATCCTTAGTCCCACCAGCCCTCCAATCAACCAAGGTACTTATATTCCCTGTGTCAGACTCCTGGGCTGGGATGCCCAGTCTGTGGCTCTTACCACTCACTCCCCAGACAGGTGACCACCCGTGTTATCTCCATTTTCCTCTGAGTCTCGTCCCAGTGGCACCAGTCCTGACCTGATTACTTCTTTTCCTTTCCTAGCCAATTATGTAACTATCTTTCTTACAGCCTTATTTATATAGCAGTATTTATGCCAGTTTTCAGCAAGAATTGTTTCACATGTAGATATATCTTTCACGTGTTTGTCGAGGGAGGTGAGCTCTGCATCTTCTTACTCCCCCATCTTGATCTGAGTTCTCTACTCATCATTTTGTAAGCACCTATGTGTTCATCTTAATGTATACATAGTAAGTGATGCTATATACATGTTCTTTTTTCTTAAATAGCTAATTACAAGAGAAGTAGTCTTTACTCTCACCCACTTAACTGACTCACTAGATTTATAAAATATTTACTCCCAGATAAATATTTAAGATAATGTCCGAGATAACCTGACTGTTATCCAGTGGTATTTGTTCCCAAGGTTGTTCATAACTGTTGTATTTGTTACTGTTATTCCACTTTATAATATTTTTTATAATTTCCCTTTAACCTTTATTTTCATTATCAAAGAACTTCCAGACCAAAAGCATGTAGGTTAAGGGAGATTTTACTGTATCATAAATTGCTTGTGTAATTACATTAATTCCTTCATTATGTTTTTTACACAATATTTTGTCCCTTGATCCATTATAGCATCATCATTCTATTTCAAAATTTATCCTTATGCATGTCTGTTTTATCATTTTCTCATCCCCCAAAATTATTTTTTATATACACGTATATCAGATAGGACATGTGAAAGATACTGAATAAACTCTTGATGAATGAATTACCCAAGGGTAAAAGTCACACTGCATTTCTCTTCTATCATAGCACAGTAGCTTTACTCTACTGTCATGCTAAGGTTTTCTTTTAACGGTTAGCCATTAACTGTCCTGAGACCTTGGATTGGAATGAACTAATATGATTTTCTTTTTAGCTTAGGAAAAATGTCTCCAAATTATTATTACATTCACTATGTCTCATTAAATGAATAACAATGTATAGATCATATATATGAGTATTCAGTGATAATTTATTCTGTAATCAAATAATTATGCAATTGCAATTTGCACCACATCCAGTATTTGTTCTGTGATTATAAGAACAAACACAGTCTGTATAAGTAAAACAACAAAAGCTTGTAACTCAGTGCTGCTCATGAACAAGGTAGAATAAGCTACCTTTCTGACAGTAACCCATCCTATCTAGTCCCTCCTGTGGCTTGTCACCTTATTGGATAATGTGATTAGCAATTGCATAAGTTATTATTAGGCTATTTCAACTCTTTGCACCCAGGACTCAACCTTAGCAACCTTTAAAGTGGAGTCCAGACAACAACTGCCACCATCTTAGAGACTGGGATATATTTTTGTATTACTCTCTATGTGTAGGGAAAAATATTTCAAATATCCTATGAACAAATACCACCCAGTACTTTTCTGTACATACCCTTCTGTAGCCCTGGGCCCAGGAAAACACCTTGGACCAGGTTGTAGAACATGCTGAGTGTAATGGCTCTTCTAGTCATGGCTCCACTCCTAACTGCAAACTCAGCAGTTTGCTCTTGTGGCCCCAGTTTCTTCGGGGTCTCGTGGACCACCTTGGACCTCTCCCACCTCATTCAACCACATCAGCTCAACTTAGACCTGTTTATGTACAGAAATTACAGATATAACAATGTTCCACAACTTTGCCAAACCAAAAACAACAGAGGACATTAGATGTAATGCCACATGAGGTTTCTCATGGCTTTAAAATGTCACGTGACTTCCTTTCACAGGCATCCTCATCCTGCCAGTCATAACTTTGGTATCAGAAAATGTTACTTTCCAAAAAGAGTGTCTTCTAAAGTATATTATTAAGAAAATTCAAAGTTCAAAAAGGCAACTATTCATTTTAATCTTTGAGCATCTACAATGAGGCTACTACTGCGTATTTTATATATATTATGTCATTTACTCTTCATAGGTTCCTTAGGTGGGCATTGGAAGCAGCAGAGAGCAGTGAAAAGTGAAAAAGCGTTTTGGAGTCAGAGAGATCTAGATTTGAGTTAACAGCCCTGATATTCATTATCTACAGTATTTGAAGAAAGTTACTCATTTTTTGAGATTCTCAGTTTACAAAAAAGGGAATTCTAGATGTCTCATGTAAAGGTGAAAGGAGGTAATGTGTATAAATTTCCTGTACAGTGCCTGGCACACTATAAACACTCAAAAAGCTAAAGCTCTTCTCTCAAAGGAGCGAAGGAACTTGGCTGCAGTTAAGTAAGGGATTTAAATTTGCTGTGTCGACTCCAAAGCCACACTCTCACATTAATTGATATTTATTGTGAACATTAAATTCACTTGACAGAATATAATTACAAAAGTTTCAAATTACATATTGCTTTGATATAACCAACAGTGCATCATTTCGATGGTGGTTTACTTATTATTAAGTTAGTTTAAATGTACAACTTTACTGCAAGAGATCGTATATTTGAAAAATTACTCTAAGCCAAAGAGCTCACGTGTTTCAGAAGAAGAAAAAATTAAAATCACCATGTGTACTTTCTTGAATTTTAACTTTCAAATGAATCATAAATTTATTGTCAGACAGACCATATAACCTTTAAAGGGTACATTTCATATTAGCTTTGACAGGCCAGATTCTGATTGTGACGACCAGGGTTAAAATCCCAGCTCTCCCCCTCAATACTGTATAAATTTGGGCAAATGACCTCACTATTTTGAGCTTCTGATTCCTCAATGGTAAAATGATGATACTAATAACAATAATAACACTAATCAAATATGACTATTGCCAAATATTTTTATGCTAAATATCTAAGGTTCAAAGCAATGTAAAAATTAAATATGAACTAAAAAAGTCAATGTATTCAGAGATCCCAATTATTCTCCCAGGAGCTGTTCCAGTGCCATGAATAAGCTAAATAATAAAAAGAAATGTTGAAAACCCATAATAGAGAGTACATGCAAGTTTTACACTTTGGTTTTTACTTTAGCAATTATTCTTGTCATATTTTATCCTCAGAGATATACTTTACTATAGTGCTTTTTGCAGGTTTTTTCCTCTTAATGTCCCAGGGAACTTCTTTTAACATAAATCCTCTTCAGAAAAAAAAAAGATGTCTACTGTCTGCGCAGCTTTCTCGATCAAGAAATTCAAATAGAAACACATTTATTATTTGTACCTTGGACTGAATGGGATTTGTCTGAATCACAAATTTAAAAGCATTTTTAAATTCACATATGTGGGAATTATTTTTATGTACAATCTTTTGTCCAAAATTTATCCTTACAAAGGGATTTTGTACAAATGCATCTACATAAGTATGTGGTAGAGAAGCAACGGCTGATCCCGAAGAGCATCTCAAGTTCCTGTCACCTTCACCTACAACTCCCTGCTTTCCTGGGCTGAATGGGCAAGAACTCTCCCAGGTTACAGAATCCATGCCCCAAAGAGTCTGCTCTGGAGGGTAGTCTTGTCAGAGCTCCACACCCAATGTAACACTTTCTAGATTCATGAAGAGTGAAGGACCAGAAGCATCAATGGGACTAAGAATAGTATTGTAAAAAGTAGTTCAGGATTTTGAAATCAGAGAGGTAGATAGTGCCAAAGAGAAGGTTCTTTATGCTTTAATTTGGAAGTTGAGGGTTTACTAGAGGGTATGACTCTCAGTTCAGGACAATCAAATAACTTACTCTAGGAAACATCAAGGATGGTCTGACTTTTCAAACTCTGAAGAGGTTTTGTCCAAAACAATGAAGAGTGTCTCAATACAATAAAAGGGCTATTTCACTATTCAAGGGAATAAAGGTCATCAATCTTGATGTAATGAAACCTATAGGAAGGCTTGATCACAGGTCAAACTCCTGAATTTACAAATAAAGGACATTTAATTTAAAAACCATTTGCTTAATAACTAAGATACAAACATTTATTTTATGGGAATAGAATGATCTGGGAATGCAGTTACCTAAATATGCTTCTCTAGCATTTATCTTTCCAAATCCACTGTTATGGGGACATGAAAGCACTTGTAGGGCAGCGTTGGAGCCCAGTGGTGAGACACAGAAAGAGGGGAGTGGATCTCAGGAAGAGCCTGATGTCAGAGATCTGGACTTCGTGGAGGAAGGACATGTGAGTGTAATGGCTCTTCCTGACCTCAACAGCTGAGAAGTAACAAAGAAGTAGGTTCCGCATGCTTTGCTTTGAGACTGGAAGAAATCCTGGAAACCAGGGATCAGCGGCCCACAGGGGTGATAATCACTCTGTCTTCCACTCACTATTTAAAGGACTTCATCACTGTCTGATTTTGACAACCATATCTAAGTTGACAAATAAAAATAACATGTAATACTCGCGGCCATAGACAGGAAAGTCAGGCAGAACATCTGAACACATGTCACTGAACACAAGTCAACTGAATTGCAGGAAGAGAAAGAGGAACACTTGAATAAACACATTTTGGTCAACAGTTGAGGAAATAAAATGCAGGCACAAATATTTCATGGTTTAAAAAGATGTGATTTCCAAGGTAAAAACAAATGCAAATTAAAAGTGAGACAATTCTTCCCATTGAAAATAAGGGAAGAGATTTCCCTCACTTCTTTTTCTCAGAGCATTTGCTTCATTTATTTATTTATTATTTTTTCAGAGCATTTACTTTTGAAAACTTGTAAGTACTTTCTCCTCTCTTTGAAAAGTACATAAATTCTTTGGAAGACATAAGATAGGCCTTTTGTATGCTTTATGATCTAGGAATGTCTTTCTCAAGGATGTGGATGCACCTTTGAAATGCAAGCATCAAGACAGATAACACCCGGGACTTCCCTGGTGGCGCAGTGGTTAAGAACCTGTCTGCCAATGTAGGGGACACAGGTTTGAGCCCTTGTCCAGGAAGATCCCACATGCCACAGAGCAACTAAGCCAGTGTGCCACAACTACTGAGCCTGCGCTCTAGAGCCTGTGAGCCACAACTATTGAGCCCACATGCCACAACTACTGAAGCCTGTGTGCCTAGAGCCCATGCTCCACAACAAGAGAAACCACTGCAATGAGAAGCCCACGCACCACAGTGAAGAGTAGCCCCTGCTCGCTGCCACTAGACAAAGCCTACATGCAGAAACGAAGACCCAATGCAGCCCACCCCAAAATAATAAATAAATAAAATAAATTTATATATAATAAAAGATAAATAACACCTCCACCTCCCAGTTTCTGCGGGGGGGTAGGAGCCTAACTTTGGTGGGGGCCTTGCTCCAAGTTGCAAAATTACCTCCTGTCATAAAGATATATGAAGTTTGTTTTTTTCTTGGGTGAAGCCAACCAGGTGAAGTTAGGATTCACTCTGTGTGACAGTGCTGTTGAGCAAGACCTCTTACTTGAGGATTACTTATTGTTTACTTTGAGAACAAGTATGTAATAGTTTGTATCTGCTTGGCTATTAAAGGGTGATATTTCTTCCTGTCTTTTCATCTCTTAGTGAATGGCCCACAATGCCCATCACATTCAGATTTAATGCTTATTCAATAACAAAAGTATCTTCTTCTCTAGAAAAAGAATCCTTTGTGTAGAACGATTCTCAGCTGGGAGAAGATTTTTTGTTATTAATTATATTCCCCCAATACTCCTTGTAACAGATGCTGTTGATACTCTGCGCATATCCACTTGCTTTATTATCTTCAGGCAACCAGCATTTACTTATCTTCTTGCCAGAGGCTTGGTCTGGCCTTGAGGGATAGTGATGCTTAAGCACAGAGTGGGGAGGAAATGCCAGGGAGTCAACCCTCTAAGGAGCAGTTCTCAACTAGTGACTGGGGAGAGTTGGTTTATAAACACCCCAGTATACTCCATCCTTAGATGGGGTGACAGGCATGTTCTCCTTTCTTACAGTTGCTTAGGTTCAGTTGCTTAAGGTCAACTGCTGGGCTTCAGCTGCTTCAAACGAAGCTTATCGGTTGCACTAAAGCAATTGCTCTGTGCATAAGCAGAGATATGCCTTTAACCTGTTTGAGAATGAATGTTAGATGGGATTCTTTCATTTTCTTATTTTTCTTCCTCACTCCTCTACCAAGGTTTCCAGAGATTTCCTTCCACATAAACTTCACATAACTAAATCTTTCCAAAACATCCTCTTCCAGGGAAACTCAAAGCAAAACAACAATTCAGTGGAATAGATTAAGGAGATGATGATTGAAATCAGAACTTTTGTACAGAAAGATTAAATGCAAAGAAAAGTACAAGAATAGATAAAGATCATGAAGGAAATATCAGCAACATAAGGATAGATCCAGGGAAGCTGATATGTAAATAATAAGAATTGCACAAGGAGAAAACAGAACATAAGGTACAAAAATAAACAAATAATAGAAGAAAAATTTTTGTAGCCTGCATAATATAAGAGCTCACCTAATTCTACCCTGAACTGAAGAGAAAAAGAGCCATACTGAGGTATATCTCAGGAAAATCCCTGAATTTTAACAAAACAAAAGCAAGCAAGTGAACAAATGAACAACAAAAAACTCTTACAAGCCTCTAGAACTTGATCTACAAAGGGAAAAAACACAACTGGCAATGAACTTCTCATCTATAATATTTCAAATTTATCAGTAGAAACAAGGATAATATGTTTGCCAGCAAGTATGTACCAGGCCCTGTGCCAAGTGCATCTTTTTGTTTACTACCCCAGAAATGATCCAGGGCCTTCTGGAGCCCTTTTGGAACACCAAGAACTGCCTGACTTTATAGCTCCCAGGGCCATGGATGCTGATGATGTCATAAGGTGACAATTCATTATTTTAAATATTCCATTATAAATTATGGGATTTATTATGCTCTTCCAAGAAATACAATGTTTAGACTACCTGGGATTGGTCTGTTGAAATTTTTTCACCAATGAAAAAGACAAGGCCTATTTCCAAGAAGTGTCAGTAGTCTAGAATTCATGAGAACTTAAACTATCCTGAGTGTATGCTGACTAAAGCAAAAAGCAAAACAAAGGATTCTTAGCAAGACATGGGTAAAGATGGAAAGTATTGTACAAATCACTTTACTTGGCATGTGGATTCTTAGGGTACCTGTATCCTGTTTCCCATTTTAGGAAGAGGCATCCTCAAGGATGAAAAGGCTTAAATAAAACATGGACAGGCATCTTTTGAATTGGAATAGGGCCCTGGAAGAAAAGTGTGCTGAAAAGAAACCTGTGAACAAATTAAGAAGTGATGACAACAAGTGAGCTGGTAAGGGGCTCTCAGTACAGTCACCTTTCACCTGGTAGATATGACCAGAGTTGCTTCTGAGCCTAATGATGCTGAAAGGGCAAGTCCTCACTGCCAGCCAATGATGAAAGAGCAAGTACAAGTGAATCCCAGTTGGCAGGGAGCAACAAGCCAAATGCCTGGTTCTGAAAGAAACCAGAGGTGTATTGTCAATTTGGGGGAGGTCATCATACACAACCATTCATGTTTGTAGAGGAGACAGTAATAGGATACCAAACAGCTCTGACAAGGCTGCTGAAGCCAGAGGAGAAAACAATAATAACAACAACAACAACAGAAAGGCCATGAAAGCAGCTGAAGATGTTCAGCAGACTCTAGAGATGCTGCCCTCCTCCCCCCAAACTCCCTGGAAGGCAAGGCAGCACACAGGCCAACTTGGCCCCTGAAGATAGGGTACGGAAGGCTTTACTTTGGACAAATGCATTATGCTATTCATCAAGCAGCCAGACTGAGAAGCAAACACCACTAGGACCTATAAAGTGGCTAACCAGCGAGTAGAATACACCTGGTATCAGTGTGAAAGGGCATCCAAATTTACAACATGGGCTCAAGGTCAATGAATGCCATGAACAGAAGAATATATATTGTTGCCACTTTTAGCTTTCTGTAAAAAGTTTTCCAGATCATACTAGTTCCTGCTTACAAGCCTCTGCTGATAACTTATTTACCTAAAATTCAACAATTTCAACATAGCATTGTAGGGCTTTTTAGTCTGGTGCTGGCTGAACTCACCAGCTTCATCTTCTGCATGCCCTCTGCAGACACTGTTTTTCACTCACTAGAAAATCCTCACCTTTCTTTGAAATCATCACCTGCTTTCAAACCCCTGTAGACCTTTGTTCTTCTTGCAAGGTTCGGAACAAACATATTCATCCAGACTCCACACAGACGGCAACATGGAAATGATTGCTCAACAGAACCTTAATTGTGACACCTTCTAAATATGATTATATCATAAATATTTGGTATTATATTACTAATATTGATAGTATCCTCCATCAGAACATTTGGTTTCATGGCTCCTCTAACACAAAGTGTTTTTCTGTAGGCATCGTGGTGTGTGTGTGTGTGTGTGTGTGTGTGTGTGTGTGTGTGTGTGTGTGAGAGAGAGAGAGAGATTGGAGGTGGGGGGGTGGATTAGGGCAGAGTATACATAAGTGTGCTTCTTAGGTCATATCTAAATCTTAATAAAATATATAATATCTATATACTTTTATATTAATTGTTTCAGTCAAATAAATGGTTAAGTTTTCTTTTCTGTTACATGATAATAAATACTTTCCAAGGGGGTAGGGGACATAGGAATTTGATCTTTTAGATGTTGTAATGTCTTATCATACCTTCATTTTCTCTTTCTGTCCTTCACATTGTTTTAGCAAAAATATACTTCATAATGTCTAAGAGGAACCTTGCTTTTATACTCTTGACAAAAGGATGGGAAGAGTAGGGATATTTTTATATTCTTCAAAGAATTCAATTACATGGAAAGACTACACTTGTAGTAAGTGAACGGTAACTGTATAAACTTTTTTTCTGATGTGTTCATCTCTGCTTCATTTTTTTTTTTTTTTGCGATACGCGGGCCTCTCACTGTTGTGGCCTCTCCCATTGAGGAGCACAGGCTCCGGATGTGCAGGCTCAGCGGCCATGGCTCACGGGCCTAGCCATTCCGCGGCATGTGGGATCTTCCCAGACCCGGGCACGAACCCGTGTCCCCTGCATCGGCAGGTGGACTCTCAAACACTGCGCCACCAGAGAAGCCCTCTGCTTCATTTTTATAGACTTACAGAATGTTCTGTCAGTGCTGGAAAATACAAACCCAATACCAGAGCCTCCCAGAAGATGTAAGAGTCAGAGCACAGTGGAGGGAGGGTGTACATGTGCCCTCTGCAACTAACTTCCAAGTGCTGCTGTTTACCAGGAATCTGAACTTGAGCATATGGCACTGGAGCTACTACCAAATTTCCCTTGGATGTGGAAAACCCTTTTGCAATTTTTTTTCTTAAAGTCTGTGAAATTGATGTTTTTGGAAAAATTATAAAGAAGAGTAAGGAGCTAAGGACCTGAACTTAGACTGCTTATGACACTTTATATTGATCGGTGTGCATTCTGCCTCATATCACCCAGAAAATACCTTTTCATGGAAAGGAACTTTTCCCTCACAAACCCTGATACTTGTTATTTTCAAGGTAACATCTGAAAACCTTTCAGAACTACCTATGTATGTTTAAGTGAATTTAGACTCACTTTTTCTTTACCTCAGGGCAACAAGCATCTTTGAATGCTGCATAAACAGAAAAGTGGAATTATAATAGTTTGAAGAACTAGTGTTTGTCCTATAGCACTGATAGAGGATGGATATAAAAATATGAATAGAATCTGCAAAGTTTTATTCCAACCTCTTCTCAGTGCAAACTCCTCCCCGCCCCTGCTAGCCCAAGAGCAAGCATGTCCATGGTTGTGGAGTCAGCAAGGATGAAAACATCTAGAGAACACAGGTCAAGGGCAGGGGGGCTACAACGGCACTCCACTCTTTCAACCACACACACAAACACACACACACACACACACACACACACTATATATATATATATATATATATATATATATATGTATTATTGAAGTGAGAGATATCAGGGATTTCCCGACCTGTGATCTATTTAAGGCTCATTATAGGTTAACATTACCGGCATCTCAACTTATAAGGAAACGAAGGACTATTGCAATAAGGCAGACAACATTTTAGAAAATGGACTGACTCAAACACTTGGCTCCATCATCACTGTCAAGCCCACAGCTGATGATCATCTTATCCCATATCACAAAAATAAGGCTGGATTTTGACCTAGCTTCTTTTGCTGTTTACCTCACTGCCAGCTGTTAGAGAAACAAGCCAGCAGGAATGCAGAGGCTTTGGGTGCAGCAAGAAACTCTCCTTTGGGAACTGAAGGAAAGGTACCAGGTCAGTTACAAGTTCCCTGCTCTCAGCAGTCACCAGAATTCTAATAATATCTCAATTCTCGAAGGAAGATTTCTGCCAAGAGGGATAATGCAAAGGTTCAGTCACCCCAATCTTCAAGGCCCTATTTGGGTTGAGAGTGGACACTGAGATAGAATTCACCTCTCAAAGCACAACAGAAGCTGACTCTGGTAAGACGAAATCGAATCACTCATTTAAGAATACTTTATTATTCCCCTTTTGAAACAAACTGGATTTTTCTGAAAAATAAATATCAGGAAAGATTGCATTGGTGGTTCTGCACTAAATAGTCACTAACATACATATTCATTTATTTAAGTAATAAATATTTAAAATACATCTTCATGTGAAGGCTCTGTGCTAAGAGTTTGGGGACAGATACCAATCTCAGAGAGTTCATTGTTTCCATGGAGAGAGAAGGCATCTACACATAATAAATTCTGGTAAGTGACAGAGCTAGAAGAAAAGTTATAGGAGTTTATTCCTGGACATGTGGATTCATTCAGCAATGTTTACTGGCCCTTCACCGTGGGAGCTCTAGTCCAACGTGGGGACACAGAAGTAACCAAAGCCAATCTGCCCTCTGAGTTCACATTCTAGTGGAAAGGGACAGATAATGAAAGGATGAAAAATGTATATGTATATTTCACATCATAAATGCAATAAAAGAAACAAAAGAGAAGGGTGGGAGGAGTCAGGAAGGGTAGAGTATTATCTAGGTAGGGTGGTTATGGGACTTCTCCAAGCTTGGTGCTGATGGCACAGAGTTGGAGGGGGAGTGGGGGGTAGGAGCAAAGTGAAGAGCCAGAGTAAGCGCTGCAGGCAGGAAATGTTGGCACATCTGAGGAGCAGAGAGAGAGCCAGGGTAGCCTTATTGTAGAGAATGAAGTGGAAAGTAAATGCAAATGAGGTCTGAAGTAGAAGATGTAGGAAACAAATACAGGGCCTTAGAGAGTATGGGGAAAGCATCTAAACAAGGAGAGATGTTTTTGCAGTGGATATATGTGTGTTGTCTCTTTAGGGAAGGAGAGGCTTTGTCCCTAAATTTTGTGAAAGTAGCCAGATATATTGCAAAACCTGCAATTCATTGAGAAGATTAGAACAGTAAAGGCTCTTCAGTTTCAAGTGATAAAATTGCTAATATAACATTTAAAAACATTAGAAAAAGAGTACTTCAGACTAGAAGTGACTAGTTTTGCTTTACTTTTCAACATATTTAATGTCTACTTTCATAGCCTACAAAGCATTATAGAGCAGCCATTGATTGAGCTGGGTTTTAAAGCATGGCTGGGATTTGAAAATGAGAAGGGCTCACAGACTCAAGGGGAAGGAGCGTCATGAATGTGATCTCACATACCTGTTTGCCTTAGAAAGCCCAGGCTCACCACTGTCTTCACCCAATAATTTATAGCACCTCCTTTCCCTCTCCAGAGCATTAAAGTTTGGACAATACATTAGATTAGATGGTCCACCTTAGGACTTACAGCAAAGGCCTGGAGGCAGGTGTGCAAGGGTGCAGCATGACCTGATGTGGAGAGTCAGGCCCTATGGTCACAGCTGGGGACTGGACTTCACTTCTCTCATCCAGGCTGGGACATGAGGGTATGTGAGGAGGGTCATGTCAGTTAGTGCAGTGTTTTGGAGGAAAAAATTCAGCAGGCAGTTTATGAAATGCTGGATCTACCTGGTTTTAAGTTGACTTACAATCCTTCTCCCCAACAATTATCAATCTGGAAATAGAGAGGTGCCTTCAATTCACGTCTTTCAAACTCTCATGTTACATGGGGCTTTATAAATTGCTTTATTTAAAATAAAATTGTCTGTGGAAGATACATTACTTATAAAGACTTCCATCAGTGCATGCTAGCTTGAGATACTTATAGGTCACCTAACAATAATGGTCAAAAAATAAAGGAGACAAAGAAATCGAGCACACATGTAATTATTTCTGGAGATATGATCTCACAATTGGCTATGTAAAAAGTCTTTTGAAGATTATGTTTAAACGCAATGCTATCATGTTTAATATCCTTAGAGGGCAAAGGTAAAAAATGTTTTAATGCGTTATAAAAGGCTATCTGTCATTTGGGATAAAATTTCCTATTAGAGCATCATATAGAAATTCAAAGAGTGTTGTATCACAAATAATTTACATGAGAATGAAAATGATGAGCTAAGGAAAGCAGTTTTGACATACTGATGTCAAAACTCTGATTAAAGACTTTAAACATATAAAATGAGTAGGAACTATGTCTCTGTATGCAATTTGGTATTATGCTACAAGTGAATATTTGGCTATTTTACGGTATATTCCTAAGTTTTTATAATCAAGTTTGCTAAATATCTTCCCCCTCGCCCCTGGACTTTCATATTAGAAAATTAGGTATTCACTTTATGTTTTAGATTGTATTATATCAAGGAATGGTTAGTAGGGAGCAAAATTGAAATGCTTTCCCTCTGTAAAAGCAAATTATTCAAATTCAGGGCACACCTGTTTCTTAAAAAGTTCTCTAGATCAGGTTGAAAGCTAGAAATTTAAACTTCTATCTCCTGCTATTTTTGCTCTCTTGAGCCACACAGAATTTAGTATCTCTTTATTATGTAGCCTTTGAATTATTAAATAAATAAAATTTTATTTTATTGCTAATATTCTTCCTAAAGTGTAGCTTGTAAAACTGTCAACATTTTTTAAAAAGTGCTATTATACCACAGAGAAAAAAAGAAAAAATATTAAAACAGCAAGGGAAAAGCAACAATAGCATACAAGGGAATCCCCATAAGGTTAACAGCTGATCTTTCAGCAGAAATTCTGCAAGCCAGAAGGGAGTGGCAGGACATATTTAAAGTGATGAAAGAGAGAAAACTACAACCAAAATTACTCTACCCAGCAAGGATCTCATTCAGAATTGACAGAGAAATTAAAACCTTTACGACAAGCAAAAGTTAAGAGAATTCAGCATAACCAAACCAGCTCTACAACAAATTCTAAAGGAACTTCTCTAGGCCGTAAACACAAGAGAAGGAAAAGACCTACAAAAACAAACCCAAAACAAGTAATAAAATGGTAATATGAACATACATATTGATAATTACCTCAAATGTAAATGGATTAAATGCTCCAACCAAAAAACAGAATGGCTGAATGGATAAAAAAATAAGACCTGTACATATGCTGCCTACAAGAGACCCACTTCAGATCTAGGGACACATACAGACTAAAAGTGAGGGGAAGGAAAAAGATATTCCATTCAAATGGAAATCAAAAGAAAGCTGGAGTAGCAATTCTCATAACAGACAAAATAGATGTTAAAATAAAGACTATTACAAGAGAAAAAGAATGATACTAAATAATGATCAAGGGATCAATCCAGGAAGAAGATATAACAATTGTAAATATTTATGCACCCAACATAAGAGCACCTCAATACATAAGGCAAATATTAACAGCCATAAAAGAGGAAATTGACAGTAACACAATCATAGTAGGGGATGATAACACCTTACTTTCACCAGTGGACAGATCATCCAAAATGAAGATAAATAAGGGAAAAAAAGCTTTTAATGACACATTGAACAAGATGGACTTAATTGATATTTATACAACATTCCATCCAAAGACAACAGAATACACTTTATTCTCAAGTGCTCATGGAACATTCTCCAGGATAGATCATATCTTGGGTCACAAATGAAGCCTTGGTAAATTTAAGAAATTTGAAATTGTATCAAGTATGTTTTCCAACCACAGCGCTATGAGACAAGATATCAATTACAGGAAAAAATCTGTAAATAATACAAACATATGGAGGCTAAACAACACACTACTAAAAAACCAAGAGATCATTGAAGAAATCAAAGAGGAAATTTTAAAATACATAGAAACAAATGACAATGAAAACATGACGACCCAAAGCCTATAGGATGCAGTAAAAGCAGTTCTAAGAGGGAAGTTTATAGCAATACGATCCCAGCTCAAGAAACAAGAAAACTCTCAAATAAACAACGTAACCTTACACTTAACACAATTAGAGAAAGAAGAAAAAGAAAATGCAAAATTTAGCACAAGGAAAGAAATCATAAAGATCAGATCAGAAATAAATGAAAAAGAAATGAAGGAAACAATAGTGAAGATCAATAAAACTAAAACATGTTTTTTGAGAAGATAAACAAAGTTGATAAACCATTAGCCAAACTCATCAGGAAAAAAAGATAGAAGACAAAAATCAACAGAATTAGAAATGGAAAAGGAGAAGTGACAACTGACACTGCAGAAATACAAAGGATCATGACAGTTTACTACAAGCAACTATATGCCAATAAATTGGACAAACTTGAATATATGGACAAATTCTCAGAAAAGCACAACCTTCAGAGACTGAACCAGGAAAAAGTAGAAAATATAAACAGACCAATCACAAGCACTGAAATTGAAACTGTGGTTTAAAATCTTCCAACAAACACAAGCCCAGGACCAGATGGCTTCACAGGCGAATTCCATCAAACATTTAGAGAAGAGCTAACATCTATTTTTCTCAAACTCTTCCAAAATATAGCAGAGGGAGGAACACTCCCAAACTCATTCTACAAGCCACCATCACCCTGATACCAAAACCAGAGAAGGATGTCACAAAAAAGAAAACTACAGGCCAATATCACTGGTGAACACAGATGCAAAAATCCCCAACAAAATACTAGCAAACAGAATCCAACAGCACATTAAAGGATTATACACCATGACCAAGTGGGGTTTATCCCAGGAATGCAATGATTCTTCAATATACACAAATCAATCAGTGTTATACATCGTATTAACAAATTGAGGGATAAAAACCATATGATAATCTCAATAGATGTATAAAAAGATTTTGACACAATTCCACACCCATTTATGATAAAAACTCTCCAGAAAGTAGGCATAGAGAGAACCTACCTCAACATAATAAAGGCCATGTATGACAAACCCACAGCCAACATTGTTCTCAATGGTGAAAAACTGAAACCATTTCCACTAAGATCAGGAACAAGACAAGGTTTCCCACTCTCATGATATTATTCAAAATAGTTTTGGAAGTGTTACCGCAACATTCAGAGAAGAAAAAGAAATAAAAGGAATCCAAATTGGAAAAGAAGAAGTAAATCTGTCACTGTTTGCAGATGACATGATACTATACATAGAGAATCATAAAGATGCTACCAGAAAACTACTAGAGCTAATCAATGA
Source organism: Globicephala melas (assembly GCF_963455315.2). Lineage (NCBI taxonomy): Eukaryota > Metazoa > Chordata > Mammalia > Artiodactyla > Delphinidae > Globicephala > Globicephala melas. Next base: position 57,522,319 of record NC_083324.2, read on the forward strand.
ATCTGATAAAGTAGCAGGATACAAAATTAATGCACAGAAATCTCTGGCCTTCTTATATACTAATGATGAAAAATCTGAAAGAGAAATTAAGGAAACACTCCCATTTACCACTGCAACCAAAAGAATAAAATGCTTAGGAATAACCCTACCTAAGGAGACAAAAGACCTGTATGCAGAAAATTATAAGACAGTGATGAAAGATGATACAAACAGTTGGAGAGATATGCCATGTTCTTATATTGGAAGAATCAACATTGTGAAAATGACTCTACTACCCAAAGCAATCTACAGATTCAATGCAATCCCAATCAAACTAAAAATGGTATTGTTCAAAGAACTAGAACAAAAAAATACACAATTTGTATGAAAGCACAAAAGACCCAAATAGTCAAAACAATCTTGAGAAAGAAAAATGGAGCTGGAGGAATCAGGCTCCCTGTCTTCAGGCTACCCTACAAACCTACAGTAATCAAGACAGTATGGTACTGGCACAAAAACAGAAATATAGATCAATGGAATAGGATAGAAAGCCCAGAGATAAATCCATGCACATATGGTCACCTTGTCTTTGATAAAAGAGGATAGAATATACAATGGAGATGCTTGGGGCAGTTTTGCATGTGATAAGCAGTCCAGCTGACACTGTGATATTGCAGGACTAGAGCTCAGATCTCCTGGCGACCAGGCTCATTGCTCTACTTGCTCTCTCTGCTCTCCCTGCCTCCAGGTTCCTCATCCTTCACCCTCCCTGGGAAGGTGGCTCTGATGAAAGCCAGCTCCCCACCCTGCCCCTGAAAGGGAGCCACTAAGAGAACTTCTTCTCTGGTCACAATGGTGATTTTTAATGGATATTGTCAATAGCTTGAGAGGTACACAGAGGGACCATAGAGGTCCTATGTTTAAAATAGAAGTGTTATCATGAACCTGGATCCTTGAATATCTGCACAGAGCAAAGCTTCAGCAACATTGGACAACACATCTTGAACTCTGTGTGGATGAAAGGCTCTTGGTGCTCCAGCCAGGAGTCAGTGCTGTGCCTCTGAGGTGGGAGAGCCAACTTCAGGACACTGGTCCACAAGAGACCTCCCAGCTCCACATAATATCAAATGGCAAAAATCACCCAGGGATCTCCATCTCAATGCCAAGATCCAGTTTCACTCAACGAACAGCAAGTTACAGTGCTGGACACCCTATGCCAAACAATTAGCAAGACAGGAACACAGCCACATCCATTAGGAGAGGCTGCCTAATATCATAATAAGGCCACAGAAACCCCAAAATACACCACCAGATGTGGACCTGCCCACCAGAAAGATAAGATCCAGCCTCATCCACCAGAACACAGGCACTAGTCCCCTCCACCAGGAAGCCTACACAACCCACTGAACCAACCTTAGCCACTGGGGACAGACACCAAAAACAATGGGAACTATGAAGCTGCAGCCTGCAAAAAGGAGACCCCAAACACAGCAAGATAAGCAAAATGAGAAGATAGAAAAACACACAGCAGATGAAGGAGAAAGGCAAAACCCCACCAGACCTAATAAATGAAGAGGAAATAAGCAGTCTACCTGAAAAATAATTCAGAATAATTGTAGTAAAGATGGTCCAAAATCTTGGAAACAGAATAGAGAAAATACAAGAAACTTTTAACAACGACTTAGAAGAACTAAAGAGCAAACAAACAATGATGAAAAACACAATAAATGAACTTAAAAATTCTCTAGAAGGGATCAATAGCAGAATAACTGAGGCAGAAAACAGATAAATGACCTGGAAGATAAAATAGTGGAAATAACTACTGCAGAGCAGAATAAAGAAATAAGAATGAAAAGAAATGAGGACAGTCTCAAAGACCTCTGGGAAAACATTAAATGCACCAACATTTGAATTATAAGGGTCCCAGAAGAAGAAGAGAAAAAGAAAGGGACTGAGAAAATATTTGAAGAGATTATAGTTGAAAACTTCCCTAATATGGGAAAGGAAATAGTTAATCCAGTTCAGGAAGCACAGAGAGTCCCATACAGGATAAATCCAAGGAGAAACATGCCAAGACACATATTAATCAAACTATCAAAATTAAATACAAAGAAAACTTATTAAAAGCAGCAAGGGAAAAACAACAAATAACACACAAGGGAATTTCCATAAGGTTAACAGCTGATCTTTAACCAGAAACTCTGCAAGCCAGAAGGCAGTGGCAGGACATATTTAAAATGATGAAGGAGAAAATCCTACAACCAAGATTACTCTACCCAGGAAGGATCGTATTCAGATTTGATGGAGAAATTAAAACCTTTACCGAAAAGCAAAAGCTGAGAGAGTTCAGCACCACCAAACCAGCTTTACAACAAATGCTAAAGGAAATTCTCTAGGCAGTGAACACAAGAGAAGGAAAAGACCTACAATAACAAACCCCAAACAATTAAGAAAATGGGAATAGGAACATA